>NW_028086330.1:0-323728 GCF_014824575.4 Sturnira hondurensis
ATGGCAAATCATAAGACATTGAAATGTGTGTAACCTCTGGGGCTTTGATCTGTTCTTCCATTTGAGCCATTTTTTTTAAGTCTGGTCATGCCTGTTACATAGTGAGGGGCTGAGCCTTCGGCATTCACCAGGGCACGACAACCCAGTCACTGGACTGTGTTGCTGTATGTGGGCGCTAGGTCAGAGAGGGGACAATGACACTTGCTCCGCTCTCATATTTCAGTCCCTTCCACTGCTTTCCACAAGCAACTTATTCCTTCTTGTACTGGTTCTCAGGTGGGTGGGCCTGTGTACATTCTAGGACCCTCTGGGTCTCTCCAATGAACTCTCCTGTGAGGCTGGGAGTCTCTCTCCTGGCACCTTAACACCCACAAGTGTTTTCAATCAGTGCTTTTAGGCTTTATTTCTTGGCGCTGGGGCCCTGGGTTGCACCATCTGTCTCACTTTTTGTTTTAACCTGGTTTGTCTGTGTGCATGCAAATGTGTATCCACAGTCAGCCAATGGCCTTGCGTGCCTCACTGGGTCTTGCTGTTGCCACCCCACCCCTCAGATCTGCCAGCCGCGGACGCCTGCGCACCCAGGACCACCAACCATCACTTTTTCATCTCTCAACCCTTCTCTGCTGGAGGCTGACTCCAACCCTCTTATGGTCTGGAAGAATGATTATTGGACTTCCATACAGTTCAATTATCTGTCAGATCTGTTTTTTTTTTTTTTCTGTTTCTAAATTTCTGTTGTCCTTTATTTTGGTTGTGCGAGGAGGCACAGTGTGTCTATCTATGCCTTCTTCTTGGCTGGAAGTCCAAACAATAATACCCATTACAGCAAAAGAAGAAGAACACAAATGAATAAAATCAGATTTTAAAAAGGAAAAAGTACAGCTAACACCAAAAATAAGAAAATAATCATTAATTAATACTCTGATCAGGGGCAGGAAAAGAAATCTCACTCTCACTACTATCATTCAACACAATACTGTATTTTTCTGGTCATAGCAATCAACAAGAAAAATAATTTAAAGACAACAAAAATATGAACAAAAACTGTCATTGTTGGCAGATAGCATTACATTGCAAATAGAAAACCTTTGATAATCCCCCCAAAATAAATATAATTATTGAAAGATGGCAGTAGCCCTAATGGTGTGAGTCAGTGGATTGAGTTCTGGCCTGTGAAGCAGTGTCATAGGTTCAATATCCAGTCAAAGCACATGCCTGAGTTGCAACTCAGGTCCCCAGAAGGGGGCATGTAAGAGGCATCCACACATAAATATTTATCTCCCTCTTTTTCTCCCTCCCTTCCCCTGTAACAATAAACAGATAAAATCTTTAAAAACAGAATTCAGTAAAATAATAAAAGGCAAATTAATATCTATCTATCTGTCATGTTTGTATACAAAATAATTAGAAGAAGAAATTAATGAAATAATTCCATTTACAATTACATGAGAAAACTATTTAGGAATTCATGTATGCAAGGAGGCAAAGAACATGTACTGCCAAAATTATAAGATAATGAAAAAAATGATAAGACATCAAAAAAGCTTACAGACAAGAAAAAATATAAGAAAAATTGTGTCATGTGATTGATAAGTTCAAATTGTTAAAGTGACTATGCTTTCCAAGTCAATTTACAGGTTCATTGAAATCTCTCTCGGCCCTGGCTGGTGTAGCTCAGTGGATTGAGCGCGGGCCTGTGAACCAGACGATCGCGGTTCGATTCCCAGTCAGGGCACATGCCTGGGTTGCAGGCCGGTTCCTTGCAGGCTAACTACCAGCAGGGGATGCACAAAAGGCAACCATACATTGATGTTTCTCTCCCTCTCTCCTTCCCCTCTAAAGATAAGTAAACAAATAAAATCTTTAAAAAAAAAGAAATCTCTCTCAATGTGCAAGTGTTATTTCTCTCACAGGACTCAATTGAATAATTTTCAAATTTATATGGAACCAAAAAAGACCCCAAAAGTTCCAAGCAACTTTGAGAAAAAGAATAAAACTGAAGATATTGCTTTCCATGGTCTCAAACTATGCTACAAAGTTCTAATAATCAAAACGGTAAAACATTTGCAGAAAAGCAGAAATGCATTTGCACAAAAGCATTTGCACTGCATCAGAATCAAGAGCTCCTGTTTATATCCACTCATAAACCGATGGGCACTTGGGCTGCTTCCAAATATTGGCTATTGTAAATAATGTTTCAAGAAACATAGGGATGCATATACATTTTCTAGTTAGTGTTTCCGCTTTCTTCAGATAGATTTGCAAAAGTGGAACTGCTGGATCATGAGGAAGCTTAATTTTTTACTTTTTGAAGAAACTACATAGTGTTTTGTCCGGTCACTGCATTAATTTGTATGCTCAACGAGAGTGCATGAGGGTATGTACACAATTGAATATTCTTCCACCTTAAACATATAGAAAAGGTAACTTTTGGAACAATGGGTATGGCCTTAGTGTATATTGCGCTAAGTAAAATAAGCAAGTCAGAGAAAGAAAACTACCATACAAATCCACTTATTTTTATAACATAATAAACAAAACAAATAAATAAACAAAATACAAATAGATTCATAGATTCTGAAGACGGACTGACATATGTCACAGGAGATGGGTTTGGAAAGCAGCTTAAAAAAAAGAATAAAATTAAGCAGAAAAGAACTCATGAACAAAGACAAAAATATGGTGATCAAAGCAGGAAAGAAGGGTGGAGGGAAGTAGAAGAGGGTAAGAATAATTAATTGTTGATAAAAATACTTCACCTTGAATGGTCAAAACAATAATATACTCAGATAATGTATAGTGAAATTGTACATGTGTTATCTATATAAAATTATTAGTGAATGTCAACCATACACATTCAATACTAAATAAATAAATAAATAAATACTCTTCTACATGTTTCTTGGTTCTTCGTCCAGAATTCAAAACCAAAACTTCGAGGTACAATAACTATCCCTGAAAATAGACACCTGATTGAGTCTAGCTGGTACCATAATAACATAGGTGTACTAATTGTTAGTTTCAATTTGAACATTTCACCTAAAATGTCATATGGTGTGCTTGAATGTGATATTGTTCTGTTACACAGTTACATGCTCATGATTTTGTGATAAAAGGTTTTGTAATAAAAAAGGGGGTGTTATTTGTGCTAGACCCTGTACTTTGTGTTTCCAAAGAAAAACCCTAAAACTTTTTAGACTTGGTGTTTTCATCAATGGACTAGAACCAGAAATTTCCAAAATCAAGTCCCAAAATTCTACCACCTTTGAGAAGATGTGGGTCGGTCTTTTTTTCTATGTTAAACAGGGATTCTCTGGCCAATCACCTCTGCCCAGACGCAGTTTCCCCTAAGCAAGAGCAGCAGCACCAAACTCCTCAAAAACCCCACTCTGTGAGAACTCATGGAGGTCTTCCAATGTCCTCAGTCTTTATTTCCACTTTTGTAAATAATATCAAGAATACATATCACTCAAGTGTCTGATAAGAATGTCTGCCTCTCATTTGGATATATCATGTGGAGTATCTTTATGTGATCTAGAACAAAGGGGAAATCTTTAAGATATCAACCACAAGGGAACAACCGGGCAAGGGAGGGAATGGGTGGGTGCAGCTTGCTGTCATCCTAATTAAAAGATGATGAATCCATCTGTCAATAAGCTATCAAGATTGCTCTAATTTGCACTCAGTTAAAAAGGACCCCATAAAAAGCTATATAGAGAAGATTCCTAAGATAAATCTTTCTCTGTCTGGCAGTAGGGGGAGAGAAGTAGAGAATACACAAAGCTAGACATTTTATTCTTTTGAGGTTAATGTCTTTCTGTTTGCTTTCTAAATCTGGTTTAGGTTTCTTTTTGCCCATGGAAGAATGATTTCACTAACTCTCTCACTATCAAAGTTACCACTGAGGTAACCATGTATCAGTAAGATACTTCAACAGAAGTGCTAGAAACAGTATTTATGATCACATACACCACTAAAATTTATCACATACTAAAATGAGAACCTATGCCTCGCTTGACAAAGACTGCAGATAGAAATTTTAAAAGAAGTGCTGTAAACTGTGTTTATGATCACAAACCCCTCTAATATTCATCCCATACTAAAATGACTACTCCTGTGTGTCATTATTAACACTGCAGATGGATTTTTAAAAAACACAATTTGTTTCAAAGATTCTCATTCACTAATGATTTGGAGGAGTTCAAACAATTCACTGCTGCTTTATCAGAATGAAATGCACTTGGAACACAGAAAGTGAGCTGTTATGTTCACATTCATTTTGACATTCACAAAACTGTCTTGTCCAAGTTAGGTAGTAGACTGTACATGCATTTCTTAGTAGGGCTATGTTTTTCCATTGGGAAAATACTTCGGAGAAAATTGTTCTCTAGTAGCTTATTCTACTTCAAAGTTGATGTGGTCTTATGCATCTGTTCACTGATTTGCTGACAGAAAAGTGATTTCAGTAGCCCTTTCACTACCAATTTACCACAGAAGTGATCATCTTTCAGAAAGGTACCCAACATAAGTGTTGAAAACAGTAGGTATTATCTGAGACACCACTCATTTCATCTACTGCTGAAATGAGTGCTTTGATCTTGTGTTATAAACACTTTAGATTGCATTTGTTGAAAACCTGCTTCATATGAATATTCTCATTCCTGAGTGACTTGGATGGGTAGAAACACTTTACTACTGTTATATCAGAGTTAAAAGAATTTTCATCATAGAAAGTCGACTGTTCAGTTCCTATCCAAACTTAGACATTCACAAACCTGTAGTCTCAAAGTCAGGTAGAACATTATACATGTGTGTCTTACCTGGGCTACTGTTTTCTCCTGGAAATAATACACTGGACAAAACTGTGTCATAGAAGCTTACTCTAATTCATAGATTACATCATCCTATGCGTGCGTTAACTCATTTTCTGACAGAAAAAAAAAAGATTTTCAGTACCTCTTTCACTATCCAACTTACCATGGAAGTGATCACCTTTCAAAAAGATACCTCAGCATCTTTGGTTATATTTTGCTTGTTTGTTTGTTTTGTTGTTTAGGTTACTGTTAACAGGCTGGCCAGAGGGGAGAGGGGAAAGGGGAGAGAAGTTCAGAGGAAAGGAGGAAGGGTTTACAGGAAAAAGTATAAAGGACACATAGACAAGAACTAGGCGCGTTGGAAATAGAAGGGAGGTGGGGAGGGTTGGAGGTGTTGGCTGGGATGGGAGTAAAAGACGGAAAACTGTACTTGAACAACAGATAAATTAAAAAAGGGGAAAAAAGATACCTCAGCAGAAGTGCTGAAAACAGTACGTATTATCTGAGAAACAACTCATTTTGTCTTCTAATAAAATAACTACTCTGTGTTGTAAATGCTGCAGATAGAATTTCCAGAAACATGCTTCATACAAAATATTTAAATTCCCAAGTGAATTTGTGGGTTTCTAACTCCTTGGAGTACTGATATTTCAATGTTCTGTTCATATTCACTTTGAAATTCATAAACCTGTAGAGTTCACTTCAGGTAGTACCCTGTACATGCATTCCTTAGCTGGGCTACACTTTTCCCCTAGAAATAATATATTAGAGAAAACTGTATAGAAGCTAACTCTATTTCAAACATGACATAAAATCATCTGCAGTGTTTATAAGGATAGGTTAATGTACTTATTCCAGAAGTAGATGTAAGGAGGGGTATCTCAGATAATACATACTGTTTTCAGCATTCTGTTGAAGTATCTTCCTGAAATATGATTACTTCCATTAAAAGTTTGAAAGCAAAAGAGCTACTGAAATTATTTTTTCAGCAGTAACTGAGTGAATGCATGCATAGGTCTATGTGATCTATGAATAGAGTAGGCTTCTATATCATAGTTTTCTCCAATGTATTATTCCAGGAGAAAAGCATAGCCCAAGTAGGACATACATGCACTGTCTACCAACTGACTTGGACAAAACAGTTTTGTGAATGTCAAAATGAATATGAACATAACAGTTGACTTTCTATTACCAAGTGCATTTTATTTTGACAGAACAGTAACAAATTGATTGAGCCCCTCCTAATAGCTCAAGAATGAGAATGTTTCATACGAAGCAAATATCTTCTGCAGTGTTCATACTGCCAGGTCAATGAACTCATTTCAGTAGAAGATGAAACGAATGGTGTCTCCATTAACACATACTATTTTCAGCACTTATGTTGAAGTATCTTTCTGAAATACCACATTTGTGGTAAGTTTGATAGCGAAAGAGTTACTGAAATCTCTTTTCTGTCAGCAAATTAGTGAAGAGATGCATAAGACTATGTCATCTTTGAAGTAGAATAAGGTTCTGTAGTACATTTTATCCAATGTATTCTTTCCAGTAGAAAAGCATAGTCCAGTTAAGACATGCATGTAGTATACTATCTGACTTGGGCAAAAAAGTTTTGTGAATGTCAGAATGAATAAGAACCTAACTCTCTCCTTTTTGCTCTCCAAGTGCATTTCACATAATAAAGTAGTGAAGTGTTTATACCCCTCTAAATCACTCAGGAATGATAATATTTTGTACAAAGTGGGTTTTCAGCAAATACCATCTACAATGTTTATAATGCCATGTCAATTTACCTATATCGTTTGAAGATGAAATGGGAGGTGTCTGAGAAACTGCATGCTGTTTTCAGCACATCTTTTGAAGTATCTTTCTGATATATGATCACTTCTTTTGTAAGTTTCATAGCAAAAGAGCTACTAAAATCACCTTTCTGTCAGAAAAATGGGTGAACAGATGCATAAGTCTATGTTATCTTTGAAGTAGAATAGGATTCTAGAGCACAGTTTTCTCTGATGTATTCTTTCTAGTAGAAAAGCATAGCACAGGCCTGGCTGGCATAGCTCAGTGGATTGAGTGCGGGTCTGCGAACCAAAGGATGGTGGCCCTGATTCCCAGTCAGGGCACACGCCTGGGTTGCAGGCCAGTTCCCCATGGGAGACACATGAGAGTCAACCACACATTGATGTTTCTCTCCCTTTCTCCTTCCCTCCCCCTCTAAATATAAATAAATACAATTTTTTTTAAAAAAGAAAGAAAAGCATAGCACAGTTAAAACATGCATGTGCAGTGTACTGTCTGACATGGACTCTGCAGGTTTGTGAATGTCTAAGGGAATATTAATAGCAGTTCATTTTGGGTGCTCCAAGTGAATTTCAGTCTGATGATAAAGTATTTAAGTGTTTGAACCCCTCCAAATCAGTTGGAAGAGAATGTTTCGTATGAACCCAGTTTAAAGCAAACATCTTCTGCAGTGTTTATGCTAGGTCAATGTCCTCTGTTCAATAGAAGATCAATTGAGTGATGTCTCTGAAAATATGTACTGTTTTCAGCACTTGTGTTGAATTATCTTCCTGAAATATTACTTCCAAGGGAATTTTGATGGCAATGGACTTATTGAAATTACCTTCTCTCAGGAACTAAGTGAACCAATGCATAACCCTAGGCCATTATTGAAGTAGAATAAGCTTCTGTAGTACAGTTTTTTTCCAATGCACTTTCTATTTTATTTTATTTTATTTTACTTTTTGCTTTAGAAAATTACTTTTCTATTTTTATTTTTTTACTTAATTATTGTTCAAGTACAGTTTTCTGTCTTATACTCCCATCCCAGACCACCCCCTCCGTGATCCCCACCTCCCTTCCACTTCCACCCTTAGTTGTTCTCCATGTGTCCTTTGTACTCGTTCCCCTTTTCCCCTGAAATCCCCACCCCCCATCCCCTCTGGTCCCTGTCAGCCTGTTCTCTATATCAGTGTCTTTGGTCATATTTTGCTTGCCTGTTTGTTTTGTTGTTTAGGTTCCTGTTAAAGGTGAGATCATATGGTATTTGTCTTTCACTGCCTGGCTTATTTCGCTAAGCATAATGCTTTCCAGTTCCATACACGATGTTGCAAAGGATAGGAGCTCCTTATTTCTTTCTGCTGCATAGAATTCCATTGTGTAAATGTACCATAGTTTTTTGATCCATTTATTCACTGATGGACAACTAGGTTGCTCCCAACTCTTGGCTATTGTAAATTATGCTGCTATGAACATTGGTGTGCATAGGTTCTTTTGGATTGGTGTTTCAGGGTTCTTAGGATATAATCCTAGCAGTGGAATTGCTGGGTCAAAAGGCAAATTCATTTTTAGTTTTATTACAAAATTTCATACTGCTTTCCATAATGGTTGTACTGGTCTGCAATCTCACCAACAGTGAACTAGGGTCCCCTTTTCCGTACAACCTCTCCAACATTTGTTAGTATTCTACCCAAAGCATTTTACAGATTCAGTGCAACACCTATTAAAGTACCAATGGCATATTTCACAGACATAGAATGAACACTTCAAAAATTTATTTGGGACCATAAACGACCCCGAACAGCTGCTGCAATTTTGAGAAAGAAGAGCAAAGTAGGAAAGATCACAATACCTCATATCAAACTGTATTACAAGGTTACTGTAATCAAAACAGCCTGGTACCGGCATAAAAACAGGCACATAGACCAATGGAACAGAACAGAGAGCCCAAAAATAAAGTCAAGTCTCCATGGGCAATTAATATTCGACAAAAGGGTCAGTAACATAAAATGGAGTACAAATAGCCTCTTCAACAAATGGTGTTGGAAGAACTGAACACCTACATGTATAAAAATGAAACTTGAGCACCAACTTACACCATACATCAAAATAAAGTCTCCAATGTATTCTTTACTGTAAAGAAGCATAGCCCAGCTAAGACATGCTGATAGAGCCTACTACCAGAATTGCAGAAAACAGTTTTCCTAATGCCAAAATGAACATGAAACTAACAGTCTTCTCCCAGTGCTCCAAGTTCATTTCATGCTGATGAAATAGTAATTAATTGTTTGAACCCCTCCCAAGCACTTAGATATGAGAATATTTTGTACAAGGCCAGTTTTTATTAAAAAAAATTTTTTTCAATCTTTATAATGCCAGATAAATGTACTATTTCAATAGATATTGAAATGAGTGCTATGTCTGAAAATATATACTGTTTTCAGGACTTGTGTTGAGGTATCTTTCTGGAACAGTAATTTCAGAGGAAAATACGATTGCAGAAGTACCAATGAAATCACTTTTCTGTGAGCAAATGAATGAATGGACGCAGAGAAATATGTTGTGTTTGAAATAGAGTTCCCTTCTATACAACAGTTCTCTCCAATGCATTATTTTCATGAGAATAGCATAGCCCAACTAAGAAATGAAAGTACAGTGCACTACCTAATGTGGACTCTACAGGTTTGTGAATGTCTAAGTGAATATGAATCTGACAGTACACTGTTGGAGCTCAAAGTGCCTTCCACTTTGTGAAATACAATACTGAAGTGTTTGTACTTCTCTAAATCACTCAGGAATGAAAATATTTCATACAAAGTGGGTTTTCAACAAAACCTGTCTACACTGATTAAGACCATGTCAATGTACTCATTTCAGCGGATGACTAAATGAGTGTTGTCTCAGATAATCCATACTCTTTTGAGCATTCTGTTGAAGTATCTTCGTGAAATATCAATGAAGATATTTCAGAAAGATACTTCAACAAATATCTTCATGAAATATCAATTCTGTGAAATGTTTGATAGCAAAAGAGCTACTGAAATTATTTTCCAGCAAATGAGTGAACACATGCATAGACTTTGAAGGAGTCACATGTGATCTTTGAAGAAGAACAAGTTCCTATTGTAGAGATTTTCCTAATGTATTCTTTCCGGCAGAAAAGCCTAGTTCAACTGACATAAATGTGCAGCCTACTACCTGAATTGGACAAAACAGTTTTGTGAATGTCAAAGTGAATACAAAGTTAACAGCCCCCTTTCTGTCACCAAGTGCATTTCTCTGTGATAAAATAGTAATGGAATGTTTGAACCCTTCCCAATAATTCAGGAAAGAGAATATTTCATATGAAGCAGGCTATAGGCAAACACCTTTTGCACTGTTTATAATACCATGTCAATGTGTTCACTTCAGAAATAGATGAAATGAATAATGTACCATAATATGCACTGTTTTTATCACTTCCGCTGAAGTATCTATCTGAAATATGGTCACTTATGTGGTAACATTCATAGGAAAAGAGATACTAAAATCTCTTTCTGTCAGCAAATGAGTGAACAGATGCATAAAACTAGGTCATCTTTGAATTACAAAAATTTCTAGAGCACAGCTTTCTCCAATGTGTTCTTTCCAGTGGAAAAGCATAACACAGCTAAAACATTCAAGTAGAGTGTGCTCTCTGCCATGGACTTTGTGGGTTTGTGAATGTCTAAGTGAATACTAACCTAATAGCACACTTTAGGTGTCCCAAGTGTCTTCCCCTCTAATAAATACAGTACTAAGTATTTGTTCCCTCTAAATCACTCAGGAATGAAAATATTTCAGACTAAACAGGCTTTCAACAAAAGCCATCTGCACTGTTTAATGCCAGGTCAATGTACTCATTTCAGCAGAAGGTGAAATGAGTGGTTTCTCAGATAATACATACTGTTTTTAGCACTTCTTTTGAAGTAACTTTCTGAAATATCACTTTTGTGGTAAGTGTGATGGCCAAAGAGGTATTTAAATTACCTTTTTTTGTGTCAGCAAATGAGGGAGCAGATGCATAAGACTATATCATCTGTGAAGTAGAATATGCTTATGTTTGCATGGTTTCCTCCAATGTTTTCTGTCCAGGAGAAAAGAGTGGCCTAGCTAAGACATGCATATAGAGCCTACTATTAGAATTGGGCAAAACAGTTTTGTGAATGTCGAAGTGAATATGAACTTAACAGTCCCCTTTCTGTCACCAAGTGCATTTCTCTGTGATAAAACAGTAATGAAATGTTTGAACCCCTCCAAATCACTTGGGAAAGAGAATGTGTGTTATGAAGCAGGCTATAAGCAAACACCTTCTGCATTGTTTATAACACCAGGTCAATGTACTCATTTTAGTAAATGAGTACATTGAAGTAAATGAGTACATAAATTGAAGGATGTCTCCAGTAATACACACTGTGTTTGCACTTCCATTGAAGTTTCTTTCTGAAACATCACTTTAGTGGTAAGTTGATAGTGAAAGAACTACTGAAATCATCTTTCTTTCAGCAAATGAGTGAATGGATGCATAAGACTGTGTCACCTTTGAAGTAGAATAAGGTTCTCTAGTAAAGTTTTCCCCAAAGTATTCTTTACAGTAAAAAAAACATAGCCCACCTAAGACATGCATGTGGAGCATATTACCAGATTAGATAAAACAGTTTTCTGAATGTCAAAATGAACATGAACCTAATAGTCTGCTCTCTGTGCTCCAAGTGCATTTCACTCTGTGGAAACAGTAATGGATTGTTTGAACCCCTCCCACTCTTTGGGATGAGAATATTCCTAAGAAGCAGATTTTTTTTAGCAAATACATTTTGCAGTGTTCATAGTGCCAGGTTAATGCATTCTTTTCAGTAGATGTTGAAATATGTGCTGTGTCTGAAAATATATACTGTATTCAGCACTTGTGTTTAGGTATCTTTCTGAAACATGCATAGTCTATGTGATCTTTGAAGAAAAATAAGCTTTTATAGTAGAGATTTCCCTGATATATTCTTTCCACCAGAAAAGCATGGTCCAACTATGGTATGCATATACAGCCTACCACCTGAATTGGACAAAATAGTTTTGTGAATCTCAAAGTGAATATTAAACTAACAGCCCACTCTCTGTCACCAAGTATATTTCTCTCTAATAAAACAGTAATGAAAAGTTTCAATACTTCAAAATCACTTGGAAAAGAGAACATTTCATACAAAGGAGATTATAAGCAAACACCTTCTGCATTGTTTATAACACCACATTAATGTAATCCTTTCAGGAGAAGATGAAGTGAGTGATGTTTCCAATAATACGTAGTGTTCTTTCACTTCTGTTAAACTATCTTTCTGAAATATTACTTTTGTGGTAGGTGTGATAGTGAGAGTTACTGAAATAACTTTTCTCTCAGCAAATGAGTGAAGGGATGCATAACATGATACCATTTTTTAAATAAATAATTTTCTGTAGTACAGTTTCCTCCAATGTATTCTTTTCA
Source organism: Sturnira hondurensis (assembly GCF_014824575.4). Taxonomy (NCBI): domain Eukaryota; kingdom Metazoa; phylum Chordata; class Mammalia; order Chiroptera; family Phyllostomidae; genus Sturnira; species Sturnira hondurensis. The sequence continues at coordinate 12,085 of NW_028086330.1, forward strand.
GTAAAAAAAAGCTTAGCCCAGCTAAGACATGCATGTACAACCAGAACTGGACAAAACAGTTTTCTGAATGCCAAAATGAACATGAACCTAACAGTCTGCTCTCTGTGCTCCAAGTGGATTTCACTCTGATGAAATAGTAATTAATTGTTTGGACCCCTCCCAAGCACTTGGATATGAGAATGTTTCATACAAGGCAGGTTTTTAGCAAAACAGTTTGCAGTGTTTATATTGCCAGGTCAATGTCCTCATTTCAGTAGATATTGAAATGAGTGATATCTCTGAAAATATGTACTGCTTTGAGCACTTGTGTTGAGGTATCTTTCTGAAATATAACCACTTCAGAGCAAAGCATTATAGTGAAACTACCACTGAAATCACTTCTTCATCAGCAAATGAGTGAATGGATACCTTGGAGTATGTCCTGTTTGAAATAGAGCTCTCTTCTGTACCACAGTTTTCTCCATTATATTCTTTTCATGAGAATAGCATAGCCCAACTAAGAAATGAAAGTACAGTGTACTACCTAACATGGATGATACAGGTTTGTGAATGTATAAGTGAATATGAATATGACAGTACACTTTTGGGGCTCCAAGTGCTGTCCACTCAGAGAAGTACAGTATACAGAAGTGTTTGTTCTCCTCCAAATCACTCAGGAATGAAAATATTTCATAAGTAGTGGGTTTTCAACAAAACCCATCTACAATAACTAAGGCCATGTCAATGTACTCACTTCAGTAGAGAATGAAATGAATGCTGTCCAAGATAACCCATACTCTTTACAGCATTCTGTTGAAGCATATTTCTGAAATATACTTTTCCTGGAATGTTTTATAGTGAAAGAGCTACTGAAATTATTTTCCATCAGCAAATGAGTGCATGCATGAATAGACTATGTGAACTTTGAAAGAGAATGAGCTTCTATAGTAGAGTTTTCTCCAATGTAGTCTTTCCTGCAGAAATGCATGTACAGCCTGATACCTGAATTGGACAAAATAATTTTGTGAATCTCAAAGTAAATATGAATCTAACAGTCAGCTTTCTGTCACCAAGTGCATTTCTCTGTGATAAAACAGTAATGAAATGTTTGAACTCTTCAAAATCATTCAGGAAAGAGAATGTTTCATATGAACCAGGCTATAAGCAAATATCTTCTGGAGAAAAGTGAGATTTATTCCTACCTACCGGGTCGTGCTGCTTATGGCGGCACTGGAGAGGGGGTGCTGAGCTGTTGGGTATGAAGTGTAACAGAACAGACTTTACCACCTGAAACTGCTGCTTCAAGTTCAGATCAGGCAAAGACCAAGCCTTGAAACAACCAACAAGACCAAAGAAGAGTACACTTAAATTGAAGACACAACATGTGATCTGAAACCAGAAGTTTGTGCCTACTCAACAGTTTTGCAAGAGCACTTCCCAACGCTGCTAGTAGTCTCTGCTTTCCTCCACGCCGCGCTCGCTGTGAGGCTGCCCAGACAGCGGCGGTCGTGTTCTTCAGTAGCTTCGTAGATCGTTTTCTCTCGCTCTTTTTTTTTTTTTTAATACTAGGAACTTTCATCCTTTGAAACGTGTGCTGAAAAAGTATCCTCAGCAAATACTACTGAAAGTGCAATATTTGATTATCACTGCGAGATGAGCTTTGATCCAAACCTTCTCCACAACAAAGGACACAATGGGTACCCCAATGGTACTTAAGCAGCACTGCGTGTAACGGGGGTTATCGAAAAACTGCTAACCTCTTACGGATTTATTCAGTGTTCAGAACGTCAAGCTAGACTTTTCTTCCACTGTTCACAGTATAATGGCAACCTGCAGGACTTAAAAGTAGGAGATGATGTTGAATTCGCATTATCATCTGACCGGAGGACCAGGAAGCCCATTGCTATTAAACTGGTGAAGATAAAACAGGAAATCGCCCCTGAAGAACGAATGAATGGACAGGAAGTGTTTTATCTGACGTACACCTCTGAAGATGTGGAAGGGAACGTTCAGCTGGAAACCGGAGATAAAATAAACTTTGTAATTGATAACAATAAACATACTGGTGCTGTAAGTGCTCGAAACATTATGCTGGCGAAAAAGAAACAAGCCCGCTGTCAGGGCGTCGTTTGTGCCATGAAGGAGGTATTTGGCTTTATTGAAAGAGGTGATGTTGTAAAAGAGATATTCTTTCACTATAGTGAATTTAAAGGCGACTTAGACACCTTACAGCCTGGAGATGACGTGGAATTCACAATCAAGGACAGAAATGGTAAAGAGGTTGCAACAGATGTCAGACTACTGCCTCAAGGGACAGTCATTTTTGAAGATATCAGCATTGAACATTTTGAAGGAACCGTAACCAAAGTTATCCCCAAAGTACCCAGTAAAAACCAGAATGACCCGTTGCCAGGACGCATTAAAGTTGACTTTATGATTCCTGAAGAACTTCCCTTTGGAGACAAAGATACAAAATCCAAGGTGACCCCGTTGGAACGCCATCGTGTTAGGTTTAATATTTCAGCAGACCGACATGACAAATTAGAACCAACCAACATAGAAGTTCTACCGAGCAACCAACATAGAAGAGCAACCAACATAGAAGTTCTACCGAGTACATTTCAGTTCACTAATGAGGCCAGAGAAATGGGTGTAATTGCCGCCATGAGAGATGGTTTTGGTTTCATCAAGTGTGTGGATCGTGATGCTCGAATGTTCTTCCACTATAGTGAAATTCTGGATGGGAACCAGCTCCATGTTGCAGATGAAGTAGAGTTTACTGTGGTTCCTGATATGCTCTCTGCCCAAAGAAATCATGCTATTAGGATTAAAAAACTTCCCAAGGGCACGGTTTCATTCCATTCCCATTCAGATCATCGTTTTCTGGGCACTGTACAAAAAGAAGCCACTTTTCCCAATCCCAAAACCACTAGCCCAAATAAAGGCAAAGAAAAGGAGGCTGAGGGTGGTATTATTGCTTATGATGATTGTGGGGTGAAATTGACTATTGCTTTTCAAGCCAAGGATGTGGATGGATCTACTTCTCCTCAAATAGGGGATAAGGTTGAGTTCAGTATTAGTGACAAACAGAAGTCTGGACAGCAGATTGCAACCTGTGTGCGACTTTTAGGTCGTAATTCTAACTCCAAGAGGCTCTTGGGTTATGTGGCAACTCTGAAGGATAATTTTGGATTTATTGAAACAGCCATTCATGATAAGGAAATCTTTTTCCATTACAGTAAGTTATCTGGTGATATCGATAGCCTGGAACTGGGGAACATGGTGGAGTACAGTTTGTCCAAAGGCAAAGGCAACGGCAACAAAGTCAGTGGAGAAAAAGTCAACAAAACACACTCAGTGAATGGCATTACTGAAGAAGCTGATCCTACCATCTACTCGGGTAAAGCTATTCGCCCCTTGAGGAGTGTCGATCCAACACAGACTGAGTACCAAGGAATGATCGAGATTGTGGACGAAGGGGATTCGAAAGGCGAGGTTTATCCATTTGGCATAGTTGAAATGGCTAACAAAGGGGATTGCCTGCAGAAAGGGGAGACTGTCAAATTCCAATTGTGTGTCCTGGGCCAAAATGCACAGACTATGGCCTACAACATCACACCTCTGCCTAGGGCCACTGTGGAGTGTGTGAAAGATCAGTTTGGTTTCATTAACTATGAAGTAGGAGATAGCAAGAAGCTCTTTTTCCATGTGAAAGAAGTTCAGGATGGCGTTGAGCTACAGGCTGGAGATGAGGTGGAATTCTCAGTGATTCTTGATCAGCGCACTGGCAAGTGCAGCGCCTGTAATGTTTGGTGAGTCTGTGAGGGCCCCAAGGCCGTCGCAGCTCCACGGCCTGACAGGCTAGTCAATCGCTTGAAGAACATCACCCCGGATGATGCCAGTGCTCCTCGCCTAATGATTCTTCGTCAGCCAAGGGGACCAGATAACTCGATGGGATTTGGTGCGGAAAGAAAGATCCGTCAGGCTGGTGTCATTGACTAACCACATCCACAAAGCACATCATTAATCTGCTATGATCAAGCTGGGGGGATTCTAGTGAAGGGTCTGAATATCTCCCTCTTCATCCCTCCCTAAAATCTGGAATACTTATTCTCTTGAGCTATTACACCAATTTTAACATCTTCCTCGTGTTATGTTTAAAAAAATAAATAAATTTAAGAAAACCATTTTAAAATTATGCACAGTTGCAGCCTGGAAAACTTAAGGTGGCGCCTTGTAGTATCAATTTTAGGAGCTTTATTTGGTGCATATAACGCAACTGGTAACTGCAGAATCCACTTTGCCCGTGTTAGGTGAAAAATAATAGACTGTTACCTTGTTGGCCCTATGAAATTCTGCACTTGATATTTAGTATATACTCTACCTTCATTTCTCTGGCAAGGTGTCCTGCCTTAGCACTCAGTTGCATTCTTTATCTTTTCTTTCTTGTTCATGATGCTTTAATTCTGAGGACCATATGAGGGTAGACTATATTAATTGCAAAAATTTGTATAGGCAAATCATTTCCTTAAGTTGATGGCCAAATGTTAAAGTGTTATTTTTCATATCATTTATAATCTTGTCACAGTCCACTTAATGAAAGTTTCATTAGACTTCAATGAAAATTATCTTCCAGAGTAGGCTTTTTTTTTCCTGGGATGGGATTGGGATGGGTAAATTTACTACAATTAGTATGTATGGTGCAGAATTTCATGCAAATGAGGTGTGCCAGGAGTGTGATAATTTAAACGTATTTAAACAAAGACAAATGCACAAATTTGCTGCTGCTTAGATCACTGCAGCTTCTAGGACCCAGTTTCTTTTACTGATTTAAAACAAAACAAAACAAAAAAAATAAAAAGTTGTGCCTGAAAAAAAAAAGCAAATATCTTCTTCAGTGCTTATAACACCAGGTCACTGCACTCATTTCAGTATAAGATGAAATGAATGGTGCCTCCAATGATACATACTGTCTTTAGCACTTCTATTGAAGTATCTACTGAAATATCATTTTCATGGTAAGCTTGATAGCAAAAAAGCTACTGAAATCACTTTTCTGTCAGCAAACAGGGGAATGGGTGTATAAGACTATGTCATTGTTGAGGTAGAATAAGCTTCTGTAGTGCAGTTTCCTCCAATGTATTATTTCCAGGAGAACCCCCCCCCCTTTTTTTCACTCTAGTTACAGTCTTGTACAGATGTAATGTTTTCTTGACAACTATTTATGAAGTATCTCCATTTTAGTAAGGTTATTTTCTTTTCACTTGTGTCAAGGAACATTTTCATTTATTTTTTTTTCTCTGATGTATTGGGGGTTTAGAAACATGATGTATAATTTTCTCATAAGTTTTATTGTTGTTTTGTCTTTCCTGTACCTTGATTTTAGGTACCACTGTGTTCAGAAAAATACTATTAATATAATCTAAAATACTTTGAATTTTTTGAGTCTTGTTTTGTCACTTTGTAAGCTATCTATTTTGAAAGTGTCCCATGTACACTAGGAAAAATATTGAAGTGCATTTTTCGATGAAGTGTTCTAAAAATATCTGTCAAGGAAGAACGATCTAACATGGCAGTTAAGGCCAGTATTTTCTTATTAATTTTAAAGCATAACATTCTAAATTAAAAAATATGCTTCCCACATTTAACCAGAAAGATAACAGTGTAGAATCATTGCTTCATAACACTCAATATTACTGATAAAGAATCAAAAGGCAAGTTTGCTACTTTCAAGTCACATCACTTATTTGTGGCAATTCCAGACTTGACCTGAAACTGTTCCTCATCAATCCACATCATTGTAAAGTTTAAAAAGAAAATTCGATGAGAAGAGGAAGAAAGGTGCAAAAAGTGGGGAGCTTTTACCATGTATTTTCACCAGGTTTTCACAACTGACTTTGTGCAGTAGAACTTCCACAAGTCTGGCCTCGTACCATCTGTATTGCATAGGTCAGTAATGGTGAATTTGAGGGTGAAGGGAACCAAGACAGAGCAGGTAGCTTTAGTGGAAAAGAATAGAAAGTCCACACTTTGAGACAGGATTGGGTTACATTTAAATTTCTGATATGTCCTCCTCATCAACAACTCAAATTTTCCCCCCTCAAACAAGTTTTTGGGGATGTGAGGCCTTCATGCAGGACACAGAGGTTACACACATTTCAATGTCTTATGATTTGCCATTCTGGCCATAATTTATATAATGTTTCCAGATGCAGAGAAGATTATAAAATTGATATTTGGAACTAAATAGGAAAGTGACTGTCTGACCCTTTGTCTAAAACTTAATTTTACACCTGTGTCTGAAATTTTATTGAGTTATGCTGCATGTTACATAGAGTAACACAGGTAGGAGGTGCTTTAAATACTAGGTACATGAACGAACTCCATCCATAATCATTCCAAATATTCTGAGTGGGCCTGTTGTTTCTCCACTGCTGCCAGAGATCTCTTTCAGCCGTCACACTGCAAATGAAACCTGGGACCATGTACATGGCACCAGGAAATGTGGACAGGTTAATGTCCATGAGCTTCTCCAGTATCACAATAACCATATGCCAATGACAAAGAAGGCTTGTCATAGGGGAAGGAAAATTCACAAGATGAACAGACACAGTGAGTCAAGCAGGATATTTTACAATCCGAGGCCCAGGGAAGCACCTGCTATGTCTAATTTAAATTTACAAAATCTATTCAAGGCTTATTTTCTACCATCAACTTGTTTAGAGAATCCAAATGAATCTCAGACAGATGAGGGGGTATTTCAAAGTCAGAAGCTGAAGGTGGGCTGTGTCACCTTGTGCTGGCAAGCAAAACAGTGCTCACTTAGTAACAGGTCTCTACAAGATATTTTGGGTGGTGTTGAATGCCAGAGAAGTGAACAGGTAGGTAGTCATGGAAACAATGGTTCTGCATGAGAAGATGGTATTGTGGATCAAACCAAATCAAATCACTACAGAACACTTTGGCTTTAGGTTTTCTGAAGGTCCTTCCAAATGCAAGCCTCAGCCAAACCAAGTTGATGTGCTTTCCACACTAAGGGAAATAAGACAGAACTTAAAGTAACACCACCAGGAAACACTGAAAGAACCAATATCTGGTGCTCACCCTGAAATGCCCAGTTTTTGAGGTGCATGAAGGCCTGAGCTAAAAAATAATAATTTCACTTAGAAAACTACAGTTTGACATTAGTCGGGTGTATCTTCAATTATTTCCTTCGATGCATTTTGTTAACTGAGGAAAACAAACCTATTTGTGACCATGCCATTACACCTCTTTGATGGTGGCTAATTTCTTGCATTCAGTCTGATGTTGAATTTATATATATTTTTTTTACATTTAAACCACTCTTGTGCTCATGCTCCATTCTATCACAGTGGTTTGTATGTACACTTTTTTCAATGATACTTTGAGTCATCTGTCAGGTATTTAACATTAAAACTGATGTGCCTTTTCCTGAGTCATCTCACATTCCTTCACTGAAATGGTCTGTCTTCCTAAAATCTTCAAGAATTTGTCACTTCTCTAAGTCTGAAATCTCCAAAAAGAGAGAATCACAATTCAGTTTAATGCGAAACAAAGAACACGCAGTATCTTTACTTAAAATTTACATTCTCACTCTGGCTGGTGTAGCTCAGTAGATTGAGCATGGGCCTGTGAACCAAAGGATCATGGTTTGATTCCCAGTCAGGGCACACGCCTGGGTTGCAGGCCAGTTCCCAGCAGGGGACACAATAGAGGCAACCATACACTAATATTCCTCTCCCTCTCTCCTTCCCTTCTCCTCTAAAGGTAAATAAATAAAATCTTTAAAAAATAAAAAAATAACAAAATTTACATTCTCATTGTGCATGTTGTTCCTGCACACTGTTTCCAAATTGGGGGTGGGTGACAGTCACCAGATTATTTCCCTCCATGTCAGGGGCAGATCAAGCCTCAGAGCACAAAGGGAATGTGGTTTACCCAGACTTTAAAGGGTCCCCAGTGATGGTCCGTAGAACCATGAGCAGCGAACAGATATCCGTATGCTTCTCTCATATTTTTTTTTCTATACTCAGGTTGTTTGACTTGCATTTTCTCACAGGCAGAAGGGGGACTCATATTTGCTAGCATATGGAAAAATCCATCACCTATTTATTTTAGATGAAAGCCTTATGATGAGAAATACTGAAGCCATACAAAGGAACAAAACACTGATACATGCACAAACGTGGGTGACTCTACATGTAGTAAACCTTGTGCTACCTGATATGAGCCCAGTCATCAAAGATGACAGAGTGTGAGTCGATTCCTGTGCTATAGACAGAACAGTGCATCCCTGGAGTGAGGCAGCCGACTGAGTGCTCTGGAGTTGGGACTGGGAGAGTGGTGGTGTTTGTGATGATGGTGTGGTGTCAGGTGGGGTAGGATAGTTTGGGATTGGGTAAGAAGGGAGACATGAGTGGAGGGAGAGTGAGAACACCACAGAGGCTATGTGCTTAATGAAACTTGGAATGGGTATTACTCTGAGTACTTTGCTGTGTTTTTTTTTTTTTTTTAGTGTTTTCTCTCCCTGAATCTCAAGAAAAATAACCTGTAGAGTTAAACAAGGATCAGCCACTACACTGCCACTGGAACTTTTCAGATAATAGAAATGAAGGCAGGAGGAGGAATGGGAAGTAATCGCATATTTACATTTCTGCAGGTCACCAGGCATCAATATTCTGTAAGTGATACGAGCTTGTTTCACATGTACATGAAAGAAATTTGTATTTTAGAAACTTCTATGTGCCATTTCTAGATGATATGAATAAATGAAAAACAATGGCAATGGATCTTATGAATACCTACCATGAACCTTTAAACTGCCTTCTGCTCTCTCCTGCACAATGTGTGCTCCTATCTCCCCTCATTCCCTATACTCTTTTCCTGCTTGCCTCCATCAACCCTCCATATCACCTGTAACACTCAGCCCAGCCATGTGGCTGACCTTTTATCTCTGGAAGCTATAAGAGTCACCACCAGTCTGGTGGGGACTGACTACTTGGCTCCATAGTGAGCCCTCTAGGTTGGAAACATGGCCAACCATTCAGCAGGTAGGCCTCCTCTAGTATCATGGCAGCAGAAGAAAACTTTGGAAACTTTACTCTGTCTCTTGCCCTCTCTTTCTGTCTCTGTATCCTCTCTGTCCTTTCTTCCTTCCTTTTCTGTTTGCACACCTCTTGGTCTGGGAAGTTTACCATGTCAAGGGATGACTCCTCCCCTGTGCTTCTACAGTGGCAATGCAGGCCACTGAAGAGTTTGTTTGAACGCAAGTTTGGTGAACTTGGAAGAGTCACACAGCGTTGTAACCTGGGGCAAGTGGTTCTGTGACAATTTAGAAATTTTCTCAAGGAAGTGCTAAACTGGGTACCCTTTGTAGGCAGAGAAACCTGACTGGAGTTGCTTTGTGTTGTAGTAGCAGACTGTTGGGAACCACCTTGCCTAGTTTCAGAAGCTATAACCCCCCCATGGCTAAGTCTGAGTGAGAAACCTTGGGACCCTGAGCTACTAAGGGGACAAAGCTTATTTCCCTGTCAGTAGCACTGGCTCTGCCCACTTTACTTCATCCTGCTTGGTCCCTACTGCATGACCAGTGAGACAATGTTGGGTAAGCATCCTCAAGGGAGGTTCAACCTAAGACAGGCATGGTCATGAGGGGACCCTCAGGGAAGGATTGAGGGTTATGGAGAAAGGGGGTGATGGACCCTCACCCCTCAGCTTTGTCATAGCCTGAGTCCTCATTCTACCTTCAAGAAGTCTCCCAATCCCTTGGTTATCTTACTTCCCCTGCTCGACCTAAGCCTGAGACAATGCTGGAGGTGGGTGCAGCCCTGTGCTGGAAAGGTCAGGTTCCCTGGGGTGATCAGGCCTATGAAAGAAAGCATTAAATCCTGTGAAACATGATTTGCTAATACCCTCAATTTAAATGATAAAGGTCCAAGCATGAAATGAGTTTGTTTCCAAAAAGTTTTATGGCCCTTTAGCTATTTGACCCTGACTCAAAATAGGCCCTCAGAGTTCTTTGAATGTTATCTATTTGATCATTACTGCCTGACAATGATTGATGAGCTTTCTATATACACCCTGTATTCCTATGCAAATCAAAGCCAATAAAAGCCTGTCCTGGCAAGGGGTGGTGCACTCTCCCCTTGAGAGAGTGGCCTTGCTGTTCCTTTCCCTCCACAGGACTCCAGTAGTCCATGTTAATTTGTCTCCTCTCAGCCATAACACCGTGGACACTGGGTCGGGGTCCACATCAGCAGATACCACTGTGAAACATCCCTAAATTATAGACAGTAACAGATATGGCGATCATTACAATGATTTTATGATGCATAGTCATGTGTTTACTCTTTTTTTTAAAGATAGGTATAAATTTAATAGCCTGATCATAAGTTTGCATGATGATAGTTGAACCGGTTTTGTGGGCGAATTGCACTATAGGCAAGGCAAATGTTGAATCACTGTATTGTACAACTACAAGTAACAGGCTGTTGTATTTACTCCTCTGCCCTCCATCTTCCTTCACTTATAGAAAGCTTAAGCATCCTACGTGCAGTATTTTCAAGTGAGCTATTTGCAAGTATGGTTGGTACTGATGGGTCAGCTTCTCAACCCAGTTGCTGTGCCCACCAGTGCAAGTCAAGGACTGCTCAATTTGTGAAATTTACCACCCAGGTAAACAGTCACCCAGGCAGCCAGAGATGTACCTTGTAAAGCCAAAAGCCATGAGTTGATGGCCCTGGAGAACTACGGGTGGACACAAACTTGGCTGGACAGCTAGGAAGGATGTGGGAATAGGAAGAAGCAGAGGAGACTGCAGGCAAGACAAGAACAGTGTCCAGCCTTCCTCACTCATAGGATAGCCCACTGCACTCCCCAAACTGGGGACTTTGGAGAAAACAGTATAGAGAAATTGAGTCCAATGTCTGGGACCCAAGCTTATGCACATCCAAACAGACTCACCCTTCGAGTGCCTCCATGCACAGCCCATGGTTGTCCCCACTTCTGGAACTGGACTCAGCAAAAAGTCTGCTTTGGTGACAAGCACCCAGGCCCACACATGCACGAGCCAGGTAGACAGCAGCCAGAATCCATGTAGGCAGAGGGTGGCCTGTCTCTTCACATCTTCATATCAGGAGTTAGAAAACATTCAGAGGTTTTGCCAAGGAAGGGAAGGACCCCAGGAGCAAAGGTGGCCGGGTGTGTGCCACACTGACCGTCCACCCGATACACCCAGGGTCAGTAGGCACCTCTGGAGTAGACTCCAGGCATCAACATCTGCTGTTTCCAGGCTCCACTGACATTTGGTCTTTGAGTCCCCGTGGGAGAAGAGGCAGCATTAGCGAGTGCAGATCAACCCTTCCAGGTGTCCTTGGAGATGCGCGGAAGTCACTTTCTCAATAGTTTTGCGGGTCCAATCTCCGGAACATAGGCTGAGCACTGATGCCCCACACTGCCTGCATGATCGACCCAATGCAACTGCCACACTAGAAGTCATCCTTCTCCACCACAACTGCCAAGTCACCTCCTTCATAGCTCCAGAGGAAAGAAACATACAAGCAGCTGAGAGGCGGCTCCCTATGAGAGGCTTGAATGTCAGCAGGACTGAATCAGGTCGCAGAAACAATTTATTTCTGTGGCCATTCCTCGAAAGTTACAGAAAGGATGCTTAAAAATTTACAGAGAAAGCTGGAAAGGAGAAGGGGCTCTCAGAAAGGGGCTCTCACTAGTGTCTGTAAAACTGACTCTGGGTCTGAATTTCACAAAGTCAAGTTCCATGTTCTAAGTAGGCACAGGATGAAGATGGTTCATTTTATAGTGAACACATGAGCAAAACACCATCAGTTAAAATAAATAAAACAAAGCAACAACACTTTAGAAAGTCTCTTCAATAAGTGGTCTTCAAAAATCAGACAATAATACAGGCCAAGAATAAATCTGCCCAACTCCATAACAGCAATAACAACAACAACAACAACAATAACAATTAAACTAATGTGAGGCCTGCTTCCTCTCCCAGAATTTCAACAGATGGAAATTCCATGCACCTTACATTTATTTCTGATTCATTCTATCCCTGTCCAACTTCCGTTTCTTCAAACTGACAAGAGCACCATACCTCTCCCTGACTTCCAACTGATACTACTCCTGCCCACCTGTCTCTCCCTTCAAACTGACACCAAGTCCAGACACTTGTTTCAGGGGTCCAGCTACTCCAGCCCTACATACTTCTCCCTGTCTTTCAATGTAATCCAGTCTCACCCATGTCTGCCTACCTTCCAACTTGCGATGGTGCCTCCTGTAAATGCTTAACATCTGACTAACAAGAGCCCTGTTCCTTTGATTCACACCAGCCCTCTTTCTGTACATTTTTTCACTCAACTTCTTTTTCATCAAAAGCCCTGAATCTGAAAGCACCAGCATGCAGAAACACCAATATTGGCTCTCCTCTATTCTGTGTGAAGACTGAGCTTCCTCAGGTGAGATAGCCCAAGATGTCAAAGCCAGACACATCAAAGACTCTTGCTCCCAGTTCTCTAAGGCTCAGTCTATTTTTAACTTTCAACTCTTTCTAGCTCTCCACCTATGATGTATCTATCTTTACAAGTTCCAATACTTTCTTCCGAATGTATACATGCTTTGGTGCCAGCATATCTCATGCAATATTTATTACTTAGAGAAGGACAAAATGTAGCGATTTTTTCCACTAGGTACCTTATAAAGGACACATCTTTGATACATCACAAAGTGCACATCCTCAGCTCACAGCATCTCAAAACCCACACCACAAAAATATATTTTTAAAAATAATCCCCAACATGCAAAGTGTATGTATTCACAATGGGGCTCTCATTTGCATAAATTATTGACATTTTAAGTCAAATAATTTATTTTTAACTTCCTTCCACATCATAAAATATTTGGCAGCACCTTGATTTCTGCAGAATAGATGCCTCCAGAATTTCAACCCCATAAATACATAAGGAAGAGAAAGGCAAATTAGTTGAGAGCATAAGAAGTTAATAGGAAGATAAAAACACGTAAACCATGGCCAGCTTCTCAATTTATTGGTTCTTAGAATTGTGCTTTTAGTCTCTATGTCATTTAGTTCTGATCTGATCTTGGTTATTTTCTTTCTTCTACTTGCACTGGGCTGTCTTTGTTGCTGTTCCTCAGTTCTTGTGGGTGTAGAGTTAGGTTGTTTGTTTGAAATGTTTCTATCTCTTTTAGGTAGGCCTGTATCACTATGAACTTCCCTCTCTTGACTGCTTGTGTTGTGTTCCATAAGTTTGGGGTTATTGTAAGTTCATTTTCATTTGTTTCCAGAAACTTTTTGATTTGATTTTTTCCTTGATCACATTCTTGACAGACTCATTAATAGCATGCTATTCAATCTCCATGAGTTTGAATGTTGTTGAGTTGTTTTTTTTTTTTTCCTTGAGGTTGGTTTCTAATTTCAGTACCTTGTGGTCAGAGAAAATGCTTGATATAATTTCAATTTTCTTGAATTTGTTGAGGCTTATTTTGTGTGCTGCCATGTGGTCTATCTTTGAAAATGTCCCAAGGACATTTTCAAAGAATATGTATTTAGCTACTTTGGGATGAAAGTATCTCTCTGTATAATTGTTAAGTCCATTTATCTAGAACATTGTTCAGTGTTGCAATATCCTTGTTGATATTTAGTTGCTCACTGGTCTTGGGCTTTCATTTATGTTGGCTCACTCTCTGTCTTTGGGTTTTGACTGTTGTTGGGTCTTTCTTTGATGGGTCCTTCCCTTCAGCTTTTAAAGTGAAAGTCACTTCGTGCACCATGTGTTGTATTTTGTGCAGGTGTGGGCAGGTCATGTTCAAGCTGATTCTTCTGTGTGTATGAAGTTTTGAGGCTTCTCTCTCACTCTTATTCATTTGTTTTTACTGAGTATTTTCTCTACCATTTAGTTGTATTTCCACGTTGGTCCTGGATTAAAGTTAGTGTGGTTTCCACTCCCTCCTTAATCTTCTTCTGTTTTTATTTGTTGATAGGTTTCCTCTTTTAGCAGTTATACTGGTGTTCACAGCTCCCATCTACTTTTTTTGTGATCATTTTGAGGGGGAAGGCAAAATGGTTTACGACAGCAGGAGTGTATTCTAAAGTAGAATACACCAAAGTAGATGGTTTTAATACATTAAAGTAGATGGTATATAAGTACCAAATTTTAGAGAAGAGATAGGATATCTTTTGCATATGTATAGTGTTAACCATGATATTTCATCTAATTAGCCACTTTTTAGAAAGGGTGGAGAAAATATAAGTCTCTTTTTAGAGGCAGGGAAGGATCATGAGTTGGATCTAGAAAGCAGTGAGCTTGTGGAGAGTCAGATTATGAGGTAAAGTGAGAATAAAGGATAGAAAATAAGTGTAGTGTGGGAGAGAATAGAGTTAACCACCACAGTAATAAAATCAGGAAACAGTGAAGTGAGCTAAGATCTAGGAGGAGTGCTGTATAGTATTTACAATTGTGTGGAACAGCAATTATTTACAATAGTAATGGAGCAACAATCATGACAGAATCTATATGATCTGAATTACAAGAATAGGAAGTATGGGATCTAGAGCAGTGTGCTAGTGGAACACAAGTGAAGTGAAAGACAGAAAATTAAAAAAAATATATTATGATACAAGAAGGGAAACCGGTCAAACCATGCAATTTAACAAACCAAGTGAAGAAGACTAAACAGAAAGAAGAGGAATAAAAAATACTAATAAATTAAAAGATGCAGGAATAATGAAAAATACTAATACAAATATATGATGACTTGCAAGTTATCTGAAGTACCAAAGTGAAATGTGTCTCACTGTCTCAGTTTGGGATGACTCCTCTTTGGGTCTAACTCTCATCTTTTCACAGCTCAAGGTTTTTTGTCTCACTTGTGGAAATTAAAAAAAAAAGAAAGAAAGAAAGGAAGGAGGAATAAAAAAGGAAAGAAAGAAGAAGGAATTTAAAATATATATATATTTTTAAAGCCGTCTGCTGGCATAAACTGCCCAAGTCAGTTCTGCTGGTCTTCCTGGCTGCATTAGACTGAGGAGGGATTTGTTTCATTTTTCTCCCTTCCTGAGCTGCACTCTTCACAGTTGCCCAGTCTGCAGCCCAGTTCCCCAGTTCTATGCTGGGCCCCCAGTGCCCTTCTGTGCTAAGTCTATGCTTTCAGTCTGCTGGCTGTGCTGTTTTTGAGTTGCACCAGTTAGGGGCAACTCACACACCACCTTCTAGTTCTTTGCTGCCCTAGATGCTAGTGACTCTCAGAACTTCTTCAGGGTGGTTTAGACCTCCCACTGAGTTAATTCTTTCAGGGGATTGCTGACTCTCTAAGCCTTGCAGCTCCTCTGTGGGGGCATCTCCACTTTCCTCTTAGAGAACCAGTTGGCCCTGCAGGGTCCTGGGAGCAGGAGCAGTGTGGGAAGTGCCTCTGGGCAGCACTGTCAGGCACTTTTTCCTGGGGCTGCAGGCCAGAACTAAGCACTTGACTTGCTGCTGTGATCAGATAGGCAGCTACTGGGCCAAGTGGTCAGGTGTGCACTTTCACAAGGGCTGCAGGTGTGAGCTCACATGGGGGCATGTGTAGGGGCACAGGATATGAGGGCTGCTGTTGTGGTGAATTCTGCAAACAGTTGCTGAGTGTCTTTTTCTTCCTCTTTTATTTTTGAAAAGTTCCTCTTATTCAAGCCTGCTGCTCCAAACAAGCACCTGGCCTCTTACACAGCCCAACTATACAACCAGACCAGGGAAAGACTAGTTAGGGTCCATCAACTGCCCAATTCTTCCCAGCAAGAGTCCACAGTCTCAGTGAGTACATATCTGTCCTGTGTGTTTACACTTTGTTTTTATGCTCCCCCTGCAACTTCATGCTTCCAGATCCCTCCTGGTGATGCTCAAACCTTGTTTGGCAGGGAAAGGAGCCATTGACATTGCTCTCTCCCAAGAATCCTGCTGCAGACTCAGCAGGTACCAGGTCTGGGACTAGAGCCACCCTTGTCCCTGTGGTGGTCTGAGGGACCAACCATATTATCCTAAAACACTCTCCTTACCATCTAATTTTTCAATGTCCTCTATAATTTTTAGACTCCAATCTTCATAAATGTTGAGATAATGTTTGCTGTTCATTCTGTTCCTCAGAAGATTGATTAAATGTTTCATCCATGTGCAGATGAAAGTAGACTCTGCTCCCACCTACCTTGCCACCAATTTCTCCCTCTCCCACCTGAATAATTCTTAAGAAGTGGGTTTTGGGGATCACCAATCAGAAGCTTTTGTGTTGCCACATACAAGTTTTCATCTCAATACTTGATGAATTCTAGAGGCGTCTGTGATGGTAAGTGCTGTTCTGGCAATCCTTTGAAGTATCTTTATGAAATGAGATTATTTAAGTGGTAAGTTTGAGAATGAAAATGAAATGAAAATGAAAACCCAGCTGGTGCTGGGTCCCCCAGCCACCTTGTGTGCTGGCACCCCTCCACAATCTGCCACCTTGCTGGGTATGCCTGCTGCCACCTTGAACACCTGGGGTCCACCAGCCACCACCACCCCTTTTTTGCCGTGACCCCTCTCCACCTAGCCATTTGATTCTTATCCTCCTACTGGTCTGGATGAATTTGTCTAATTTAGTTCCTTGGTTGTCAGACTTCCATACAGTTCAATTTTCTGTCAGTACTGGTTGTTTGTTTTTGTTTCTAAATTTTTGTTGTCCTTATTGTGGTTATGCAAGGAAGCACAGTGTGTCTACCTATGCCCCCATCTTGGCCAGAAGCGAGAGAAGAGTTTTAATACCAAAGAAGAGCAATATGTTATTTCCAAATGCACAAGGAACCTTCTCAAAGATAGACCACATATAGGACACAAGACAAGACTTAACAAAATCAAGAAAATTGAAATCATATCAAGCATTTTCTCAGACTACAGGGCTTGAAACTAAAAAACAACATCAAGGGAAAAACAATGCTCCAAAATCTGTGGCATACAGCAAAGGCAGTCCTTAGAGGGAAGTTCATAATGATACAGGCCTACTTAAATAAGATCATAAAGAAAGACAGAAAGGAAAACAAACAACCTAACCTTACATCTACAAGAACTAGAGGAATAAAAACAAAGCCCAAAGTGAGTAGCAGTAAGGGTATAATCAAGATCAGAGCAGAATTAATGACGTAGAGACTAAAATAACAATTCAAATGATCAACAAATCCAAGAGTTGGTTCTTTGAAAATGTAAAATCGTCAAGTCTTTAAGCAGACTCATCAAGAAAAAAATGACCCAAATAAAAACAAATAGTAATGAAATAAGAGGGATTACAGCTGATACCAAGGAAATAAAAATGATTGAAAGACATTAGTAACAACTATATGCCAAAATACTTGAAAACCTAGGAGAAATGGATAAATTTCTAAAAAAAAAAAACATAATCTTCCAAACTGAATGAAGAAAGAACAGAATGCCTACTGATATTTTGAAATAATGATAAAAATAATAATAAAAAAATCTTAGTCACAAAAACTCTACTGGTCAGTTTTACAGAAGAATTTTATAAAACATTCAAGAAAGAACTAACACAATCCTTTTCAGATTATTAAAAAAAAATAACAAGAAAAGGGAAGACTCTCAAACTCTTTGTATGAGGCCAACATCATCCTAACCCAAAACCAGATAAAGACACAACAAAGAGAGAGATTATAGGCCAATATGGCTGTTGAACATAGATGCCCAAATCTCCAGAAAACATCGGCAAACCACATCCAGCAATACATTAAAATGATCATACACCATGATCAAGTGGGATTTAGCCCAAACATGCAAGGGTATCACAATAAATGCAAATCAATAAATGCAAAACTGCACATGTAAGAAAGGAAAAATCACATGATCCTGTAATTTCATCAGGTATAATGCTCATTTATTTTTCTAAATTAAAAGAGGACTGTTTAATTGTATATATTTATTTATTTAGAGAGAGGGGAAGGGAAAGAGAAAGAGTGGGAGATAAACATTAATGTGTGGTTGCCTCTCACATGTCCCCTAATGGGGACCTGGCCTGCAACCAAGGAATGTGTCCTGACTGGGAATTGAACTGGTGACTCTTTGCTTCACATGCCCATGCTCAATCCACTGAGCTACACCAGCCAGGGTTATAATGTTCATTTATGATAAAGCACTCAGCAAAGTGGGATTAGAGGGAGCATGCCTCAACATAATAAAGGCCATATGCCAGAAACCTACAACCAACATTATTTTCAACGTACAAAAACTGAAAGCTTTCTCACTAAAAACAAGAAAAAGACAAGGATGTCCACTTTCACCATTTCTATTCAACACAGCATTGGAAGTTTTAGCCACAGTGATCAGACAAGAAAAGAGTAAAAGGAATCCAAGTTGGAAAGGAGGTGTAAAATTGTCATTGTTTGTAGATACCATGAAAGTGTACATAGAAAACCCTATAGAATCCACCAAAAATCTATTTGATCTAATAACTAAATTTAGAAAACAGCAGGATACAAAGTCAATATTCAGAAATTGAAGGCGTTTTTATACACCAGCATACAGTATCAGAAGCAGAAGTTGGGGGAAAATACCATTTGCTATAGCAACAGGAAAACTAATGTACCCAGAAATAAATCTAACCAAGGAGGAAAAAGATGTGTACACAGAAAAATACACAAAAGTGATTAAATAAATAAAGTAAGATACAAGCAAATGCAAGCATATACCCTGATCATGGACTGGAATAATTAACATAATCAAAATGTCCATACTATCCAAAGCAATTTTTGATTCAACACAATCTCTATTTTTTTAATTACATTATTGTTGTCCAATTACAGCTGTCTACAGTTTTACCCCTCCACGACCCCCTACCACATCCACTCTCATCTCCCAACCTCAAACCTACCCTTCCTAGCTTTGTCCATATGTCCTTTGTGGATGTACCTTGATGGCCCTACCCCATAATCCCCCATTATCCATCTCTGCCTTCATCTCTGGTTTCCATCAACATGTTCTTTATTTCCATGTCTGTGGTTGTATTTTGTTTGCTTGTTTGTTTTGTTGATTAGGTTCCAATTATAGGTAAGACCATATGGTAACTTTTCTTTTACTGCTTGGCTTATTTCACTTAGCTTAATGCTCTCCTGTCCCATCCATGTTGTCATGAAGGGTAGGAATTCTTTCTACTGGGTACTATTTAATTGTGTAAATGTGACATAGCTTTTTTATAAACTCATTTACTGATGGGCACTTAGGTTGCTTCTGACCTTTGGATATTGTAAATTATGCTGCTATGAACATTGGATGATAGGTTCTTTTGAATTGGTGTTTCAGGATCTTTAGAGTATAATTACAGTCATGACACCATAAAACTCCTAAAGGAGAACATAGGCAGGAAAATCTCAGATATTCCACCCAGCAGTATTTTTACTGATGTGTCTCCTAGACACAATGGACATAAAGGAAGAATAAAAAAATAAAATGTCATCAAAATTTAAAAAAAAAGATTTGCATGGATAAAATGAAAGGAAAATAAGTCATATGGGAAAACATATTTGCAAATGATACCTCAGACAGGGATTTAATCTCCAAAATATGTAAAGAACTCATATGACTCCACTCCAGGAAGGCAAACAATCCAATTAAGAAATGGGCAAATGATCAGAACAGACACTTCACCAATGAGGACACACAGAGGGCTCAGAAACATATGTATGGATGCTCAGCATCAATAACCATCATGGAGATGCAAATTAAAAGCATAATGAGATACTCCTTTGCCACGTCCAATGCTAACCAGGTCGGCTGACACAGTCACGGCTTGGGGATGCCGCGTCCAGTGCTAACCAGGTCGGCTGACACAGTCACGGCTTGGGGACAAAGGCTTCACAGAAGCATTTTCTAGCCATGTCGGTTGACACAGTCACGACTTGGAGATAACGGCTTCACAGAAGCGTTTTCCAGCAGGACGGACGTGGCATTAATGGATATATGGTGTTGCTTTTATTCTTACTGTTTCTTAGTATTCTAACCTTTACACTTCTGATAATTTGGAATCTCCTAGAATTAATGACCACTCTCAGAGAAAAAACAACAGTTGGCTCAAGTCCTAAGCAATATCACCCTGGCTGAATTAAGGCTTCGTACTTTACTTATTTGTTCCTGAGAAAGCCACCCAAGAAAGAACAGTTCAGGGAAAAATATGTATTCCCACAGAACTGCCTCATAGAATAGCAAAAAACCCCTTTAGAAAATAGCCCCTGATTGTCAAAGATTTGTTAGAATAACAGCCCCTCCTTTACCTTGAATAGAAATATATATCAATTAGAATTAGACAGGCATAAAAACAGAAGAAGCTGGTTAGCTATTACAAACTAAGCACTTAGAAACAACTACCAAGGAGTCAGAGTCCTCAGTATACAAAAAACATTTTAGACAGCAAGATAGATAGCTAAGTTAGATATTACCAAGGCTTATTGTGTATTTCCTAACCTCTGCTCGGTCTAGCGTACCTGTTGCCAATGACAATTTCTGAGAACTTTATTAAACAATAAGACATTTAAACTATAAACACAGAACTATTTCAAATTGTCTGATTAATGGTTTTCCTGGTCAAAATAACTTTTGTTTATCATAACTGAAACTATGTGAACTTTCATATTTTCCTGGTTATCTTTGTATTGATTTTTTCTGCTTAACTGATCATGCTGTACACCTGTAAATTTTAACCTATGCCAAAAATAAAAATATAAAAAATCAGCTTGTACTTGCAATAAACGGAACAGTGCTTCACCTGCCTTTGGGCTGTGTAGTTGCCTGTTACCCAGCGCCGATGCCTACTCTCACCTGAGGACCCTTAGATGAGCTGCGGCTGGACCGCGGCACTCCTTCAAAAAGGTAAGAAGGGACATAATAAACAAATCAACAAACAGCAAGCATTGGAGAGGATATGGAGAAAAAGGAACCCTAGTACACTGTTGCTGTGAATGCAGATTGGTGCAGCCACTGTGGAAAAAATATGGAATTTCCTCAGAAAACTAACAATGGAACTGCCTTTTGACCCAGCAATTTTATTGCTGGGAGTGTACCATCAGTATCCTGAAACACCAGTTTAAAAGAACCTATGCTCCCCAATGTTTATCACAGTATTTACAGTAGCCAAATACTGGAAGAAACTTAAGTGCTTATCAGTAAATTAGTGTATTAAAAAAGGTGGTATGTTTACACAGTGAAATACTACACAGTAGAAAGACAAAATGAACCCCTACCCTTAGCAACAAAATAAATGGGACTGGAGAATATCATGCTAAGTGAAATAAGCCAGGCAGTGAAAGATAAATATCATATGATCTGACCTATGAGTAGAATCTAATTAACAAAAACAGACAAACGAGTAAAATATAATCAGAGACATTGAAATAAAGAACAAACTGAAAATAACCATTAAAGAGAGGGAGAGGGATAATGGGGGAAAGACCCAGGTATCTCAAGGCACATTTATAGTGGATCCATGGGGAAATCCAAAAGGGGATAGGATAAGGCTAGGAGGTGGGGATATGAATAATAATTTTAAATGAAAAAATACCATATGATCTTACCTGTAAGTGGAACCTAAACAACAAAGCAAATGAAAAAGCAAAAGTATAACCAGAGCTGTGTAAAGAACAGAGAAACCAGAAGGGAGGGAGGAGGGGAATAATGTGAGATAGAAAGGGAGAGATCATCAATGAACATGTAAAAAAGACAAAAGGACAAGGCCAAAGGGTGATCAGATAGAGGGTGGGAGGTGGGGATGGGCAAAGATAGCTGAGTGGTGGGGGGAAATGAGATAACTCTACTTGAAGAACACTAAAATAAATAATAAAAAAATAAACCTATAAATTGTGTGTTTTTCAGTAAGTGCAGGTATGTATTTAAGAGTTTATTGAAGAGTACAGTAGAAACCACCCTTGTAAAGTTCTGATAAGTGTTAAATTCTCCTTTCACAATGATATTGTATATTATGTGAAATTATTTACCTACATTTTTCTCAAAGAAAGAGACACATTTAAATAAAGTATGTTTTAGAGTATAGTGTAGGATGAGGAAACAAAATTTTCCAACATCTATCAAGTAATATGGCTACAATAGTGTATTTTTAGCTTCCATGCACTTTAATTCTCTAAAATCTACATTGACGTGTTAGGACTATCTTGATGTTAATTCCTACAGAACCTGAATTTTTGTCATCTCACATTACCCAAGGATAAAATGGCTAAATCTGCAAGTTTCTCTTTAAATAATGAATATAGTTGACTTCAGATGTAAAGAATCATGGAGTTTTAAAGAAAATGTTTTAGTGTCTTTGTAAAATTTGATAAATTTGTGATATGTTTAGTTTTACAACTGTGATTCATTGGGTTAACTTAATATTGGATCATGGAAGTGTGTTGAGTTCAAAATTTCACATGATATTAAGTCTAGGAATGTTTATATACAGAGAAAATTGAGATAAGTTTAGTTGCAGGATAGAAGCATAAAGCAGAACTGCAGAACTAACTAATTTGAAAACATTGGTTGGATGTTCTTGTTACTTGTGAGTTTAGAATGGCAGTTATCCTGGCATTTATTATAAAGGTTGAATTGGAGTTCTGTTTGGCTTGTTTCTGGAGATCAGAAACAAGTACTAAAAACTAAAATATTATTTTATTTAGTTAGTTTTACTATAAATTGTTTGTTCAATGCCATGTTATAGTTTGTTTTCCTTAGAAGAACAGAGAGAGTTGAAATTAGTGACCAGTTTCAAGTCCAAATAGGATTCCCATTAACTTTAATAAGTATTCAGTGTAAACTACTCTCCTGTGTGTTCTTTTAAAAATGCAACATAGTAATGAAGAGTTTATTAAAGAGCTCAGAAGAAACCACCTTTGTAAGATCCTGAGAAGTGAAAAATTCTGCTTTTTCCACTATATTATATAATACATTAACTTATTTACCTATGTGTTTTCTCAAGTGAAGAAACACATTAAATGACCTGTACTCAAAAAACTACAAAACACTGAAGAAATTAGGAAGACATAAACAAATGGAAGCATGTACCGTGCTCATGGATTGGAAGAATTAATATCATCAAAATGTCCATACTTCCCTGGCTTGTCTAGCTCAGTAGATTGAGTGCAGGCTGTGAACCAAAGGGTCACCAGTTTGATTCCTATTCAGGGCACATGCCTGGTTTGTGGGCAAGGTCCTCAGTAGGGGGCACTTGAGAGGCAACCACACATTTATGTTTCTCTCTATCTTTCTCCCTCCCTTTCCCTTTCTCTAAAAGTAAATAGATAAAATATTTTTAAAAATGTCCATACTACCCAAAGTAATTTATATATTCAAGGTAATTCATATTAAAACACTAATGACATATTTCACAGATATAGAACAAACATTTTAAGAATTTGTATGCAACCATAAATGATCCTGAATACCTGCAGCAGTTTTGAGAAAGAAGAACAAAGTAGGAGGGATCACAATGCCTGGTATCAAACTGTGTTACAAGGGCACAGTAATCAAAACAGCCTGGTACTGGCATAAGAAAAGACACATAAACCAATGGAAAAGAACATAGAGCCCAGCAATAAACCCTAACCTGTATGGTCAGTTAATTTTTGACAAAGGGGGCAGAAGCATAAAATGGAGGAAAAATAGCCTCTTGAACAAATGGTGTTGGGAGATCTGGGCAGGTACGTGCAAAAAAAAATGAACCACCAACTTACACCATACACAAAAATAAAGTCAAAATGAATAAAATAATTAAATATAAGTCATGACACCATAAAAGTCCTAGAGGAGAACATAGGCAGGAAGGTCTCAGATAATCCATGTAGGGATATTTTCACCAATTTATCCCCTAGAGCAAGGGACATAAGGAAAGAATAAACAAATGGAACTTCATCAAAATAAAAATCTTCTTTATGGCTAAAGAAAACATGTGAAAATGTATTTGTCAGTGATATCATGAAGTAGGGTATGATCTCCAAAATATATAAAGAAACCATATGGCTCAAACCCAGGAAGACAACCAAATTAAAAAATGAGCAAAGGATCTGAACAGACACTTCTTTAGGAGGACTTGCAGAGGACCTAGAGATGTATGAAAGGGTGCTCAGCACTACAACTGAAGTTAAAAAGGAAATAGAAAACATAATCAAACTCTCTTATGAGTATTCGTATGTTTAGCACCAAGTGTAATTTTGAACTCCACTTATTTCTATGATTAAACAGAAAATTAATCCACAAACTCAAAGCCATAGTCCAAACATACCCCAAATTTATCATATTTTGGAAAATTACTAACAAATACCCTTTAATACTTGGGGATTCTTTACATCAGAATTCAACTTTATCCATTATTTAAAGAAAATATTGTGAATTTAGCTATTATACAATTGGCTAGACTGAGAAAAAAATCAAGCTTTTTAGGAATTAACCCCTAGAAAGGCCTAACACTTCAGTGTAGGTTTTCTAGAATTAAAGTAGATGGAAGCTAAAAATACACTGTAGTAGCAGTATTACCTTTTAGATGCTAGAAAATTTTGTTTCCATGACATACTGTATGCTCTATTAGCTCTTCTTATATTGAACATGTTCTTTATTTGAGAAACCATAAAGGTCAATGACATGATATGTTATACAGCATCATAGTAAAAGCAGTTTTATTACAATTCTCACTTTCTAACTAAGGTAGTTTCTTCAGACTCTTCAATAAATTATTTATTATACATTTACACTTATAGAAAAACACAGTTTACTGGTTTGAAATGAACACTTATGAAGCTGAATAGTAATCTTACTTAGACTTGAAAGTGAGTCCTAATTTCAACACTGTACACTTCTCCATCAAAGTTAACTCTAACATGGAATTGAACACAAACCTAAGAGTAAAACATAATCTTTTCTGTCACAGTACTTGCTTCTGAACAATAAGACTTAGCCAAACTGAACTCTAATTCAAACTAAACAGTAAATGTCACTATATCTCCCATTATAAAATCACAACAAGCAGGGACAGTCAATCAATGCTTGCACATGAGTTAATTCTGTAGGTCTGCTTCACGCTTCAAAGGTCCACCTAATACTATCACAAACTCTCTTGATAAGGATTCCTATTTTTAATATGAAGTGCAATTTTGAACTCAACTAACTTTCACATTTCAGTGTTATTTAACCCATATATCAAAGCTGTAAACCTAAACATACCACTAATTTATGACATTTTACAAAGATTCCAACAAATAAACTTTAAGACCTGAGGATTCTTTACATCTGAAGTCAACTTTATTCATTATTTAAAGAGAAGTTCAGGAATACAGAGATTATATCATTGGCTAGGGTAAATGGGGAAAAAATCAAGCTTTATACAAATTAACCTCACAAATGATCTAACATTTCATGGTAGGTTTTCCAAAATTAATGTAGATGGGAGCTAAAAATACACTGTAGTAACCATATTACCTTGTAGATGCTATAAAATTTTGTGCATAATACTCTATTCTCTATTAGCTCTTCTATTAGTGAATATGTTCTTTCATTTGAGAAAACACATTACACAATAACCAGATATATTACACAATAGGGGCTGAAAAAAGTAGTTTACACTTCTCAGGTTCTAACTAATATGGTTTCTTCTGAGCTATTCAATAAGCTCTTCATTACGTATTTTCACTTATTGAAGAACATAACTTATTGAGTTACAATAAATACTTATGAAACTAAAAGGTAATTCTACTAGAACTTAAAACTGTGCTCTATTTACAAAACTCTCCACTTATTCAAGACAAAATTAATTATATATGCAATGGCACAAAAAACATTGGATAAAACATAATCTTTTCTTATGCAGAATTTGTTTCTGATCATTAGATTTTGCCAAACAAAACTCTAATTCAAACTAAACAGTAAATGTAGGTATATGTCCCATTTAAAACTCACAATAAGCAGCAACACTCAACCAATGCTATCACATTAGTTAATTCTGTAGGTCTGCTTCATGCTTCTCTGTTACAGGCAACATTATCTCAAGCTCTCACCCTAGGCATTACTCCTTACTCTTATTTGTTTGATTCCCCCATCTTACAAAAATAAGTTTTTCTTACTGTAGGCCTCTCATATTAACTTTTTGCTTCTCTACAATATTATTATTCCCATTCCACCTTTATTAAATGTAATTCAGCTATTGTTGCTATCAACCTGCAGTGGTGTTTCTGCAAATTTCCTACCATCAGTCCAGTACATTTTCAATTTTACTGAAACTTATTAGTAAACTCTTCCCTTTTCTTACCCCAAAGTTCCCACCTATACAACACCATAAAAGACAAGGTGGTAGTTGTGACTACTGGTAAGCTCACTGGGGAAGGGAGGGGGGAACTGCAAAGAGGAATCCACCAACAAGTAAAACCCAAGTACAAAAAGAGAGCCTACACAAATGGAAGAGAGGGCAACACTGTAGCATCCAGTCACAAAGACCAAAGACACCACACCATTGAGTCCCACCAAATCCTTATCACAACAGTTTGCCCCACAAAGACAGCTGGCAAAGCAGAGCATCTGGAAATACAGAAACAAACAAAAACAGTGACCACAATGGGAAGACAAAGAAAGAACCTGCAGGCAAATGGAATGGAAGAATCCCCAGTAAAAGATCTAAATAAAATGCAGGCAAGCAAATTATCAGACATGGAATTCAAAAGAATAAGGATTCTCAAAGAACTCAGTGACAATGACAATGAAATCAGAGGGCATCAAAACACAGTGAAAAGAAAATAGAAACTACAAAAAGAACCAGGAAGAAATGAAGAATGCAATATGTGGAGTAAAAAGTATATATACTAGAAGGTATTACAAGCAAGCTGGGTGAAGCATAGGACTGAATTAGTGAGCTGAAGGACAAATAGAAAAATATCCCAGATAGAGAAGCAGAATGGGTAAAGACTCAGAAAGTATAAGTACAGCTTAAGGGAACTTCAGGACAACATAAAACTCAATATTGAAATCATAGGACTACCAAAGAAGAAGAAGAAAAAAAAAAACAAGGGATGGAAACTCTTCTTGAAAAAATGACAGAAAGACTTCCTAAAATGGATAGGGGAAAGACATGCAAGCTTAGGAAGCACATAGGGTCCCAATCAAGATGAACCCAAAGACACATTATAATTAAAATGCCAAATTTTAAAGACAAAGAGACAATCTTAAAGGCAGCAAGAGAGAAACAGATAAAAACATCCAAGGGAGTTCTGAAAAGGTTTCTGTTGAGAGTTCTGGGCAGCAGGAAAAAGTATCACAAGTAATGAAAAGTAGAGGTCTGCAGCTAAGACTACTCTACCTAGCAAGGCTTCCATTTAAAAGGGAAGGTGAAATACAGAGTTTCCTACACCAAAGATCTAAAGTGTATACTTGCACAAAGCTACATTGGAAGACATGCTAAAAAGGGACAGCTTAAAGAAGGTGAAGGTATAGAGTGAGAGAGAGATGAATACAGATACAAAGGAAAATATAAATATCAGAAATAACTTTAAATGTGAATGGATTAAATGCTCCAAT
Source organism: Sturnira hondurensis (assembly GCF_014824575.4). Lineage (NCBI taxonomy): Eukaryota > Metazoa > Chordata > Mammalia > Chiroptera > Phyllostomidae > Sturnira > Sturnira hondurensis. Next base: position 39,666 of record NW_028086330.1, read on the forward strand.
CAAAATATGTAGGGTAACTGAATGGATAAGAAAGCATGATATGTACATATGACACATCTCAGAATACATCTCAGAACACACCAGACACATCTTAGAACAAAGGACTTACACAAACTGAAAAAGAAGTGTTGGAAGAAAATATTCCAAATGTGTAGACTGGGAAAAAAAGCTGAGATATCAATATTCATATGATATTATAAACATCATATAAATTATATATTATGTTATAACTATCATATAAATTATATATTATGTTATAACTGTAATATATAATCTAATGTATAACATATATCTCATAATTATTATATTATATTGTATTATATTATAATATATTATATTACTGATCATATATATAATTAGCTAAGTTCATTTGTTCATATACATGAACATTTGTTAAGTATATATATATATATATATATATATATATATATATATATATATGTATAAACACACACACACACACACACACACACACACGGAACATTTTCAAAGATAGACCACATGATAGAATGCAAAACAAGCCTCAAAAAATCCCAGGAAATTGAAATCATATCAAGCATTTTCTCACATCAAAACAGCTTGAAACTGGAAACTAATCTCATGTGGAAAATTCGAAAACACCCAAACCCGTGAACAATGCTCTTCAACAATAAATGTGTTTATAGTGCAATCAAGAAAAATATGTTCCTGGAAACAAATGACAATCAACACACATCAATGCAAAACATTGATGGGACACAGAGAATCCTTTCCTGAGATGGAATTTCATAGCAATAAAAGCCTACCTAGAAAAAGATAGAAACATTTCAAATAAAGAACCTAAGCCTACATCTACAAGTATTAGAGGAATAGTTACAAAGCCCAGAGCAAGTATAAATAAAGAAATAGGAAGATGACAACAAAGTAGAATGGAGCAGATTCCAGTTCCCATACACATGGGAGAAAAGCCTGGCAGATCTACTGAGGAACAGTGCAATCAACCAACAGTTCCCCAGCATTTATGAAATTAAGAGACAAGAGATTGTGATGGACACTGAAGGACCACACAGCTGCAGGTCAGTGAGGTCTGGGGGACCTGAGTAAAGACAAGAGTGGCGGCGATGGCCGGCGCCCTCTGCCTAGTGGCCTTGGTGCCACCACCGGGGTCAGAGTCAGAGGCATGGGTCTGGGAGAACTCTTCTGGAGCGTGGCATCCCGGTGGGTCTACAGGTCTATGGCAGACTCTTTGGGAGCGTTGGGGCTGCTGCAGGGTCCTTGGGAGAGAGCTGGGTCATCAGCTCCCTCCCTCCCTGTCTAAGCAAGGCTGGACAACACCGGGCAGAGACCTGTCTGCTTGAGTTTACAGACAGGGTAACAAGGACAAAGGGCCGTGTTCAACTGTGGACTCCGTGGTCACCAGCCCGGGAGAATTGAGAGGCTCATTGTCGTCACTGGTCTGGCTGGGGATTGGGCTGAGCTGAGAGGCAGGCTTTCTGGAGAAGCTTTTTTGGAAAGTGGACTGAGGTGTTCTTCTGCAACTGCAACTTGACTTGCTTCCCACCCAGCCTGGCAGTGATCCAGAGAAGGGGCAGAAGCATTTGTGTTCCAACACAGAACTGGGAAGGACCTTGCCAGATCCCACGGGACCCAGGCAGCCTGGGGGGTGTGGAGATGCCCACAGCCCAGTACGGCAGCCTGGCTGACTGCATACATGAGCCTGCACCCCAGCCCACAGAGAGGTCCAGCTGCAACCAGAAAAACTGATTTGCACAGTTTGAAACAAAAAAGGGAAAGTGTTTTTTTTTTGGGGGGGGGGTGGTGTTTTAAAAAAATTTCTTTAGTAAATTTTTAGTAATCTTATATATTTTTAATTTTATTATTGTTTTATTTTTCAATACTTTGTTGCTCTCCTTTCTTTATTTCTGTTTTAGTCCTTCTTCCTTTCTTTCCAAACTTATCGCTTTTTCCTCCTCTCTCCTACCTTTTTTTTTTCTTTGTATGTTGCTTCATTTTCTTTTAACCACAAGAGAAACAGACAACTGGGAACCTCAAAAAGACCAGAGTGGGAGCCAAAGAGGGTGCATCGCAACAGTAGAGACAGAGAGACAAATTTCACTTTGCTGTAGTAGAGAAGTCACAGTTGCTGCATATTTTGATTAATTTTTCATTATTCTCATGTATTTTATATTTTAATAGTATCTTTGTATTCCTCTTCTTTCTGTATAGGCTTTTTAGTCTTGGCTGTTTATATTGTATTATTTGACAGGTTTCCCCTGTTCTCTCCTTCACAGTGTACTGCTAACTTTCTATACATCGCACCACTTGTTTTCCTTTGGCACACTACCCACAGTTCTATACCACCTATTCAGACAGATCACATAGAGTCTGTCATATGATTGTTGCTCTAATATTATTATGAATAATAGCTGTTCTATATAACTGCAAATACTTCACAACACATCTCCCACATCTTAACCCACTTTACAGGTTCCTGAATTCTATTTCTGTAGTGATTAACTCTATTTTCTCACACACTACACCTATTTACTATTTTTTAGTCTAAATTTACCTCAAAATCTGATCGCCCACAACCTCACTGCTTTCTAGAACCAACTCACAAGCCTTCCCTCTCCAACAAGAGACTTATCTTTTGTCCATCTTTTCTTAAAAGTGGCAAGTTGGGTCGAAGATTACAGTTAACACTATATATAGCCTAAAGATCTTCTATCTCTTCTCTACTGGCCGTGACTGTAAATATCATAAAATACTATTCTACTGTCATAAACCATTTTGCCTCCCCCTCCAACTGATCACACACACACAAACAAGGAGTAGGAAGAAGGAAAGAACACCAAGATACTTGAAGGAGAATGCACCAATGAATTTCACAGGTATTATACCACAGAAGTTAACACCATAAACCTAGGGAGTCAGAACAGATCAATTTAAGAAGCTGAGGCTAACAAGAAGAGCAACACAAACAATGGGAAGACAAATAAACAATCCCCAAATAAAAGAAAAAGAGGAAGCCTCAGAAAGAATGTTAGATGAAATACAGGCAAGTCAACTATCAGATACTGAATTCAAAGCACTGGTTATCAGGAAATTCAAAGAGCTCACAAGGAGCTACCAAAAACTATGGGAGAGCTACAATGAACGCACTGCAAACTATATCAAAGGGGAAAAGGAAATAGAAACTATCAGCAAAGGGAAAGAGGAAATGAAGAATACAATTTCTGAACTGAAGAACACAGTAGAAGGAATCAAAAGCAGCATCGAATAAGCAGAAGATCTTGCACAAAGAGCAAGAAAAGGAAAAGAGGCTCAGAAAGAATGAAGAGGGATTAAGAGAAATGCAAGATAATATGAAATGTAATAACATGTGAATAATAAGAATACCAGAAGGAGAAGAAGATGAACAAGAGATAGACAACGTATTTGAAAAAGTTATGATGGAAATTTTCCTTAATTTGATGAGAGAGAAAAACACAGAAATCCAAGAATCACACAGAGTCCTAATCAAGAGGAACCCAAAGAGGCCCATTTCAAGACACAGCAGCATTAAAATGGCAAAACTCCAAGACAAAGAGAGAATCTTATAGGCAGCAAGAAAGAACAAGGAAGTAACCTACAAGGGGGCCCCAATAAGGTTAGCCACTGACTTCTCAATGGAAACTCTACAAACAAGAAGAGAATGGCAAGAAATATTCCAAGTAATGAGAACCAGAGGCCTACAACCAAGGCTACTTTAACTAGCAAGGCTCTCAATCAAGATAGAAGGCTAAATAAAGAGCTTCCAAGACACAAGAAGTCTAAAAGGATATGCCTCCACCAAACCAGATCTACAAGAAATACTAAAAGGACTGCTTTAAGGAAAGGAAGGCAAAGGGAGAGACAGAGAGGAACTGTGGTACACAAATGGCAATGAATAAGTACCTATCAATGGATACTTATTGATAGGAACAATGAATAAGTACCTATCAAGGGAACATAAGTGGGTTAAATGCTCCAATCAAAAGAAATAGAATAGCTGAATGGATAAGAAAGCATGATCCACACATATGGTACCTACAAGAGACCCGCCAAAGGACAAAAGACCATCAAAGACTAAAAGTGAAAGGCGGGAAACAAATTTTCCAAGCAAAGAGACAAGAAAAAAAAAAGCTGGGGTAGCAATTTTATATCAGATGGCATAGACTTCAAAAATAAGGCCCATGAAGAGAACCAAGAAGGTCATTTCATAATACCAAGAGAAGAATCTACCAAGAAGACATTAACATTGTAAATATATACGCACCCAACATAAGAGCATCCACATATATAAAGGAAATCTTAGAGGACTTCAAGAAAGATATTGACAGCAGCACAATTATTGTAGGGAATTTTAACACCCCACTGTCAAAAAACGAAGAGATCTTCCAAAAAAATGTCAACAAATATATTGTGGCATTAAACAACACCCTAGACGAAAGGGGCTTAACTGATATATATATATCAGTTATATATATAAAGTCCTTCATTCCAAAGAAGCTAAATACACATTCTTTCCAAATGCACATGGAATATTTTCAAAGATAGACCATATGATAGGACACAAAACAAGCCTCAAGAAATACAAGAAAATTAAAATCACATCAAGCATTTTCTCCAACCCCAAGGGACTGAAACTGGAAACAAACCCCAAAGAAAAAAACACAAAACACCCGAAATCATGGAGACTGAATGGCATGCTTTTAAACAATGAATGGGTCAAGATTGAAATTAGGGGAGAAATCAAAAAGTTCCTGGAAACAAATGAAAATGAATGCACAACAACCCAAAACTTATGGAACACATTAAAGGCCATCCTGAGAGGGAAGTTCATAGCAATACAGGACTATCTAAAAATATAGAAACATTTCAATCAAACAAGCTAACTATACACCTACAAGAACTCAAGGAACAACAACAAAAACAGCCCAGAGAAAGTAGAAGGAAAGAAATAACCAAGATCAGAGCGGAATTAAATGACATAGAGACTAAAAGCACAATTCTAAGGATCAATGAAACCAGGAGCTGTTTTTTTAAAACATAAACAAAACAGACAAGTCATTAAGTAGGCTCATCAAGAGAAGAAGAGACAACCCAAATAAACACAATCAGAAATGAAAGAGGAGATATTACATCTGACACCACAGAAATAGAAGGAATTGCAAGAAATTACTATGAAGAATTGTATGCCAAGAAATTTGAAAACCTAGGTGAAATGGACAAATTTCTAGGAAAAAAAATCATGTTCCAAAACTAAATGAAAAAGAACTAGCAAGCCTGAACAGATCAATAACAGCAGATGACATTGAAGCAGTAATCAAAAAACTCCTGTCTCACAAAAGCCCTGGACCAGATGGTTTCACAGGGGAATTCTGCAACACATTTAAGGAAGAGCTATCTACTATCCTTCACAGACTATTTCAAAAATTCCAAAATGATAGAAGGCTCCCAAACTCTTTTTATGAAGCCAGCATCATCCTAATTTCAAAACCAGAAAAAAGACAGAACAAAGAAAGATAACTTCAGGCTAATATTGCTGATGAACATAGACCCTAAAATCCTCAACAAAGTATTGGCAAATCACATCCAACAATGCATTAAAAAGATCATACACCATGACCACGTGGGATTCATCCCAGGGGTGAAAGGATGGTTCAATATTCGAAAATCATTAAATGTAATACATCACATAAACAAAAGCAAAGACAAAAATCACAATCATATCAATAGATGCAGAAAAAGCTTTTCATAAGGTACAACACCCATTCATGATAAAAACACTCAGCAAAGTGGGAATAGAGGGAGCATTCCTCAACATAATAAAGGCCCTATATGACAGACCTACAGCCAACATTATACTCAATGGACAAAAACTAAAATCCTTTTCACTAAGGTCAGGAACAAGACAAGGTTGTCCAAATTCACCACTTCTATTCAATATAGTAATGGAAGTTTTAGCCACTGTGATGAGACAAGAAAAGAAAATAAAAGGCATCCAAGTTGGAAAGGAGGATACAAAACTATTACTATTTGCAGATGACATGATAGTGTACATGTAAAATCCTATAGACTCTACCAAAAAACTGCTCGATGTAATAACAGAATTTGGCAAAATGGCGGGATGAAAAGTCAATATCCGGAAATCAAAGGCATTTTTGTATACTAATAAAGAAACAGCAAAAGCTGAAATAAAAAAAAAATCCCATTTGATAAAGCAAGAAGAAAAATAAAATATCTGGGAATAAACCTAGCCAAGGAGGTAAAAGATCTGTATACAGAAAACTACACAACATTGAAGAAAGAAATCAAGGAAGACATAAACAAATGGAAACATATACTGTGTTCATAGATTGGAAGAATTAACATCATCAAAATGTCCATATTATCCAAAGCAATTTACAAATTTAATGCAATACCTATTAAAATACCACTGGCATATTTCACAGACATAGAACAAACACTTCAAAAATTAATATGGAACCATAAATAACCCCAAATAGCAGCTGCAATTTTGAGAAAGAATAACAGGTAGGAGGGATCACAATATCCGATGCCAAACTGTGTTACAAGGCCATTGTAATCAAAACAGCCTGGTACTGGCATAAAAACAGGCACATAGACTAATGGATAAGAACAGAGAGCCTAGAAATCAACCAAAGTCTCTATGCACAACTAATATTTGACAAAGGGGCAGTAACATAAAATACAATAAAAATAGCCTCTTCAATAAATGGTGTTGAGAGAACTGGACAACTACATGCAAAAAAAATGAAACTTGAGTTTCAACACCATAAAAGTTCTAGAGAACATAGAAAGAAAAATTTCACGTATTCTATGCAACAATATTTTCTCCTATTTTAATTCTCATTTTAATTATTCGGATTCTCTCTATTAATGACTCTGCTTAAAGCCTTGTAAGAAGACTTACACCATACACTAAAATAAATTCAAGGTGGATAAAAGACTTAAATATAAGCTGTGACACGATTAAAATCCTAGAGGAGCCCTGGCTGGTGTGGCTCAGTGGATTGAGCACACGATCGTGGTTCAATTCCCAGTTAGGGCACATGCCTGGGTTTCAGGCCAGTTCCCAGCTGGGGACTCACGTGAGGCAACCATACATTGATGCTTTTCTCCTTCTGTCCTTCCTTTCCTCACTAAAGATAAATAAATAAAATCTTTAAAAAAATCCTAGAGGGGAACATTGCTAGGAAAATCTCAAATATTTCACGCAGCAACATTTTTTTAGCGATACGTCCCTAGAGCAAAGGACATAAAGGAAAGAATGCACAAATGGGATCTCATCAAAATAAAAAGCTTCTGCACAGCTAAAGAAAACAGTATTAAGATAAAAAGAGAACCAAGTGTATGGGAAAACATATTTGCCAATGATACTTCAGACAAATGTTTAATCTCCAAAATATACAAAGAACTATACGACTCCACTCTAAGAAGACATACAACACATTTAAAAAATGGGCAAAGGACTTGAACAGACACTTCTCCAAGGAGGACATAGAGAGGATCCAGAGACATATGAAAAGGTGCTCAATCTCACTAGCTATCAGAGAAATGCAAATTAAAACCACAATGAGATACCACTTTACACCGGTCACAATGGACATCATAAACAAAGCAACAAACATCAAATTTTGGAGAGGTTGTAGAGAAAAGGGGACCCTAGTTCACTGTTGGTGGGATTGCAGACTGGTACAACCACTATGGAAAATGTATGAAATTTTCTAAGAAAACTAAAAATGAACATGCCTTTTGACCCATTGATTCCACTGTTAGGAGTATGTCCTACGAATCCTGAAACACCAATCCAAAAGAACCTATGCACCCCAATGTTGATAGCAGCACGATTTACAATAGCCAAGAGTTGGAATCAACCAAGATGCCCATCAGTAAATGAATGGATCAGAAATCTGTGGTACATTTACACAATAGAATTCTATGCTGCAGAAAGGAAGAAGGAGCTCTTACCCTTTGCAACAGCATGGATGGAACTGGAAAGCATTTTGCTGTGTGAAATAAGTCAGGCAGTGAAAGACAAATACCATATAATCTCACCTTTAACAGGAACCAAAGCAACAAAACAAACAAGGAAGCAAAAATGTGACCAATGACACTGAAATAGTGAACAGGCTGACGGGGACCAGAGGGGAGAGGGGAGAGAATTTCAGGGGAAAAGGGGAAGGATCCACAGGAACAAGTATAAAGGACACATGGACAAAAACTAAGGCGCAAGGGAATGGGAGGGAGCTGGGGAGCACTGGGGGTTGGCCTGGGATGCAAGTACAAGACAGAAAACTGTACTTGAACAATAATTAAGTAAATAAATAAAATAAAAACATAGAAGTGTAAATTTATTCTTTAAAAAAAGGAAATAAACAAGATCAGAGCAAAGTTAAATGGTACAGAGACTAAAAGAGTAATTCAAATGTTTCATAAGTCCAGGAGTTGGTTATTTGAAAGATAAAAAAAAAAAACATTTACAAGGCTTTAAGCAGACTCATTAAGAGAGAGAACCCAAATGATTAAAATGAGAATTAAAATAGGAGAAAATATAGTTGCATAGAATATGTGAAATTTTTCTTTCTATGTTCTCTAGGACTTTTATGGTGTTGAAACTTATATTTCCAACTTTAAGCCGTCTTGAGTTTATTTTCAGTTACAGTGTAAATTGGTGGTTGAATTTCACTTTCTTTCATGTAGCTGCCCAGATCTCCCAACATCATTGTTGAAGAGTCTATTTTTACTCTATTTCACTTCTTCCCACTTTGTTGACTATCAATTGATCATAAAGTCATGTTTTTTTTCTCTGTGCTGTCTACTTGGTTCCATTGATCTATGTGTCTGTTCTTATGCCAGAACCAGTCTGTTTTTGGTTACAGAGGCTGTATAATATTGCTTGAAAGCAGGTATTGTTATTCCTCCTACTTTGTTCTTCTTTCTAAAACTTGATAAGGCTTTTTGTGGACCTTCATTGTTCCATATAAATTTTTGAAATATTGTTTTATACATGTGAAATATATTATTTATATTCTGTAAAGATTATGCTGAACCTATATGCTCAGCAGCATTATTCATCAAAGTTAAATTCATCAAAATTTGATGAATTTGATGCAATATCTATTTAAGTACCAATGACATATTTCACAGATACAAAACAGATGAATTTGCTTAAATTCATCAAAATTTGATGAATTTAATTTAATTTTGTTGAATTAATTCATCATAATTTAATTCATCAAAATTAAACCACAAATCAACACTACTTCACATTGGTCAATGTAGTTATCATAAAGAAATCAAGAAACAAATTTGACGAGATTGTAGGCAAAACGGAACCCTAGTGCACTGTTGGTGGGATTGCAGAGTGATGCAGCGACTGTGGAAAACAGTGCAGAATTTTCTCAAAAAACTAAAAATGGGACTTCCTTTTGACCCAGCAACTCCACTGTTTGATTATACACTAAGAATCCTGAAACACCAATTCAAAAGAACCTATGCTCTCTAATGTAACTTGCGGTGGTTCACACAACAGCCAAGTGCTAGGAACAAAGTGTCCATCAGTAAATAGGGTTAAAAAAAGATATAGTTACAGAATGGTATACTACACAGCAAAAAAAAAGAAAGAAAGAAAGAAAGAAAGAAAGAAAGAAAGAAGGAAAGAAAGAAAGAAAGAAAGAAAGAAAGAACTACATTTGCAACAGTATGTATGGAACTAGAAAGCATTCTGCTAAGTGAAATCAGCTTGGGGGACAAAGACAAATATTAAAGATTTTCTTGTTGTTGTTAAAGTACAGTTGTCTTCATTGTCTCCCCCCTCACTCTCTCCACCACAGAAGTCATGACCTTTCATCCTCCATTTTAACTCCCTTTGGTTTTCTTTATGTGTCCTTTATATTTGATCTAAAAATCCTTCCTCCTTCCCTCCATCCCCATTATCCTCTCCCATATCCTCTCTGGTTACGGTCAGTATGTCTTTTTATTTCAAAGTCACTGGTTATATTTTGTTTGCTTGTTTTTTTTTAATTAGGTTACACTCTTAGGTCAGATAATATGGTATTTGTCTTTCATCATCTGGATTATTTCACTTAATATACTGCTCTTGAGTTCCATCCACATTGTCACAAAAGATAGGAGCTCCTTCTTTATTTCTGCTGCATAGAACATGGTATAAAGACACCACAGTTTTTTGATTCACTCATTTACTGATGGACACTTAGGTTGCTTCCAGGACTTGTTTATTGTGATTTGTGCTGCTATGAACATTGCAGTGCATAGGTTCTCTTGAATTGTTGTTTCAGGATTCATAGGGTATAATCCCAGCAGTGGAATTGCTGGGTCAAAAGGCAGTTCCAAGCCCTGGCTGGCATAGCTCAGTGGATTGAGCGCGGGCCTGAGAACCAGATGATCATGGTTTGATTCCCAGTCAGGGCACATGCCTGGGTTGAAGGCCAGTTCCCGGCAGGGGCCAGTTCCCAGCAGGGGATGCAGGAGAAGCAACCATACATTGATGTTTCTCTTCCTCTCTCCTTCCCTTCCTTTCTAAAGATAAATAAATAAAATATTAAAAAAACAAAGGCAGTTCCATTTTTAGTTTTCTGAGAAAATTCCATACAGTTTCCATACTAGCTGCACAAGTCTGCATTCCCACCAAGAGTGCACTAGGATTTCCTTTCTCTATTACTCTCCAACATTTCTTTGTTGATTTGTATATGATGGCCATTCTCATTGGTGTGAAGTTGTATCTCCTTGTGGTTTTAATTTGCAACTCTCTGATGGCTCGTGATGTTGAGCATCTTTTTATGTCTCTGGGCCTTCTGTAGGTTCTCCCTGAATATGTATCTATTCTTGTCCTTTGCCCACTTTTTAATTGGGTTGTCTTCCTGGAGTGGAGTCATGGGAGTTCTTTATATATTTTGAACATCAAACCCTTGTTGGAGGTATCATTGGCAAATATGTTTTCAGATAAGGTTGGTTCTATTTTCACTTTAATACTGTTTTCTTTAGCCATGAAGAGGCTTTTTTTATTTTTATAAGATCCCATTTGTTTATTCTTTTTTTTATGTCCCTTGCTCTAGGGGACATATAGGTGCAAATATTGCTGGGTGGAATATCTGAGATTTTTGCCTATGTTATCCTCTACAACTTTTATGGTGTCATGGCTTATATTTAAGTCTTTTATCCACCTTGAATTTATTCTTGTGTATGGTGTAAGTTGGTGATCGAGTTTCATTTTTTCTGCATGTAGCAGTCTATCTCTCCCAACACCATTTGATGATGAAGGTATTTTTACTCCACATTATACTTCTCTTCTTTTAATATTAATTCACCATAGAGAAATGGGTTTATTTCCAGGCTCTCTGATTTGTTCCATTGTTTTTGTGTCTGGAGTTAAGCCTGTACCAGGCTGTTCTGATTACTATGGCCTTGCAATATAGTTTGATATCAGGTATTGTGATCCTCCTACTTGTTCTTTCTCAAAAATTCTGTGGCTATTTGGGATTGTTTATGGTTCCATACACACTTTTAAAATGTTTGTTTTGTATCTGTGAAATATGTCATTGGTACTTAAATAGGTATTGCATTGAATTGATAAATTACTTTGAATAGTATAGGCATTTTGATGATGTTAATGCTTCCAGTCCATGGACATGATATATGCTTCCATTTGTTTGTGCCTTCTTTAATTTATTTCTTCAGTGTTGTGTAGTTTTCTGAGTACAAGTCTTCTGCATCCTTGATTAGGTTTATTTCTAGGTATTTTATTTATTTATTTTTATTAAATACTTTTGAATTTTACTGATGTTGAAGTAAAGTTTTCTGCCTTTTCTCCTCATCACACCCCACCACCCCAGCCATCCTCACCTCTCTCTCCTGTTTTCATCCCCCTTGTTTTTGTCCATATGTCCTTTATAATTGTTTCTGTAAACCATTCACCCTTTCCCCCCATATTATCCCCTCCACTCTCCCATCTGGTTACTGTCAGTTTGTTGTTAATTTCAATGTCTTTGGTTATATTTTGCTTGCTTGTTTGTTTTGTTCATTATGTTCCAGTTAAGTGTGAAATCATATGGTATTTGTCTTTCAACCCCCTCTTATTTTTTCACTTAGCATTATGCTCTCCAGTTCTATCCATGCTATCACAAAAGGCATTTTTTCCTGATATCTGTTTCTTATATTTCATTGTTGGTGTACAAAAATACCTTTTATTTCTGAAAATTGACTTAGTACCCCGCTATTTTCCCACATTCACTTATTAGGTCCAGTAGTTTTTTAACAGGGTCTGTAGGATTTATTATGTACACTATCATGTGATCTGCAAACAATGACAGTTTTGTTTCCTCTTTTCCAATTTGAATGACTCTCATTTCTTTTTCTTGTTTGATTTTTGTGGCTAGGACTTCAATACTATGTTGAATATAAGTGGTGAAAGTGGACAACCTTGTCTTGTTCCTAATATCAATGGGAACATTTTTAGTTTTTACCTATTGATTATGATGTTGGCATATGTCTCATATATGGCCTTTATTAGGTTGAGAAATGGTTCCTCTGTTCCCACATTGCTGAGTGTTTTTATCATAAATGGGTGCTGTACCTTATCACATGCTTTTTCCACATCTATTAACATAATCATGTGATTTTTGTTTTTGCTTTTGTTTATGTGGTGTGTTACATTTATTGATTTCTGAATATTGTACTATCCTTTTATCCCTGGGATAAATCCCACTTAATCATGTTGTAAATGTTTTTAATGTATCACTGGATGCAGTTTGGCAGTATTTTGTTAAAGATTTTGACATATATGTTTATCAGTGATAGAGGCCTGAGGTTTTCTTTCTTTGTTTTGTCTTTATCTGATTTTGGAATTAGTTTTCTGCCTTTTGGATTCATAAAAAGAGTTTGGGAGTTTTTATTTTTCCTGGATTTTTTTGAATAGTCTGTGAAAAATAGGGTTTAGNCTGTACCGTATCACATGCTTTTTCCACATCTATTAACATAATCATGTGATTTTTGTTTTTGCTTTTGTTTATGTGGTGTGTTACATTTATTGATTTCTGAATATTGTACTATCCTTTTATCCCTGGGATAAATCCCACTTAATCATGTTGTAAATGTTTTTAATGTATCACTGGATGCAGTTTGGCAATATTTTGTTAAAGATTTTGACGTATATGTTTATCAGTGATAGAGGCCTGAAGTTTTCTTTCTTTGTTTCGTCTTTATCTGATTTTGGAATTAGGATGACGCTGGATTCATAAAAAGAGTTCGGGAGTTTTTCTTTTTCCTGGATTTTTTGGAATAGTCTGTGAAAAATAGGGTTTAGCTCTTCCTTAAATGCTTTGTAGAATTCTCCTGTGCAACTGTCCTGCCCAGGGCTTCCTATGTAGGAAGTTTTTTGATTACTGATTCAATTTCCTCAGCTGTTAATGGTTTGTTCAGGCTTTCTGCTTCCTCTTCATTCAGTTTTGGAAGATTATGTTTTTCTATAAATTTGTCCATTTCACCTAAGTTTTAAAATTTCTTGGCATATAGTTCTTTGTAGCAATTTCTTGCAATCCTTTGTATTTCTGAGGTATCAGTTGTAATTTCTGCGCTTCTATTTCTGAATGTGTTTATTTGGGCCCTCTTTTTTTTTCTTGATTAGTCTGCTTAAAGGCTTGTCATTTTCTTTTATCATTGCAAAGAACCATCTCCCAGGTTTATTGATCTTGAGAATTGTGCTTTTAGTCTCTATGTGATTTCTTCCAGCTTCTCTGAGCTTTCTTTGAGGTTGTTCCTCTGGTTATTGTTCATGTAGGGTTAGTTTGTTTATTCAAAATGTTTCTTATTTTTTTGTAGGTAGGCCTGTATCTCTATTCACTTCCCTCTCAGGACTACCTTCACTGTTTACCATAAGTTTGGGGCTGTGGCAAGTTCATTTTCATTTGTTTCCAGAATCTTTCCAATTTCTTCCTTGATCTTATTCTTGACCAAATTATTGTTTAATAACATCCTATTCAATATCCATGAGTTTTAGTTTTTTTGGCTTTTTTTCCTTGAGTTTGGTTTCTGGTTTCCATCCCTTGTAGTCAGAGAAAATGCTTGATATGATTTAAATTTTCTTCAATTTGTTGAGGCTTGTTTTATGTCCTATCATGTAGTTTATCTTTGAAAATGTTCCATGTGCATTTGAAAAGAGTGTGTATTTAGATTTTTTGGAATGAAAGGCTCTCTCTCTCTCTATATATATATCAGTTAAGTCCGTTTAATCTAGGGCATTTTTCAACGATGCATATCTTTGTTGATAATTTGTTTTGAAGATCTATCCATTTTTTTTTACACTGGGGTGTTAAAATCCTTTACTATAATTGTGTAGCTCTCAATATCTTTCTTGAAGTCCTCCAAGATTTTCTTTTTGTATGTGGGTTCTCCTAAATTGGGTACTTATATGTTTGAAATATTTTTATCTTCTTGATGAAATCTTCCCTTTTGTATTACAAAATTATCTTGTGGGTCTCCTTTTATGATTTTTGTTGTGAAGTCTATTTTGTCTGAAATAAGTATTGCTACCACAGCTTTTTTTCCCCTGTCTGTTTGCTTTGAATATTTTTTCCAACCCATTCACTTTTATTCTGTGTAGGTCTTTTGTTCTGAAGTGGGTCTCTTGTAGGCAACATATGCCTGGGTCATGTTTTCTTATCCACTTGGCTCCTGTATATCCTTTGATTGGAGCATTTAATACATTAATATTTAAGGTTATTTTTTATAGGTTTTTGCTCATTTTCCCCACTTGTACCAGTTTTTCTCTTTTTTTCACTCCTTTTCCTTCTGTTCTTATAGTAGTCACTCTATTAAATCCTGTAGGGCTGGTTTGGTAGAGATGTATTCTGTTAGCTTTTTTTGTTTGTTTGTTTCAGAAAATCTTTATTTTTGCCTTTCATTTTAATTGAGAGCATCTCTGGATAAAGTGATCTTGGTTGTAGACTTTTGTTTTTCATTTATTTGTATATCTTTTGCCATCCTCTACTGTACTAGAGTGTTTCTTTTGAGAAATCTGCTGCTAGACTTATCAGGGCCCCTTTGTATACTACTTCTTATTTCTCCCTTGTGTTTTAAGACTCTCTGTTTGTATTTAAAACTGCCATTTTAATTATGATATGTCTTGGAGTTGGGCTCTTTGGGTTTTCCTTATTGGGACTCTGTTCTTTCTGAACTTGCATGGTTTTGTCCTCTGCAGGTTGGTAAAGTTTTCTGTCATTATTTTTTTGAACAGGGTCTATCCTTTGTTTCTTTTCTTCTTCGTCTCATTTTTCTATGATTCTAATGTTGTTTTGTTTCATGTTATCTGGGAGTTCCCTTAAGCTATCTTCATATTGTTTTACTTTTTTTCTCTGTGTGTGTGTGTGTGCGTGTGTGTGAGCAGCTGCTCTACCTAGGTATTTCTTGCCACCTTATGTTCCAGGTCACTATTTCAGTACTCTTTTTCCTTCCAGTGTGTTTTTTATTTCTGAAATTTTATTGTTCATTTCTTCCTGGTTTTTGTTTATAGTTTCTAATTCATTTTTCATACATTTGTAATTCTCACTCATTTATTTGTAGTTGTCTGTGAGTTCCCTGAACATCTTTATAACCATTATTTTGAATTCTATATCTGGTAGCTTACTTATCTCCATTTCACTTAGGTCTTTTATCTGGGAGCCTTCCATTCTTTCTTTTTAAATTTAATTCTTGTTCAAGTACAGTTTTCTGTCTTATATTTCCAGCCCACCCCCCAGTGCTCCCCACCTCCCTCCCATTTCCACCCCCCCACCTTAGTTATTGTCCATGTGTCCTTTATACTTCTTCATGTGAGTCTTTCACCTTCTCCCCTGTGATTCTCTCTCCTCTCCCCTCTTGTTTCTGTCAGCCTGTTCCGTATTTGAGTGTCTTTAGTCATATTTTGCTTGCTTGTTTGTATTGTTGTTTAGATTCCTGTTAACGGTGATATCATATGGTATTTGTCTTTCACCACCTGGCTTATTTTGCTCAGCATAATGCTTTCCAGTTCCATTCATGATGTTGCAAAGGGTAGGAGCTCCTTCTTCCTTTCTGCAGCATAGAATTTCATTGTGTAAATGTACCATAGTTTTTTGATCCATTCATTTACTTATGGGCATTTACGTTGCTTCCAATTCTTGACTATCATAAATTGTGCTGCTATGAACATCGGGGTGCATAGGTTCTTTTGAATTGGTGCTTCAGGATTCTTAGGATATACTCCTAACAGTAGAATTGCTGGGTCAAAAGGCATATTCATTTTTCGTTTTCTTAGAAAATTCCATACTGTTTTCCATAGTGGTTGTATCAGTCTGCAATCCCACCAACAGTGAACTAAGATCCTCTTTTCCCTACAACCTCTCCAGCACTTGTTGTTTGTTTCTTTGTTTATGGTAGCCATTCTGACTGGTATAAAGTGGTATCTCATTGTGGTTTTAATTTGCATCTTTCTGATAGCTAGTGATATTGAGCACCTTTTCATGTGTCTCTGGATCCTCTGTATGTCCTCCTTGGAGAAGTGTCTGTTCAAGTCCTCTGCCCATTTTTTAATTGCGTTGCTCATCTTCTTTGACTGGAGTCATGTGAGTTCTTTGTGTATTTTGGCAATTAAAACTTTGTTTGAAGTATCATTGGCAAATATGTTTTCCCAAGCTGTCACTTCTCTTTTTATCTTGATACTGTTTTCCTTAGCCATGCAGAAGCTTTTAATTTTGATGACATCCCATTTGTCTATTCTTTTCTCTATGTCCCTTGCTCTAGGGTATGTATCAATAAAAATATTGCTGCATGGAATATCTGAGATTTTCCTGCCAATGCTCTCCTCTAGGGCTTTAATGTTTTCCCAGCTTATATTTAAGGATTTTATCCACCTTGGATTTATTTTGGTGTATGGTGTAAGTTGGTGCTCAAGTTTCATTTTTTTGCATGTAGCTGCCTCATTCTCCCAACACCATTTGTTGAAGAGGCTATCTTTACACCATTTTATGTTACTGCCCCCTTTGTCAAATATCAATTGACTGTAGAGAGTTGGGTTTATTTCTGGGCTCTCTGTTCTATTCCACTGGTCTATGTGCCTGTTTTTATGCCAGTGCCAGGCTGTTTTGATTACAGTGGCCCTGTAATACAGTTTGATATCAGGTATTATGATCCCTCCTACTTTGTTCTTCTTGCTTGAAATTACGGCTGCTATTCAGGGTCTTCTATGGTTCTATATAAATTTTTGAAGTGTTTGTTCTATGTCTGTGAAATACGCCATTGGTACTTTAATAGGTATTGCATTGAATCTGTAAATTGCTTTGGGTAGTATGGACATTTTGATGATGTTAATTCTTCCAATCCATGAACACGGTATATGTTTCCATTTGTTTGTGTCTTCCTTGATTTCTTTCTTCAGTGTTGTGTAGTCTTCAGCATACAGGTCTTTTACATTCTTGGTTGAGTTTATTCCCAGATATTTTATTTTTGTTCTTACTATATGGAATGGGATTTTTTTCTTGATTTCTGCTTCTGCTGTTTCATTGTTGGTATGAAAAATGCCTTTGATTTTTGGATATTGAGTTTGTATCCCACATTTTGCCAAATTCATTCATTAGTTCCAGCAGTTTTTTTGTAGAGGCTATAGGATTTTCCATGTACAGTATCATGTCATCTGCAAACAATGGCAGTTTCGTTTCCTCCTTTCCAATTTGGATGCCTTTTATTTCCTTTTCTTGTCTGATTGCTGTGGCTAGAACTTCCAATACCATATTGAATGGAAGTGGTGAAAGTGGACAACCTTGGCTTGTCCCTGATCTTAGTAGAAAAGCATTCCTCAATATAATAAAGGCCATATATGAAAGACCTACAGTCAACATCAAACTCAATGGACAAAAACTAAAACATTCCATTCTTTTTTATTGCATGTTCATTTTTTGTCTTCCCATTTTAGGTGACTTTTTGTTTGTTTCTACGCTTACTGATGTTTCACTTTGCTAGCTATCTTTGTATGCTGAACTTCTATGGTAGGATTCTGTGAGATTCAGTGATGGTGTCTCTGATATCATCTGGATGCTCTAGGTTTTCCCTTTCTCCTGTTCGTGTGGGCTCTCTTGTTGTACTTGGGTTTTTCCCTTTTGGTGGTTCCTTTGTTGGTGGTTTCTTTCCTTCACTGGGTATACTGATGTTTTCAGCTCCCACTTAATAATAATAATGAAAATAATAATAATTATACAAATAAGATAAAATGCTAGTTCTATGGCTTAGGAAAGTGAAATTTGTCTCAGTTTCTCGGTTTTGGGGTTTAGCCTTGTGCTCCCCCTTTGGATCTGTCTCTGGATCTTTCACAATTCCAGGTCTTATTTTCTCACTTTGGAGAAGAAAAAAGAGACAAAAAGACAAAGAAGCCTCCTGCTGACTTTAAATCTGTTGAGTGAGTTCTACTGATCTTCCTGGATACCACAGGAAGAGGGGGTCTGGGGTTAATTTTGCTTTCTTCCTATGTTTTTTTCAAGGATGGGGGCCATGCTTGGGTTGCAATATTCACAGTTTCCCAGGTCCCAGCTGAGGTCCTCCATGAGATGCTGGGCCCCTATGTCCATCTTCACTAGGGATGCAATTTTAATCTACCAGTTGTACTGAGGTCTGTGTGCTATGCCCTCTTGTTGCTCTTTGTGAGGCCACCATTTCCAAAGCTCACTGCCAGGCCAACAGCTCCAGTGGGAGATGCCACTCAACCTCTAGTCAAGCAGCAAGAGTCAAGCTTGGGAAAGTGGCTCCTATCACCCACTCAACCTCTGGGCAAGCAGCTTGAGTCAAGCTCAGGAACACAGTTCAAATAAGCCTTAAGTCAAATGGTTCCATAAAAAGTCTGAATCAGCCCCAGGGCAAGCACCACCAGTCAGCCTTCAGAAGAGTGCTGCAACTCAGCTGCCAGTCAAGCAGCCTGAGTCAGGGACAGGCAAGTGGTTCAAATAAGACTCAGAACAAGAGGGGTGAATCAGCTTCCCAGAAAGCTGCCTGAGTCCAGTGCAGGCTCATGGCTCAAATCCACTCCCCATGCAATTGGCCAGAGCCACACACAGGCATGCAGCCAGAACACCCTAGGAGCATGCCAGCCACAGCTCAAGAGTTCCTTATAAATCCACTGCAAGCTTTTTTTTTTCCTTTCTGAGTAAAAGCCTCTTGTTATGCTTTCTATTCTTAACAAGCACCCAACTTTTCATGCAGCCCAACTTTGTAACCAGACTGGAGACTATCAAGGTCAAGGTCCAATATGACTCAACTCTTCTCCATTCTCCAGGTGATTCTCAGATCCCCAGCTTCTTTGGTAATAATCCAGTTACCATCCACAGTTCCAGTGGCTGTACACCACTTTTGTGTTTCTCCCACTTGTTGCCTATTCCCCCCAGTGACTTCAAGCATCCAAATTCCTTCGGGTGCTAGGCTTCACTCTCTGCTCTGGTAGAGGAGAGAGCTGGTGATCTAACTCTCCTCCAAGTATCCAGTAGCAGGCATTAGGTCAGGGGCCACAGCAGCCTAGGCCCTGCAAATATCCAAGAGTCTTTACCATCCCAACACAATCTCCTCATTGTCTGTTTTCCAATGCTCTCTACAAATTTTGGCCTCCAAAATTCATATAAGCTGGCATTCTGTTAGCTGTTCACTTTGTTCCTCAGAAGATGGGCTAGAAGTTTCAGCTGGGCACAGGGAGAACGAAGCTCCACTTCCACCAACCTTACTGCCATCTTCAGTCCCCCTCTTCTTCTTATCTGATAGCTGTGTCTACAACTTCCAATACTATGTTGAATAGAAGTGGTGAAAGGGGTCATCCTTGTCTTGTCCCTTGTCTCAGTAGGAAAGCTTTAAGTTTTTCCTGTTAAATATGATATTGGCTGTAGATGGCCTTTATTACATTGAGGTATGCTCCCCCTACAGACAGTTTTTTTTTTATTTTTTTTTTAATCACAAATGAGCACTTTACCTTATCTAATACTTTTTCCGTATTTATTGGTATGATCATGTGATTTTTTTCCTTTTGTTTATGTGATGTAGTACATTTATTAATCTACAAATATTTACTATCCTTGCATCCTTGGGATGAATAGCACTTGATCATGGTGTATCATCTTTTTAATGTCTTGCTGGATGTGGTTTGCCAATATTTTGTTGAGGATTTTAGCATCTATGTTTACCAATGATACTAGCCCATAGTTTTCTTGCTTTTTTGTGTGTCTTTTTATCTGGTTGTTGGATTAGGATGATGCTGGATTCATAAAAAGAGTTTAGGAGTCTTCATTCTTCTTGGATTTTTTTGAATAGTCTTTGAAATATAGGGATTAGCTCTTCCATAAATGTTTTGTGAAATTCTCCTGTAAATCCATCTGGTCCAGGGCTTGTGTGTGTTTAGAGTTTTTTTAATCACTACTTCGATTTCATCAGCTGGTATTGGTCTGTTCAGGCTTTCTGCTTCTTCTTCATTCAGTGTTGGAAGATTTTAGTTTTCTAGAAATTTGTCCATTTTACCCAGGTTTTCACATTCTTTGGCATATAGTTGTTCATTGTAATTTCTTACAATCCTTTGTATTACTGTGTCATCTGTGGTAAAAATCACTCCTCTTTTATTTATTATTTTGTTTATTTGGGTCCTCTCTCTTTTTTTCCTAATCAGTCTGCTTAAGGCATAGTCAATTTTTTTATCTTTTTTAAAATAATTGTTTAATATAATAATTGTTCAATTACAGCTTTCTGTCTTATATTCCCAACCCTGCCCGCTCCCCGCCCCATGCTCCCCACCTCCCTCCCATTTCCACCCCCACCCTTAGTTATTGTCCATGTGGCCTTTATACTTGTTCATGTGAGTCCATCCCCTGTTCCCCTATGATTCTCTTTTGAAAGAAATAGCTCCTGGAATTACTAATCCTAATAATTTTTTTTAGTCCCCATGTCATTTTATTCTGCCCTGATCTTGGTTATTTCCTTCCTTAATCTCTTTCTGGGATTTGTTATTGTTCCCCCAGTTATTGTAGATGTAGTCTTAGGTTGTCTACTGATAATATATCTCTTCTGTAGGTAAACCTGTATCAGTATGAACTTCCCTCTCTGGACTACTTTCTCTTTGTCCTATAAGATTTGAATTGTGAATTCACTTTCTATTCTTTTTAGAAACTTTCTGATTTCTTCCTTGATCTCATTCTTAACCAAGTCATTGTTTAATAGCCTTCTCTTCAATCTTCATGAATTTGAGTGTTTTGAGGTTTTTCCTTGTAGTGTTTCAAGTTTCAGGCCCTTGTGGTCTGAGAATATGCTTGATATAATTTGAATTTTCTGGAATTTGTTGAGGCTTGTTTTGTGTCCTATCATGTGGTCTATCTTTACAATTTTTTTCATGCACATTTGAAAAGAATGTGTGTTTTGACTCTTTGGGATGAATGTTTATATATATATATCAGTTAGGTACATTTCATCTAGGAAATTGTGCAATGCCGCAATATTCTTGTTGATATTTTGTTTAGAGGCCCAATCCATTATTGACAGTGGGGTGTTAAAATTCTCTAGTGTAAGTTGGTTGCTCTCTATATCTTTCTTGAAGTCCTCCAAGATTTTCCTTATATATTTTAGTCCTGTTATGTTGAGTGCATATATTCTTATAATGTTTGTGTCTTGTTGAAGAATTATTCCCTTGAGTATTATGAAGTGACCTTCTGGGTCTCTTCTTTGTGACCTTTGCTTTAAAATCTATTTTTTTTCTGATATAAGTATTGCTGCCCCAGCATTTTTTCCTGTCCATTTGCTTGGGATATTTTTTCCAACCCTTCACTTTCAGTCTGTTTATGACTTTTGTTCTGAGATGGGTCTCTTATAGGAAATGTATGTGTGGGTCATGTTTTCTTATTCATTCAGCTACTATATGTATTTATTGGAACAATTAATCCATTTACACTTAGTTTATTATTGATAGGTACCTATTTGCTGCCCTTTTACTCCCTTCATATTGGTGTTCCTCTCTCTCTCTCTCTCTCTCTCTCTCTCTCTCTCTCTTTCTCTCTGTCTCTGTCTCTCTCATTCCTTTTCTTCCCTTTCTTAAAGCAGTCCATTTAATATATTTTGCAGTGCTGGTTTTGTGAAGGTGTATTTTTTCCATCTTCTGTTGTCTGGGAAACCCCTATTTTCACCTTCCATTTTAAATGGCAGCCTTGCTATGTACAGTATTCTTGGATACAGGCCTTTGCTTTTTATTACTTGGAATATATCTTGCCATTCCCTTCTGGCTTGTAATGTTTCCATCGAGAAATCAGCTGCTAGTCTTATTATGACTACCTTGTATGTTACTTCTTGTTTCTCCCTTTATGCCTTTAAGCATCTCTCTTTGCCTTGGTATTTTGACATTTTAATGATGATGTGTCTTGTAGTAGGCCTTTTGGGGACCCTCTTGATTGGGACCCTCTGTGCTTCCAGGATTTGTATCACTTTTTATTTCATCAAATTAAGCAAGTTTTTTTTATCAGTGCTTTTTCAAACAGTTCTTCTATCCCTCGGTCTTCTTCTCCTCCTCCTGTCCCTATTATATGGATATTCTTATATTTCATGTTGTCCTGCAGTTCCCTTAACACATCTTCATTCTTTCTTAGCCTTCTTTCCCTTTCTTTCTCTTTCTGCATGCTTTTTTTATATATTGTCCTCCAGCTCCTTGATTTCAACCTCTGCTTCATCTAGCCTGCTTCAGATTCCTTCTACTGTGTTCTTCAATTCAAAAATTGTATTCTACCTTACCTCTCAGCCCTTTTTGATAATTTCTATTTCCTCTTTCATTTTGATACAGTTTTCAGTAAGTTCCTTCTAGTTTCCCTGTAGGTTTTGGTAATTCTCAATTAGCTCATTGAGCCTCCTTATAAACATTGTTTTGAACACAATATCTGATAATTGCCTTTCCTCTATTTATTTATCATTCTTTTTGTGGCTTTATCCTTTCCTTTTATTAGGGGGGTTGTTTCTTTGTTTTCCCGTTGTTTATGAGAGTCTTTTTTTAAAACTCTGCTTTCTAAATTGAGCTGCTTTGACACCCTCAGTTTGTGGTTGAGATTCAGTGGTACAGTCTCCTTGATCTCCTGAACTCCATGGTCTAAGGGTGACCTTTATGACAATGATCTTTGGCTCTCTGTATATAATTGAGTTTTTATTGTTGTTGTGTCATTCTTTGGTGAGTCCTTACCTCTAGGTGGTTGTCTGAGGGTCATTCTGCCCACTATTTTTTATAATGCTCTCATGCAGATCCTGCCAGAAGAAAATCACAAAGCCCAGGGATCTAACCCACATCTGAAAAAATATCTCCCTCCCACAATCTCACTATGCACATCAAATGAACCACTATTAATAAGGGTGTAAGGAGATGAAAACTATTATAAGAAAGGAGAGAAATAAATTATAATATAAATTCTAGTAACTTAATATGCCATATGTGCTAGACAAGAAATTAATGTTAGAAAGCTATGCAGAATAGAGAATATTGCTAATCATGTAGAAGGCCACAGTGGATTTTGTCTAGGTAGCCTCTTGCATTTACCACTGTTTTATCTTCCTGGATCCTCCTCTGGTGATGTCAGATGTTGACCCTGTGTGACCTTCGGTAGCCTTCTCTAAGACTGCCAGGGATCTACTATATGGCTATTTCCTTCAGTTGTTAATCTAGTCACTCTGCCCTGAATTGTAAGGCTTAAGCCCCACAGAGCAGGACAGAATCCTTCCTGGTGTTGGGCTTTCGCTTCCCCTCCAGCTGCTATTGCTGGGAAGGAAGTGGTCTGAGTGAACATGATAGCTGCTGCCTTATTAGAGATGACTCAGCACCAGGATCCTGGTGGCTACTTTCAGAGCTCTCCCCAAAGCTTTCATCCCCTGTCTCCCCTCAGGTTCTCTAGGCCACTCTTCCCCTACCTTTGCCAGAGCTCCAGGTAAGTGGCTACAAATTAAAACTTGTGCATTGACTCTTTAAATGGCTCTTTGCATCTCCAACCATTCACCTCTGGTGAAGAATGACCCTGCCACCTTTCTCCACTGGTTATTATCTGTGTATTTTGGGGGGTTTTAGTATCCTAGGCTGGAGATCCAATCTTAGGGTTTAGACTTTATTCTTTTAATGGGGATCTAACTAGCCACTTAATTATTCCTCTGGCACTGGTACCCTTGTGTGCTCAGACAGCTCTCCTGAGTCTCCACCATACTCCTTACCAAACAGGCTGTACTGAAGCTGATTCTTCTGTTTGTACAAGATTATAAGGCTTCTTTCTCACTATTGTTCAGTTGTTTGTTTTGGGTGATTTCTCCACAATTTAGCTGTAATTCCAGATTGGTCCTGGAAGGATGTTGGTGTGGCTTCCCTTCACTCTTCTGACATGTCATCTCTCTCCTCCTTATTCTGGAAGAAAGCTTCATGTCCCACCTCCTTGTATGTCCCATCAGCCTTCATATGACTTTGGTGAATTCTGTTGAGCTCACAGTTCTCCTTTCTGCATGTTTCTAGAGCAGGGGACTGCAAGTCCCTTCACCATCCTCTTCCTGAAAGTAGAAAAAGTATCTGTGCAAGTCCAGGTGTGAGCCATGACTACAGCCAAGTGCATCTCTTCAAAGCTCCAGAAGGATCCAAGACTATTGGAAAACAGTGTTTTAGTGGAATGGGATTTCCTTATTTTCTTTCAGTCATTCTTTATTTTTATTTTTGGGAAGCTCAAGTGTTTTGGAAGCTTCTTATGAGGTCAAGTACACTCTCTGCCCCTGGCACTGGACTGTTTCTAGCTAAGATTTCCCCACCAGATGGAATAAATAGTATCTTTTCTTACTCAGGACTTGTTTCTGACCATAAGATTCAGCCAAACATAACTTAAATTCAAACTGACTTATTTTTATTTATGCATTTCTGAGTGCTCTGCTTCACCAGCTGTCTTTGTAGGGTGGACATCTATGGTAAGAGTTGTCTGGCACTTAGTGGTGTAATCTCTTTGATCTTCTTGTCTAGATGCTCTAGGTTTTCTCTTTTTATTTTCACTGGCTCTCTTGTTGTACTGGAGTTTCATTTATTGGTGGCTTCTTTGTTAATGGGGTTTCTCCCCCAGTGGGCTTAATAGTAGTCACAACTCCCACCTTGTCTTCTATGCCATTGTACTGTGTTGGTTAACAAAACAATATTACCAGACAACCAAACCTACACCAGCAAAAAGAGCCCACCTACCACATCAACAATCTCAACTGCAATTGAGTTAAGGTTGGTAAAGTTGAAGACACATTGAAGATATCATAAGAGAAGTCAAAGGGAATATGAGATGACCAAATGGGAAATATTATTGAGTGGTAAGAGAGACAAAAATTGCTAAGAGTTGGGATAGTATCAAAGTGAAGAACAAAATTTAAAATTCAAAACAAAAAAGTGATGGGAACAATGGGGTAAGATAAAGACAAGAGTATATTATGAGGTTTGAAGTAAAATTGAAAAGGTATTGGATCAATGGGAGCAAAATTGCAGAAAACCAACTGGGTAGGTAACAATGATAGCTGAATGAAGTTTAATTAAGGTGGAATGGGAATGAGAATATTGTACAAAATGCAAGGTGGGTATGAGATATCTACCATAAAGAAAAATTATTTTGAGAAGATGGGGGAAGTATACTGATAACAGTAAGGAGTAAGGCCCAGATTGAGAGAGTGTGGTGTGGAAAGATAAAACATTAAAATAAAATTTTTCACTCAGATGATTGGGACACAGGCAAGTTGAAATGGATTAAGATAGCAAGAGAGTATTCTATGGGATTTAAAGTTAAAACAAATAGTGAACAAATAGAAATTCCATTGGAGAAGTACAGAAATAACTGTGATATTTTACCCAATCAACAACAATTTATAAAATGTTGAAAAGAAATAAGATTATTATAATAGGGAAAAATGTGAGCTGACTAAATAAAGAGACCTTATGTGAGATTAAAAGGAGGACAAATAGTGGGAGTAAATGATTGAAACTTGGTATAGTATGAGAGAAGATAAATTTTATACCAACAGTAATAAATTTCAGGAAGATGGCAAAACGTATTAAAATCAGGTAAGGGCACCCTGGCTGGTGTAGCTCAGTGGATTGAGCATGGGCCTGCGAACAAGAGGATCACGGTTTGATTCCCAGTCAGGGCACATGCCTGGGTTGCAGGCCAGTTCCCTGCAGGGGACACACAAGAGGCAACCATACATCGATGTTTCTCTCCCTCTCTCCTTCCCTTCCCCTCTAAATATACATAAATAAAATAAAATAAATTAAAATAAAATAAAATAAAATCAGGTAAGGGTGCTATGTGGAATTTGGAATAATAATAATGTGATAAGAATTATGTAATCTGAATAGAAAGAATAAAAATAAAATACATACCAAGAGTAGTGAGTTATTTGGAATACAAGTGAAGTGAAAGAAGAAAAATTTAAATATCATATGAAAGGGAGAATAATTTAAAAAATGAAATAAACAATAAAAGAAAACAATCTAAATAGAAAGAAGAAAGAGAAATAAAAAATGTAGATAAAATATAAATAAAGAAAAAAATCGGAAGATGGCGACAGAGTAGCATGGAGGCAACCCAGCTCCCATGCATCTGGTAGAAAATTCAGGCAGATCTACTGAAGAACAGCATAACCAACCAACAATTCCCCAACATTTATGAAAATAAGAGACCAGAGAGTGTGACAGAGGAACCAGACAGCTGCAGGTTGGCGAGGACTCCAGAAGGCCAGCGAGGACAAAAGTGGCTGTGCCCATGGCCTCCTTGGCTTTGGGCTTCGCCCTCTGCACACCCAAGGCAGGCGACCTCCGGCAGTGCGTGAGTACAGATGAGAAGCGGCGGGCAATCCGGGCCCGCACCATCAGTGGGAAACAGAGGCCTTGTCTGAATCAAGGGCCAGGGCGCCTGTGGCGGAGGGAACTCCAGAGGCCCGGCACCCAGTGGGCCAGCAACAGACTCCGTGGGAGCCGTGGGCCTACTACAGGGTCTGTGGGAGAGAACTGACTCCCCGTCTAGGCAGGCTGGGTAATACCAGGCAGAGACCTGTGGGCTTAAGTTAACGTAAAGGGTGGCAAGGGAGGAGGGCCCTATTCAACTGCGGACTCTGTGGTCGCCAGCCCACCAGCCCACCAGCCCACCAGCCCACCAGCCCACCAGCCCACCAGCCAGGGGATTTGAGAAGGACACTGTCATTGCCTGTCTTTCGGGATTGGGCTGGGCTGAGAGGCAGGCTTTGTGGAGAAGTCTCTACTGGAAAGTGAACTGAGGTGTTCTGTGCCAGCAGCTTGCCTCACGGTCCAACCACCCAGCAGCCATCCAGGGGAGGGGTGGAAACACCTGGGTCCCACCACGGGACTGAGAAGGACAGTGCCAGATACCGAGGGACCCAGGCAGCCTCACAGGGATGTGGGCGCCCACATCCCAAAAGTGGTAGCTGGCTTGCGTGCGTGCATGCATACCTGCCTTCAGAGAGGACCGGCTGGCAGCAACCAGAAAAACCAGTTTGGAAAGTTTCAAACCGACAAAGGAAGGGTGTTTTTTTGTTGTTGTTCTTTGTTTGCTTGTTTGTTTTCTGTTTTGTGTGTGTGTGCGCGCACGCGTGTGTGTTTTTCCCCCTTCTCTTTTTTTTTCCTCCCTCAACTTCTTTTTTAGGTAATCTTATATCTTTTAAACAGTATTGTTGCTCTGTCTTTCAATACTCTGTCCCTCATTTCTTTTTTCTTTTGGTCCGGTTTTAGTACTTCCATTCTTCCCAAATTTTCCGCTTATTCCTCCTTTCTCCTGACTTTTGTGTGTGTGTGTGTTGGATTGTTTGTTTATGTGCTGCTTAGTTTTCTTTTAAGTGTATTATTATTTTTGGCATTATTCTAATTTCTTTTTTTTTTATTTTAAGAATA
This sequence comes from Sturnira hondurensis, assembly GCF_014824575.4. Classification (NCBI taxonomy): domain Eukaryota; kingdom Metazoa; phylum Chordata; class Mammalia; order Chiroptera; family Phyllostomidae; genus Sturnira; species Sturnira hondurensis. Next base: position 67,606 of record NW_028086330.1, read on the forward strand.
TCTTTGTATTCCTCCTCTTTCTTTAACAGGTTGCTTAGTCCTGGCTGGTTATATTGTACTACCGGATAGGTACCCACTGCTCTTTCCTCCACAGAGTATTGCTAATTTTTTATACTTCACTTGCTTTCTTTTGGCATACTATCCAAGCTCTATAACCCCCATTTAGACAGATCACATAGAGTCTATCACATGAGTGATATTATTAGACAATTATTATTGTCTAATATTATTGTAAATAAGAGCTGTTCTATACAACGGTAATACTTCATAATACATCTCTTGAACCTTAGACCACCTTACAGGTGCCTGAATTATGTTACTCTATTTACTCACATGCTACACCTAGTTACTAACCTGTACTCTTACCTTACCTCAAAATCTGAACACCCACAAACACATTGCTTTCTAGATACAATTCACAACCCTCCCCTTCTCAACAAGAGACTTAACATATGTCCGTCCTTTCTTAAAAGTGGCAAGCTTGGTCAAAGAGCACGGTTAACTCTATACATAGCCTAAAGATTGTCTATGTCTTCCCTGCCGACTGGATCTGTAAATAGCATAAAATAATCTTCTGCTATCATTAACCATTTTGCCTCCCCCTCCAACTGATTACACATGCAAAATAAAGAAATGAGTAGGTGGAAGCAGAGAACACCAAGATACCTGCAGGAGACTGCACCACTGAACTTCACAGGCATCCTACCACAGAAGTTCACACCATAAACCCAGGGAACCAGAACAGATCAATTTAAGGAGCTGAGGCCAGCAAGAAGAGTATCACAAACAATGGGAAGACAAAGAAACAATCTCCAAATGAAAGAAAGGAGGAAGCCTCAGAAAGAATATTAGATGAAATAGATGCAAATTAACTATCAGATATGGAATTCAAAGCACTGGTTATCAGGAAATTCAAAGAGTTTACAACAAGCTACCAGAAACCACAGGGGAGCTACAGTGAACTCTCTGCAAACTATAGCAACATGAAAAAGGAAATAGACCATCAGTAAAGGCCAAGAGGAAAGGAAGAATACAATTTCTGAACTAAAGAACACAATAGAAGGTATGAAGAATAGAATCAATGAGGCGGAAGATGGCATAAGTGAGATCGAAGACAGGATAGAAAGAATCTCCCAGACGGACCAAATAATGGAAAAGAGACTCAGAAAAAATGAGGAGAATATAAAAAAAAATGCAAGACAATGTGAAACGTAATAATATCCGAATAATAGGAATACCAGAAGGAGAGGAAGAAGAACAAGGGATAGAAAATCTACTTGAAAGAGTAATAACAGAAAACTTTCCTAAGCTGAGGAGAGATAGAGTGACATGGATCCAGGAATCACAGAGAGTCCCAATCAGGTGGAACTCAAAGAGGCCGAATGCAAGACACATCATCATTAAAATGGCAAATCTCCTAGACAAAGAGAGAATCCTAAAGGCAGCAAGGGAGTAAAAGGAAGTAACATACAAATGGGTCCCAAAAAGGTTGGCTACTGACTTCTCAATGGAAACATTCCAAGCAATAAGAGAATGGCAAGAAATATTCCAAGTAATGAGAAACCAGAGGCCTACAACCAAGGCGACTGTACACAGCAAGGCTCTCAATCAAGATACAAGGACAGATAAAGAGTTTCCAAGACAAAAGAAGTCGAAAAGAATATGCATTCACAAAACCAGCTCTAAAAGAATTACTAAAAGGGCTGCTTTAAGGAAAGAAAGGAAAAGAGAGAGAGACAGAGAGGAACACAAGTACATAAATGGCAATGAATAAGTACCTTTCAATAATAACCTTAAATGTAAATGGATTAAAAGCACCAATTAAAAGACACAGAATAGCTGAATGGATAAGAAAGCATGACTCGCACATATGCTGCCTACAAGAGACCCACCTCAGGTCAAAGCAGCACTACAGATTAAAGTGAAAGGCTGAAGACAGATTTTCCAAGCAAATGGACAAGAACTAAAAGCCAGGGTAGGAATTCTCATATGAGACAAAAGAGACGTCAAAAAAAAAAGCCATAAAGAGAGACCCAGAAGATCACTTCATAACACCCAAGAGAAAAATCCACTGTGAAGTCATTAACATCATAAATATATATGCACCCAACACAGAAGCACCCAAATACATAAAGAAAATCCTAGAGGACCTCAAGAAAGATATTGACAGCAAAACAATTATAGTAGGGGATATTAACACTCCACTGTCAAAAATGAACAGATCTTCCAAACAAAATATCAACAAAGATATAGCAGCATTAAATGACACTCTAGATGGAATAGACCTAATTGATACATATAGAGCCCTTAATCCCAAAGAAGCTAAATAAACATTTTCTTCAAGTACCCATGGAACATTTTCAAATATAGACAACATGATAGGATACAAAATGAGACTCAACAAATTTAGAAAACATAGAAATCACACCAAGCATTTTCTCTGATCAGAAGGGACTGAAACTGGAAACTCGTCCCACAGGAAAAAACCCAAAACACCCAGAATCATGGAGACTGAATGGCATGCTATTAAACAACGAATGGGTCAAGATTGAAATTAGGGAAGATATCAAAAAGTTCCTGGAAACAAAGGAAAATGAACTCACAACAACCCCACATTTATGGGACACAGTGAAGGAAGTCCTGAGAGGAAGTTCATAGCAACACAGGCTTACCTAGAGAAGATAGAAACATTTCAAACAAACAACCTAACCCAACACCTCCAAGAACTTGGGGAACAACAACAAAGACAGCGCAGAGGAAGTAGAAGGAAATAAATAACCAAGATCAGAGCAAAACAAAATGACATAGAGACTAAAAGCACAATTATAAGAATCAATGAATCCAGGAATTAGTTTTTTTAAAAGATAAACACAATAGACAAACTTTTAAGTAGGCTTGTCAAGAAAAGAAGAAAGAGGACCCAAATAAACACAACCAGAAATGAAAGAGGAGAGATTACAACTGATATCACAGAAATAGAAGGGATTGTAAGGAATTACCATGCAGAGATATATGCCAAGAAATTTGAAAACTTAGGTGAAATGGACAAATTTCTAGAAAACTGTAATCTTCCAAAACTCAATGATAAAGAAGCAGAAAACCTGAACAGGCCAATAACAGCAGATGAAATTGAAGAAGTAATAAAAAAACTCCCATCACACAAAAACCCTGGACCAGATGGTTTCACAGGAGATTCTACAAACCTTTTAAGGAAGAGCTAACTCCTATTCTTCACAGATTATTCCAAAAAATCCAAATGGAGGTAAAACTCCCCAATACTTTTTATGAAGACAGCATCATCCTAATTCCAAAGCCAGATAGAAACACAACAAAGAAAAAAAACTTCAGGACAATATCACTGATGAATATAGACACTAAAATCCTCAATAAAATATTGGCAAATCGCATCCAACAATTCATTAAAAAGATCATACCCTATGACCAAGTGGTATGCATCCCAGGGATGAGAGGATGGTTCAATATTCAGAAATCAGTAAATATAATACACCATATAAACAAAAGCAAAGACAAAAATCACATGATTATATCAATAAACGTGGAAAAACTTTTGATAAGGTACAAAACCCATTTATGATAAAGATACTCAGAAAAATGGGAATAGAGGGAGCACCCCTCAATATAATAAAGGTCATATATGAAAGACCTACAGCCAACATCATACTCATTGGGCAAAAACTAAAAGCTTTTCCACTAAGATCAGGAACAAGACAGGATTTTCCACTTTCACCACTTCTATTCAATATAGTATTAGTAGTTCTAGCCACAGCGATCAGACAAGAAAAAGAAATGAAAGGCATCCACATCAGAAAGGAGGAGACAAAACTGGCATTGTTTGCAGATGACATGATAGTGTACATGGAAAATCATATAGCCTCTACCAAAAAACTGCTGGAACTAATGAATGAATTTGGCAAAACAGCAGGATACAAAGTCAATATCCAGAAATCAAAGGCATTTTTGTATACCAACAATGAAACAGCAGAAGCAGAAATCAAGAAAAAAATCTCATTCCAGATAGCAAGAACAAAAATAAAATATCTGGGAATAAACCTAACCAAGGAGGTAAAAGACCTATATACAGAAAACTACACAACACTGAAGAAAGAAATCAAGGAAAACACAAACAAATGGAAACATATACCGTGTTCATGGATTGGAAGAATTAACATCATCAAAATGTCCATATTACCCAAAGCAATTTACAGCTTAAATGCAATACCTATTAAAGTACCAATGGCATATTGCACAGACAAAGAACAAACACTTCAAAAATTTATATAGAACCATAGAAGACCCTGAATAGCAGCTTCAATTTTGAGAAAGAAGAACAAAGTTGGAGGGATCACAATACCTGATATCAAACTGTATTACAAGGCCACTGTAATCAAAACAGCCTGGTACTGGCATAAAAACAGGCACATAGACCAATGAAATAGAACAGAGAGCCCGGAAATAAACCCAAATCTCTACAGCAAATTAATATTCACCAAAGGGGGCTATAACATAAAATGGTGTAAAGATAGCCTCTTCAATAAATGGTGTTGGGAGAACTAGACAGCTACATGCAAAAAAAAAAAAGAAACTTGAGCACCAACTTACACCATACACCAAAATGAATTCAAGGTGGATAAAAGACTTAAATATAAGCTGGTAAACCATTAAAGCCCTAGAGGAGAGCATTGGCAGGAAAATCTCAGATATTCCATGCAGCAATATTTTTACTGATACATCCCCTAGAGCAAGGGACATAAAGAAAGAATAAAGAAATGGGATCTCATGAAAATTAAAAGCTTCTGCATCGCTACGGAAAACAGTATCAAGATAAAAAGAGAAGTGACAGCTTGGGAAAACATATTTTCCAATGATACCTCAGACAAAGGTTTAATCTCCAAAATATACAAAGAACTCACATGACTCCACTCAAAGAAAACAAGCAAACCAATTAAAAAATGGGCAAAGGACTTGAACAGACATTTCTCCAAGGAGGACATACAGAGTATCCAGAGACACGTGAAAAGATGCTCGATATTACTAGCTATCAGAGAGATGCAAATTAAAATCACAATGAGATACCACTTAACACCAGTCAGAATGGCTACCATAAACAAAGAAACAAACAACAACTGTTGGAGAGGTTGTGGGAAAAAGGGAACTGTAGTTCACTGTCGGTGGGATTGCAGATTTGTACAACCACTATGCAAAACAGTATGGAATTTTCTAAGAAAACTAAAAATGAACGTGCCTTTTGACCCAGCAATTGCACTATTAGAAGTATATCCTAAGGACCCTGAAACACCAATCCAAAAGAACCTATGCACCCTGATGTCCATAGCAGCACAATTTATGATGGCCAAGGTTTGGAAGCAACCTGGATGCTCATCAGTGAATGACTGGATCAAAAAGCTATGGTACATTTACACAATGGAATTCTATGCTGCAGAAAGGAAGAAGGACCTCCTACCCTTTGCAACATCATGAATGGAACTGGAAAGCATTATGCTGAGCGAAATAAGCCAGATGGTGAAAGACAAATACCATATTATATCTCCGCTAAGAGGAATCTAAACAACAAAAGAAACAAGCAAGCAGAGTGTATAACCTAAGACACTGAAATACAGTATGTGCTAACAGGGTCCAGAGGGGAGGGGGGAAGGTATCTCAAGGACAAAATGGAAGGACTCACATGAACAAGTGTGGAGGATACATGGACAATAACTAAGGTGGGGGGCAGAGATGAGGGGATGTGGAGAGCACTGGGGAGGGGCAGGGCTGGGAATATAAGACAGAAAACTGTACTTGAACAAGAATTAAATTTAAAAAAAGAAGAAAAAATCGCCAAGGTAAAATTTTTCTCAGCTTTTGGTGTTCACTTTTTCAGTTTTTCTAGATCTGTCTATGGTTTTCTCTCCACTCCACTTCCTACTGTCTTACTCTAAAGAAAAAAATTACCTGCTGATTGTTATGCCAGTCCAGCTGGTTTTGCAGATCTTCCTGGTTCACACATGTGAATTGGGCTGGGCTCCATTTTTCCTGTGTTGTGTTAGGCAAGTGTAGGGGTTCAGTCTGAGATACAATAATCACAGCTTCTTAGGCCCAGCCCATGCCCTCAGTGTACTGTACAGCCTGCACTCTCCACTCTGTGCAGTTGCACCAGGCTGGCCCTGGTAAGCCATCTCACTTTACACCTTTTTGAACAACCCATTAGGTTCACTGAGCAGGAGCAGATTGCCCTCCCTTTCCTCCGTCTTTGTTGGCTGGGCAACTTCATGGGCTGTTCCTCATTTGAAAATAATATTTTGGGGTACCATCACTATTCTAAGTCACTGCTGTCCTCCTTTAATCAATCTGTGAGGTGCTCTGAGTGGGAACAAAATCGCACCTACACCTCTTTTTTGATGGCTTGGCTGCTGCATGAGCAAAGTCGTTGCACAGTGCACCTCAAATCCCCTTTCATAAAATGTTTCTTTGGGCACCATTGCTGCTTCCACACACTGCCAAGCTTTCCACATATTCCAACTCTTTGGCAAGTGTAGAGTCTATCCAGTCATGGCCAGTCACTGTTCATGTCTTCTCTCAGCTCCAGGTGTCACCAATATCGCTTAAATTTTCTGGCATTGTCCTGGTGAGCTACTGCCAATTTAGGTTGGTTATGCTGCTGGCTGTGTTGCGCTACTGCCATTCCCCACCTCCCTCGGTGACTTTATGGTTTCAGGTCCCTCCTCATTTGGATCTTGGATTTCCTCACCCAGGGGGTGGAAGGAGCCACTAGGCTGCTATCACTGATTGGTTCTCCTCTGATGTCCTCACAGCAGCTGTGGTTTCTGACACCAGAGCTGGGGACCTTCTCTGTTGGCCTATAAAACCTCCTTACTGCATATTTTGAAGCATCCTCTACACACTTCAGCTTCCAAACTGAATATTAGCTAAGATACTGTTGGCTTCTTCCCTTTGTTTTTCAGAAGATCAGCTAAGTGTCCCTATTGGGTGTATGAGCAACTGGGCATAGCTCCCACATACTTCACTGCCATCTTCTATCAGAGGAACCATTTTTCCTTTTGTGCCTGTGTTCCTCTCTCTCTTGCTCTGTACCTTCATCTTACAGCAGTCCCTTTAGGATATCTTTCAATGCTGGTTTGGTGGAGTTGTATTCTTTTGACCTTCTTTTGTCTGAGAAATTTCTTATTTCACCTTCCATTTTAAATGGCAGCCTTGCCAGATAGAGTAGGCTTTGTTGCAGGTTTTTGCCTTTCATTACTTAGAATATTTCTTGCCATTCCTTTCTGGGTTGTAGTATTTCTGTTGAGAAACCAGCTGCTAGCCTTATTGGAGATCCCCAGATGTTGCTATCTGTTTCTCCCTTGCTACTTTTAAGATTCACTCTTTGTCTTTAAAATTTGGGATTTAAATTAGGATTTTTTTTTGGTGTTGGTCTCTTTGGGTTCATCTTGATTAGAACTCTCTGTGCTTGCTGAACTTGTGTGACTTTTCCCTTTCCAAGTTAGGGAAGTTTTATGTAATTATTTTTTCAAACAAAATTTCTTGTTTCTCTTTATTTATTTGTTTTCACTATTTCCAGTAACTTTCAGGGAATTGCAGTAACTTTCTTTTGTTAATACTTTATTATTGTTCAGTTAGAGTTGTCTGTATTTTCTCCCTACCTCTTCCCCTCACCCCAGCCAAACCCACCTCCTTCCCTTGCTTCCAACCTCCCCCTTGGTTTTGTCCATGTGTCTTTTATACTAGTTTCTGAAAACCCTTCTCCCCACTGCCCCCTCCATTCTTCCCTCTGGCTATTGTTTGATTGTACTTAATTTTTACGTTTCTGGTTATATTTTGTTTGCTTTTTTTCATTTGTCGATTATATTCCTATTAAGGGTGAGATTATATGATATTTGTCCCTCACCACTTGGCTTATTTCATTTAGCATAATGCTCTCCAATTCCATTCATGCTGTCAAAAAGCTTCTTTCTTGAGACTTCTGGCCAAGATGGAGGTGTAGGTGGAAACAATGTCCCCCTCTCACAACTAAATTTAAAGACAACAAAGTTTTAGAAACAAAAATGCAGCCAAAACAGTGAAAACTGAACTGTATGGAAGTCCGACAACAACAAACCACTCAGCCAGACCGGTAAGAGGGGCAGAGTCAGTGGTAGAGTGGGGTCCAGGTGGAAAGATCATTCAGTCTGACCAACTCAGGAGCAGAGGCAGAGGCAGTTGGTCGATCCCAGGTGTGGGGTGGCAACAGGTGAACCCAGTGAGGGTGCAGGGTGGCTGGCTGACTGTGGTCACACATTCGTGCACAGATAAACCAAGAGAAGAACAGTGAGACAGACCACTCAGGCTAGGGCCCCAGCAGGAATTAGAGCCTGAAAGCACCAACTGGAAAGACTTTCTTGGAGTTGAGAGGCCAGGAGAGGCTCCCAGGCACACAGAGAGTTCATTGGAGAGACCCACAGGGTCCTGGAGAGCACATGGGCCCACACACCCGTGAACCAGCACCAGAAGGGCCCAATTTGCTTGTGGGAAGCCACAGAGGGAATAGAATTCTGAGAGAGAGTGGAGAGGAGCAAAGTGCCATTTTTTTCTCCCTCTCTGACCCCGCCCCCACATACAGTGTCACAACCCAGCAACTGGGTAACTTGGCCCTGGTGAACACCTAAGGCTCCGCCCCCTCAAACAAAACATGTGTGAACAGACCAAACATTATGACTCAAGAACAGCTCAAAGCCCCAGAACCTATAATTCTAAGTGACCAGGAAATAGCCAACCTTTCAGATGTACAGTTCAAAATACTGGTGATCAGGATGCTCACAGAATTGGTTGATTTTAGCCACAAATTAGAGGAACATATGAAGGCTAAGCTGATTGAAATGAAGGGAATTGCACAGGAAACCAATAGTGATAGAAAGGAAACTGGGACTCAAATCAAGGGAGTGGACCAGAAGGAAGAAATAAACAACCAAACAGAGAACTAGGAAGAAACAAGAATTCAAAAAAAAAATGAGGAGAGGCTTAGGAACATCCAGGACATCTTTAAACGTCCCAACATCCAAATTATAGTGGTACCAGAAGGGGAAGAGGAATATCCATAAGTGGAAAACTTATTTCAACAAATAATAAAGGAGAACTTCCCCAATATGGCAAAGAAAAAAGACTTCCAAGAAATCCAGGAAGCTCAGAGAACCCCAAAGAAGTTGGACCCAAGAAGGAACACACCAAGGCACATAATTACATTAGCCAAAATTAAAATGAAGGAGATAATTCTAGGAGCAGCAAGAGATAAGGGAACAGTCACCTACAAAGGAGTGCCCATCAAACTGTCAGCAGATTTCTCAAAAGAGACCTTACAGGCAAGAAAGGGCTGGAAAAAAGTATTCCAAGTCATGAAATCCAAAGACCTACAGCCAAGATTGCTCTATCCATCAACGCTTTCATTTAGAATGGAAGGGCAGATAAAGTGCTTCACAGATAAGGTCAAATTTAAGGAGTTCATCATCACCAAGCCCTTATTATATGAAATGTTAAAGGGACTTATCTAAGAAAGGGAAGATAAAAAATATGAACAGTGAAAGGACAGCAAACTCACAGTTATTAATAACCACACCTAAAACAAAAGAAAACTAAGAGGATAGCTAGATCAGGAGCGAAAACATAGAATTGGAGATCACATGGAGGGTTAGGTTAGCAACAGGGGAGTGGGGGGAGGAGAAGGGGGGAGAAGGTACAGAGAATAAGTAGCATAGACAGTAGGTAAAAAATGGGGGGAGGTCAGGAATATTGTGGGAAATGTAGAATCTAAAGAACTTGAGACACGTGAACATAAACAAAAGGGGGGGGAGGGAGAGGGGTATACAGGGTGGAGGGGAGGGAAGGGGGGGATGGGACAACTGTAATGGCATAATCGATAAAACACATTTTTTTAAAAATAGCTTCTTTCGCCCTGGCTGGTGTAGCTCAGTGAATTGAGTGCGGGCCTGTGAACCACACAATCGTGGTTTGATTCCCAGTCAGGGCACATGCCTGGGTCGCAGGCCAGTTCCCAGCAGGGGACTCACAAGAGGCAACCATGCATTGATATTTCTCTCCTCCTCTCCCCTTCCTCTCTAAAGATAAATAAATAAAATCTTTACAAAATACTTTCTCTCTGCCGAATAAAATTCCATTGTGTAAATGTACCGCAGTTTTCTGATTCACTCCTTTACTGATGGGCACTTAGTTTGCTTCCAGCACTTGGCTATTGTAAATTGTGCTGCTGTGAACATTGCAATGCATAGGTTCTTTTGGATTGGTGTTTCAGGGCTCTCAGGGTATAATCCCAGCAGTGGAATTTCTGGGTCAAAATGCAGTTCAATTTTTAATTTTCTGAGAAAATTCCATACTATTTTCAACAGTGGTGGCACAAGTCTGCATTCCCACTAACCTCACACTAGGGTACTCTTTTCTCTACATCCTCTCCAACACTTATTTGTTGATTTGTCTATGATGGCCATTCTGACCAGTGTGAGGTGATGCTCATTGTGGTTTTGATTTGTTTTTTTTTTCTTTCTGTTGTTGTTCGGTTACATTTGTCCTCATTCCCCCCTCTTTACTTTCCCTCCCCTCCCCTCCCCCATCTTCCACATTCAACCCACAGACAGTTTTTCTATCCCTTGCTTGTTTTTTTTTTTTTGCTGGTATTTTATGATTTGAACTTTTTTTTTAGTGTAACCTCTTGCCTCTACTCAATTTCTACTTCCAAATTTTGTCACATAATGTTTTTGTTCTATAAGTAAAATTAAATTCTTCATTCTGGTTCTTAAAGTCAACAGTCAATGAATATAATTTTTTTTTACCAAGGAGCCAAGTAGTACAACTTTGTTATCTTTGCTTCTCTTTGGTCGTGTTGTTTAGCCCTTGTGCCACACAAAAAAACTGTTATTCATAACATAAAATAAAATTATATTTCATTTTCATTCTCACCTATCAATTGTGTTTGATAAGCCATATTCTATTTTGTATCATACTAAGATATCTTTATTGGACATGTTTTTCATTTTCCTGAAGTTCAAGGTTCCTTTATACTTTTCTTATTGAGATGCAAAATAAATACTATATTTATTTTTAACATCTTCCAAGTTTTTACAAATTCTACCCTTTCCTTGCAGTATACTCCTCTCTTAAATGAAATCATTTTTCATAGAAGCAGCTGGTTTCCAGATCAAATTTGGAAAAAATAATTATAGGGACACTGCATGGCTAAATAATATATTAATTGGAATCATGAGTAGTTCCATCATTTATTGTATCCAACATCCTTCTCCCCACCCTGTATTCTATCCTTGCCTTGCTAGAGTACCACATCAAAATTTTCCTCATGGAGAATGTTTTTAAGATATAATTTATGAAAATTCTATCTAAAATAATTTATTTGACTCATAATTGATTAATATTTTTGCTAAAAATACAATTTGTTTCTTAAGCTTATTCCTCCATCCTTTTAAAACTATATATCCTTTGTCTTCTAGACTACATTTTTAAATTTTATTTATTTATTTTTAGAGAGAAGGAAAATGAGGGAGAAAAAGAGGGAGAAACATCAATGTGTGGTTGCCTCTCATGTGTCTTCTACTGAACATATGGCCTGAAACCCAGGCATGTGCCCTGACTGGGAATCAAACATGCAACCCTTTGCTTCACAGGCCCGTGCTCAATCCATTGAGTGACACCAGCCAGGGCTATACTACATTTTTTTTGTTTGTGTAAAAAACTGAATCCTGTTTGTTTATAGAAGATGTTTTGTTTTATTTTATTCTAAGAAATTCTTTAGAATCTTATTTTGATACATTCAGTTGTTCAATAACTAATAACTTTTTCTAAGATTTGAAATTCTCCTCAGATTCTTACCACATGCCACTTAGCAGTTTCTTTTATTATAAGAAGACATTGTTAAAGTAATCTGTCATATTTCACTTTTGAGAACATTTCTTCCACTGTTTCTTTGATATTTTGTTTTCTGACTTTTTTCTTTTTCTTAACAACTGGCTAATCAGATTTTGAATCTTCTCAATTAGCACTTAATGTTCTTTCATTCAGTACTTGGAGTGGAGTGGTTCTCAAATTTATTTTTCCAGTATTCTCTAGATATTTTAAATTTAATAAGTTCTAGTTAATTTTTTCTGACTTTTTTGGTATCGTTTTCTTTTGCTTTTTTGTTATTATTGATTTTTCTTTCTTTACATTATATTTATTAAAACATTCTGTTAAGCCCTGGCTGGTGTAGCTCAGTGGGTTTAGCACAGGCCTGTGAACCAGAGGATCGTGGTTCGATTCCCAGTCAGGGCACATGCCTGGGTTGCAGGCCAGTTCCCTGCAGGCCAACTCCCAGCAGGGGATGGACAAAAGGCAACCATACATTGATATTTCTCTCCCTCTCTCCTTCCCCTCTAAAGGTAAATAAATAAAATCTTTAAAAAAACACTTTGGGAAAACAGACTCATTTTTTAAAAAATTCTGTTAATAAGTAGAGCATGGTTTTATTGATTTTTTGTCTTTTCCATTTCCATGAATATTTGCTTTTATTTTTAATTTTTATCCTCACCTAAGGAATTTTTTATTACTTTTTTACAGAGAAGAAAAAAAGAGAGAAAAAACAAGAAAAAGGAGAGAGACAAAAAAAGTAGGGGAAGAGAAGGGGAGGGAGAGAAACATCAATATGAAAGAGAAACATTGATTGGTTGCCTTCTTCTATGCTCTCTGACCAAGAGTGAAACCTGCAACCTGGGTATTTTCTCTGACCAGGAATCCAATACATGACCTTTTGGTTTATAGGACTATGCTCAAACCAATTGAACCACACTGGCAAGGGCAATACTTGCTTCTTTAAAGGGTAATTTTATCTAAGCATTTATCTTTCATGCTGGAAGCTTCTTCCAGTAACTACTTGCCTTCATTTTTATTTCATGTTTTATATTGGAGGCTAAGATGACAGGAGGTTAGAGAATCTAAAAATTGCTTTAGCATGAGTGAGCAAGAAGTTGGTCTTTTTCCTAGAAGTTTTTTTTAAATGCTATTATATTGAAGCTTTTTTGAGGATGACAATATCCAACTTATGTACCATAGTTTTACCAAAGTATTTGGCAATTTTTTATAGAGATCAACTCTTCAATGTAGTGCCTGGGGCTTTAGATCCTGGTTTCCACAAGGAATTAGGATGAGGCATGTATTGACAGGAAATCTGTGATCCTCTCAATATTTGAAAGAAATAGATTTATCTTTCTTTCCCCCTTGTTTTCATTCCCAGCCTCTGTTGTTTTCTTTGAGTGTTATTTAACTTGCAGCCTTGTCTATATATTATTCTCTACATTTTGTGATATAGATTTTGTATTTTATGTCTGATTTAACCATTTCCAAACTTGTATATACTTTTTATTATTTCAGTGGATATCTTCTTCCTTATGATTTTTGTTATTATAGATTTATAACTTTTAATGCATTTACTATCACTTAAATAGTGTCTCAGAAAGGGTGAGAAAATTATGTGCTGGGTCAGACACCTTGAACCAGAACACTTCAACTCTTTAGTTTGGGGTAGTTTCTTTAATATTACAATGCTTTTGTATTTCTGATTATAATGATATCTTAAATTTATATGAGATCACAAAAATATGGTTTTAATAAAGTATTCACTCAAGCACTTCTTACTTATGTGTTCTTATATTTAGCCTGCTTGAAGTTTAACTTTCATTTGTAGGACTTTGTAGGAGATAAAGGCATTACAAACCTGGTGATGCTGGAAAAGGTGAGGTTCTCAGTTAATTCCTAGAAACACATTCTGGTCCTTTTATAACCTGGTGGTATTCATAAATCATTATCCAGCTGAAGAGCCCTCTAAGAATTCCTAAGTGAAGCATGTTTCGGGAGTATTGAGTTCACATACAATAGGAGTTGTGTACAAAAGTGGTAGTCTAGAGTAGGAACTCTAATTACTCATGGTAGCATGGTTGCCAGAGTAGGAGACACTTTCAGTGGTGTTATTTATCACATTCACCTAAGCCTTCCTCAGTGACTGTCAGACCTGGAAGTTTCTTTCTTTCTTTCTTTCTTTCTTTCTTTCTTTCTTTCTTTCTTTCTTTCTTTCTTTCTTTCTTTCTTTCTCTCTCTCTCTCTCTCTCTCTCTCTCTCTCTCTCTCTCTCTCTCTGTCTCTCATTATTTCTTTATTGTTTAAGTACAGTTGTCTCCATTTTTCCACCACCAATCCACCCTGCCTCACCCATCTCTGCCTCTCAACTTCTAACCTACCCTCATTGGCCTTGTAGATAATCCTTTTAGACTAACCCTTATCCAATTTTAGTCAGTCACTCCAGAAGGAGATGAGGGAGGCTTTCTCCAGAGATAGATGGTCTTCCTTTCTCTGGCTGCTTCTTATACATAAACATATACATACATATTTTAAACACATTTATTAAAGTTGTACACAAGTAAGCAAGTGCGTGCACAGGCTTTTGCCTTCATCTCCCCCCATCCATTTTACATGAAGAGAGAGTTACATGCAAATCAATGTGTGCTTGGATGGAGACCCCGAAATATGGAAAGTAAATTATGTGGTATTCCCACAGAGAAGCACTTAGCAGCCAGCAGCTCTGATTCTGGGTCTCCACACACCATCAATCTGGTGCCTAGTAGCCACTACCCCCCTCCTTACCTCATCTCATGTACAGAGCAGACACAGAGCAACTACTTGTCTCAAGTTGCAACAGCCAAGCCATTTGAAGAAGGAAAGGGAAAAGAAAAAGGATGGATGTAGGGGAAAATAACCTTCCAACAGTCCTTACAACTCCATTTTACTGTAAGATTTCTCATTATCAATTTCAACATGGACATCTGGATATATATAGTGGAGGGGGAAAACCACACAGACATAAAATGGGAATGAAAATTAGTTTATCATTTAAAGGTAAAAAGTCATTAAACCTGTTTTATTTGTTGGATGAAGATATTTAAATGCATATTTTATAGTTCATTACACTGAAAGAATTAAGTCTAAATGTTTTTCCTTAATCATATAAAGACCCAATGATGCTTTCACACTTTATCAAAGGATGAAGGAAATTAGCGGTTCAAAAATAATGAAGATATTTACTTATTCCCCCAAAAAGTACTGCATCTACTCCCTTAAACCTTAGTTTGCTATCTTCTTTTCACTAACATTTCAAAATTTGTGTTTCTGTTAATATTTTCTCATCTTACTAATTTTCTTAATACTTTCTTAGTTGGAAAAAGAGTATTTGTGAACCCTAAACAAAAATATTTGCAGTTGCCTCACCATTCCTGTTGGAATGTACACCTGTCAAACTCAGATAGCATGACTAGAATTAATTTCCTTTTTTGTTTTTAGGGGAAAGGGGTGAAAGGGAAAAGGTAAACTGAATTTGAAACCACAAGTTTCAGCTCTGCAAAGTTTTCTCATGGAAATACATAATTATAAAAGTGCACACTAATCACTGCAATTTTTGAGGTCAGAAGTCGTATTTCCTCTAGCAGGGATGTACAACCCATGATGAATGGGCTGCATGTGGCCCGACACAAAATCATAAATTTACTTAAAATCTTTTTTCATTTATCAGTTTTCATTACTGTTTGTGTATTTAATAGGTAGTCCATGACAACTCTTCTTTTCCAATGTGACCCAGAAATGCCAAAAGTTTGGAGACCCCTGCTAGAGTGTTTCCTTCCTTTCTAAATGATTTACACCTATGTTAGAGGCTCCTATATTTTCATTTCTCAATGAGTATTAACTTATGATTTTCTGATTGAAAACATGAGTTACTTTTTTGTTTACATCTATCATTCATAACAAAATAGAAGTGAGCTGGAAAATATTTACTGATTGCATGTTACTTTTAACTTAACAATAATAGAATTAACACCAAAGAGTCCACAGGGGTTTTGTTTAGGCATATTACAGAAGTCCATTTCTTGATATAAATCCTGCACAAATTTAGCCTTCAGAAATAATAAAATTAATGGGGCAGTCATAAGAAAGACAGTTGCATGGGTTCCCTCATAAAATGTCATTTTTCATCACTTTTTTAAAATTTCTACTTCTAAGTAATTTCCTTTCAGAGAACAATAAAAGACAAGCATACTGTTATTCAAGAATTTCACTACAAATGTTCAGATTGATTTAAGGTTANTTTTTTTTTTTTTGCTGGTATTTTATGATTTGAACTTTTTTTTAGTGTAACCTCTTTCTTGCCTCTACTCAACTTCTACTTCCAAATTTTGTCACATAATGTTTTTGTTCTATAAGTAAAATTAAATTCTTCATTCTGGTTCTTAAAGTCAACAGTCAATGAATAGCATATTTTTTTTTTACCAAGGAGCCAAGTAGTACAACTTTGTTATCTTTGCTTCTCTTTGGTCGTGTTGTTTAGCCCTTGTGCCACACAAAAAAACTGTTATTTATAACATAAAATAAAATTATATTTCATTTTCATTCTCACCTATCAATTGTATTTGATAAGCCATATTCTATTTTGTATCATACTAAGATATCTTTATTGGACATGTTTTTCATTTTCCTGAAATTCAACGTTGCTTTATACTTTTCTTACTGAGATGCAAGATAAATACTATATTTATTTTTAACATCTTCCAAGTTTTTACAAATTCTACCCTTTCCTTGCAGTATACTCCTCTCTTAAATGAAATCATTTTTCATAGAAGCAGCTGGTTCCAGATCAAATTTGGAAAAAATAATTATAGGGACACTGCATGGCTAAATAATATATTAATTGGAATCATGAGTAGTTTCATCATTTATTGTATCCAACATCTTTCTCCCCACCCTGTATTCTATCCTTGCCTTGCTAGAGTACCACATCAAAATTTTCCTCATGGAGAATGTTTTTAAGATATAATTTATGAAAATTCTATCTAAAATAATTTATTTGACTCATAATTGATTAATATTTTTGCTAAAAATATGATTTGTTTCTTAAGCTTATTCCTCCATCCTTTTAAAACTATATATCCTTTGTCTTCTAGACTACATTTTTAAATTTTATTTATTTATTTTTAGAGAGAAGGAAAATAAGGAGAAAGAGAGGGAGAAACATCAACGTGTGGTTGCCTCTCATGTGTCTTCTACTGAACATATGGCCTGAAACCCAGGCATGTGCCCTGGCTGAGAATCAAACATGCAACCCTTTGCTTCATAAGCCCGTGCTCAATCCACTGAGCGACACCAGCCAGGGCTATACTACATTTTTTTTTTGTTTGTGTAAAAAACTGAATCCTGTTTGTTTATAGAAGATGTTTTGTTTTATTTTATTCTAAGAAATTCTTTAGAATCTTATTTTGATACATTCAGTTGTTCAATAACTAATAACTTTTTCTAAGATTTGAAATTCTCCTCAGATTCTTACCACATGCCACTTAGCAGTTTCTTTATTATTATAAGAAGACATAGTTAAAGTAATCTGTCATATTTCACTTTTGAGAACATTTCTTCCACTGTTTCTTTGATATTTTGTTTTCTGACTTTTTTCTTTTTCTTAACAACTGGCTAATCAGATTTTGAATCTTCTCAATTAGCACTTAATGTTCTTTCATTCAGTTCTTGGGGTGGAGTGGTTCTCAAATTTATTTTTCCAGTATTCTCTAGATATTTTAAATTTAATAAGTTCTAGTTAATTTTTTCTGACTTTTTTGGTATCATTTTCTTTTGCTTTTTGTTATTATTGATTTTTCTTTCTTTACATTATATTTATTAAAACATTCTGTTAAGCCCTGGCTGGTGTAGCTCAGTGGGTTTAGCACAGGCCTGCGAACCAGAGGATCGCGGTTCGATTCCCAGTCAGGGCACATGCCTGGGTTGCAGGCATGGGTTGCAGTTCCCTGCAGGCCAACTCCCAGCAGGGGATGGACAAAAGGCAACCATACATTGATATTTCTCTCCCTCTCTCCTTCCCTTCTAAAGGTAAATAAGTAAAATCTTAAAAAAAAAACACTTTGGGAAAACAGACTCATTTTAAAAAAAATTCTGTTAATAAGTAGAACATGGTTTTATTGATTTTTTGTCTTTTCCATTTCCATGAATATTTGCTTTTATTTTTAATTTTTATCCTCACCTAAGGAATTTTTTATTACTTTTTTACAGAGAAGAAAAAGAGAGAGAAAAAACAAGAAAAAGGAGAGAGACAAAAAAAGGTAGGGGAAGAGAAGGGGAGGGAGAGATACATCAATATGAAAGAGAAACATTGATTGATTGCCTTCTTCTATGCTCTCTGACCAAGAGTGAAACCTGCAACCTGGGTATTTTCCCTGACCAGGAATCCAATACATGACCTTTTGGTTTATGGAACTATGCTCAAACCAATTGAACCACACTGGCAAGGGCAATACTTGCTTCTTTAAAGGGTAATTTTATCTAAGCATTTATATTTCATGCTGGAAGCTTCTTCCAGTAACTACTTGCCTTCATTTTTATTTCATGTTTTATATTGGAGGCTAAGATGACAGGAGGTTAGAGAATCTAAAAATTGCTTTAGCATGAGTGAGCAAGAAGTTGATCTTTTTCCTAGAAGTTTTTTTTAAATGCTATTATATTGAAGCTTTTTTGAGGATGACAATATCCATCTTATGTACCATAGTTTTACCAAAGTATTTGGCAATTTTTTATAGAGATCAACTCTTCAATGTAGTGCCTGGGGTTTTAGCTCCTGGTTTCCGCAAGGAGTTAGGACGAGGCATGTATTGACAGGAAATCTGTGATCCTCTCAATATTTGAAAGAAATAGATTTATCTTTCTTTCCCCTTTGTTTTCATTCCCAGCCTCTGTTGTTTTCTTTTAGTGTTATTTAACTTGCAGCCTTGTCTATATATTATTCTCTACATTTTGTGATATAGATTTTGTATTTTATGTCTGATTTAACCATTTCCAAACTTGTATATACTTTTTATTATTTCAGTGGATATCTTCTTCCTTATGATTTTTGTTATTATAGAGTTATAACTTTTAATTCATTTACTATCACTTAAATAGTGTCTCAGAAAAGGTGAGAAAATTATGTACTGGGTCAGACACCTTGAACCAGAACACTTCAACTCTTTAGTTTGGGGTAGTTTCTTTAATATTACAATGCTTTTGTATTTCTGATTATAATGGTATCTTAAATTTATATGAGATCACAAAAATATGGTTTTAATAAAGTATTCATTCAAGCACTTCTTACTTATGTGTTCTTATATTTAGCCTGCTTGAAGTTTAACTTTCATTTGTAGGACTTTGTAGGAGATAAAGGCATTACGAACCTTGTGATGTTGGAAAAGGTGACGTTCTCAGTTAATTCCTAGAAACAGAGTCTGGTCCTTTTATAACCTGGTGGTATTCATAAATCATTATCCAGCTGAAGAGCCCTCTAAGAATTCCTAAGTGAAGCATGTTTCTGGAGTATTGAGTTCACATACAATAGGAGTTGTGTACAGAAGTGGTAGTCTAGAGTAGGAACTCTAATTACTCATGGTAGCATGGTTGCCAGAGTAGGAGACATTTTCAGTGGTGTTATTTATCGCATTCACCTAAGCCTTCCTCAGTGACTGTCAGACCTGGAAGTTTATTTTTCTTTCTTTCTTTCTTTCTTTCTTTCTTTCTTTCTTTCTTTCTTTCTTTCTTTCTTTCTTTCTTTCTTTCTCTCTCTCTCTCTCTCTCTCTCTCTCTCTCTCTCTCTCTCTCTCTCTCTCTGTCTCTCATTATGTCTTTATTGTTTAAGTACAGTTGTCTCCATTTTTCCACCACCAATCCACCCTGCCTCACCCATCTCTGCCTCTCATCTTCTAACCTACCCTCTTTGGCGTTGTAAATAATCCTTTTAGACTAGCCCTTATCCAACTTTAGTCAGTCACTCCAGAAGGAGATGAGGGAGGCTTTCTCCAGAGATAGATGGTCTTCCTTTCTCTGGCTGCTTCTTAAAATACATATTTTAAACACATTTATTAAAGTTGTACACAAGTAAGCAAGTGCGTGCACAGGCTTTTGCCTTCATCTCCCCCATCCATTTTACATGAAGAGAGAGTTACATGCAAATCAATGTGTGCTTGGATGGAGACCCAGAAATATGGAAAGTAAATTATGTGGTATTCCCACAGAGAAGCACTTAGCAGCCAGCAGCTCTGATTCTGGGTCTCCACACACCATCAATCTGGTGCCTAGTAGCCACTACCCCCCTCCTTACCTCATCTCATGTACAGAGCAGACACAGAGCAACTACTTGTCTCAAGTTGCAACAGCCAAGCCATTTGAAGAAGGAAAGGGAAAAGAAAAAGGATGGATGTAGGGGAAAATAACCTTCCAACAGTCCTTACAACTCCATTTTACTGTAAGATTTCTCATTATCAATTTCAACATGGACATCTGGATATATATAGTGGAGGGGAAAAAACACACAGACATAAAATGGGAATGAAAATTAGTTTGTCATTTAAAGGTAAAAAGTCATTAAACCTGTTTTATTTATTGGATGAAGATATTTAAATGCATATTTTATAGTTCATTACACTGAAAGAATTAAGTCTAAATGTTTTTCCTTAATCAGATAAAGACCCAGTCATGCTTTCACACTTTATCAAAGGATGAAGGAAATTAGCAGTTCAAAAATAATGAAGATATTTACTTATTCCCAATAAAAGTACTGCATCTACTCCCTTAAACCTTAGTTTGCTATCTTCTTTTCACTAACATTTCAAAATTTGAGTTTCTGTTAATATTTTTCACATCTTACTAATTTTCTTAATACTTTCTTAGTTGGAAAAAGAGTATTTGTGAACCCTAAACAAAAATACTTGCACTTGCCTCACCATTCCTGTTGGAATGTACACCTGTCAAACTCAGATAGCATGAATAGAATTAATTTCCTTTTTTGTTTTTAGGGGAAAGGGGTGAAAGGGAAAAGATAAATTGAATTTGAAAACATAAATTTCAGCTCTGCAAAGTTTTCTCATGGAAATACATAATTATAAAAGTGCACACTAATCACTGCAATTTTTGAGGTCAGAAGTCGTATTTCCTCTAGCAGGGGTGTACAACCCATGATGCATGGGCTGCATGTGGCCCGACACAAAATCATAAATTTACTAAAAATCTTTTTTTCACTTATCAGTTTTCATTACTGTTTGTGTATTTAATAGGTAATCCATTACAACTCTTCTTTTCCAATGTGACCCAGAGATGCCAAAAGTTTGGAGACCCCTGCTAGAGTGTTTCTTTCCTTTCTAAATGATTTACACCTAGGTTAGAGGCTCCTATATTTTCATTTCTCAATGAGTATTAACTTATGATTTTCTGATTGAAAACATGAGTTACTTTTTTGTTTACATCTATCATTCATAACAAAATAGAAGTGAGCTGGAAAATATTTACTGATTGCATGTTACTTTTAACTTAACAATAATAGAATTAACACCAAAGAGTCCACAGGGGTTTTGTTTAGGCATATTACAGAAGTCCATTCCTTGATATAAATCCTGCACAAATTTAGCTTTCAGAAATAATAAAGATAATGGGGCAGTCATAAGAAAGACAGTTGCATGGGTTCCCTTACAAAATGTCATTTTTCATCACTTTTTTAAAATTTCTACTTCTAAGTAATTTCCTTTCAGAGAACAATAAAAGACAAACATACTGATATTCATGAATTTCACTACAAATGTTCAGATTGATTTAAGGTTAATGATAAGAACACACAGGAGAAAAATTTCATTTAATCCTAAATGAAGTGTGTTGATCTTCTAAGAGTATACCCTAGAATTAATCACAATTTTTATTAAATGGTTAAATAGTTCATTTTATTTGAGGTGATTACATTTTTCAAGCACAATTTTGTTCTCTGGCTAAATGTTCAGCTTAGTATAGGGAAGTTAAACTTACCCTCTAAGTATGCAGGTGTTAGCTTTTGTCTATAGAAATAAAAGGTTCAAGTTGACAGGATTGTTTCCTTTCTTTGGACATAAATAGTTGGACTATTTACCATCACATTTGATAGCCTTTATTAGAACAAAAATATTCACTGGTTAAGCACTTGAACTTTGAGGGGGGGTGACTTTACCCATAAGTCCCCCCGTCCACCACAGATGAAAGTAAACACTACCAAGCCATGATCTTCTTGGGGAAGAAAGGTGGCCAGCTTTTCCTAGGAAAAAAAGGCCTTGAGTGGTGGCCACCTTTTCAGAGGAAAAAGGCCTCCAGCCCTTCCTCCAGGGGCTTTTATTGGGTTGTAATACACAGGAATACAGGGCAGCAAGGAACAAACAGTAGATAACGTTTCAAAGAAATCTGAGGGCGTAGTCTGAGTCAGAGTCTGTCAGGAAGGGAATTTGCAGAAACTTTAGGGTTTCCTGCTTGGACCCTTAAAATATGAATAAAAACACTCTTAGCAGATCAGGTTTCACAGGGTTTTTAGGAATTCTTTGTGATGCCAGATTTTCCCCCAAGGATCCACTCTTGCAAGGCAAGGAGCTTCACCCCTCCCCATCAAGTATTCAGGCTTAAGTGGATTAGAGCACTTAGAAGCACTCTAATTAGAAGTGCTGTCTTCTGGAAGCACTTAGAAGTGCTTCTAATTAGAAGCACTGTCCTCTGGAAGCACTTCTCCCAGAGGACATGGGGACTCAGGCTATGTTACATAGCCAGGGGGCAAGAGTTCATTGCTTGCTCTTTGTTGCAGCCCCAGAGTCCTTCCATGATGGCCTCTCAAGTGATTGAATCTGGCTTAGGTTGCCCCTCCTCTGAGGGGTCTTATCTGTCTCTGACTTCAGACCATGCTTTGGGGGCAGGGAGAAAACTGAGGCAGCATTCGCTACCAGAGACAAGCCTTTGTCTCCTGTGACTCAAGTTCTGGAGGTCACTCGCTCATCCTTAGCCATGGAAGGTAGTTACAATTCCTGAAACCAGGCAGAGAGGTCCACAACAGAACTTTATTAAATACTTACAGAGTGGTGATTCTAAGTGAATAAAAAAGGAATCTTAGACATATAACAAGAATTTTACAGATTCAATGAAATACTTATTAAAGTACCAATGGTGTATTTCACAGACAAAGAACTGCAATAATTTATATGGAACCATAAATGAAACCAAATAGCTGCTGTAATTTTAAGAAAGAAGATCAAAGTAGGCTGGATTTCAATACCTAATACTAAAATATATTAAAAGGCCACTGTAATCAAAACAGTCTGGCACTGTCATAAAATCAGGCACATAAACCAATGGAACAGAACAGGGACCCCAGAAATAAAACCAAGTCTCTATGGTCAACTAATATTCAATAAAGGGGGCAGCAACATACAATGGAGTAAAAATAGTCTCTTCAACAAATGGTGTTGGAGGGGCTGGACAACCATGTGCAAACAAATGAAACTTGAGCACCAACTTATACCATACACAAAAATAAATTCAAAGTGGATAAAAGACTTAAATATAAGCCATGACACCATTGAAGACCTAGAGGAGAACACAGGCAGGAAAATCTGAAATATTTCATGCAGCAGTATTTTCACTGATATGTACTCTAGAGCAAGGGGGGGGGAGGAAAGAATAAACAAATGGGATCCCATCAATATAAAAAGCTTCCTCATGGCTAAAGAAAACAGTATTGAAATAAAAAGAGAGCCAAACACATGGGAAAACATATTTGCCAATGATACCTCAGACAAGGGTTTAATCTCTCCAATAAAGAACTCACATGACTCCACTCTAAGAAGACAAGCAACCCAATTAAAAAATGGGCAAAGGACCTGAACAGACACTTCTCCAAGGAGGACATACAGAGGATCCAGAGACACATAAAAAGATGCTCAGTATCACTAGCTATCAGAGACATGCAAATTAAAACCACAATGAGATACCACATCACACTAGTCAGAATGGTCATTATAAACAAAGCAACAAACAACAAGTTTTGGAGAGGTTGTTGAGTAAAGGGAACCCTAATGCACTGTTGGGGCATTTGCAGACTTGTGCAACCACTGTGAAAAACATTATGGAATTTCTTCAGAAAACTAAAAATGGATCTACCTTTTGACCCAGCAATTCCTCTGCTAGAATTATATGCTCAGAACCTTGAAACACCAATCTTAAAGAACCTATGCACTCCAATGTTCATAGCAGCACAATTTACAATAGCCAAGTGTTGGAAGCAGCCTAGGTGCTCATCCATAAATGAATGGATTAAAAAGCTATGGCTCATTTTCACAATGGAATTCTATGCAGCAGAGAGAAAGAAGGCACTCTACCATTTGCAACAGCATGGGTGGAACTGGAAAACTTTAGGCTAAGTGAAATAAGGCAGGTGGTTAAAGAAAAATACCATATAATCTCACCTTTAACAGGAACCTAAACAACAAAAGAAACATACAAAATATAACCAAAGACACTGAAATAGAGAATAAGCTGACAGTGACCAGAGGGGAGAGGGGAGGGAATTTGAGGGGAAAGGAGGGGAGGAACACATGGACAAAAACTATGAAGGGGGTGGAAATTGGAGGGAGGTGGAGAGGGCTGGGTGGGTCAGTTGAGATGGGAGTAAAAGGCAAAAAACTGTACTTGAACAACAATTAAAATTTTAAACAAAAATTTTATTTACTTTTACTGTTTTGTTCTTGAAGCCTGTCAAGTATGGAATTTTAGTACTAATATTTGTGTTTAACATTGTGATGCTTTTACTAAATATGCTAACATTTTACCAAATTTGTTTATTTAGAGTATGAAAGGAAGTACAAAAGGATTTCTGTAAGGAGAGGAGTGTAATGGCACAGCATTATCACCCAAATTCACCATTTGGCCAAAGCTTCACTGTTAGAGCTGTGTACTCATGAAAGAAAATTTAGGCAGTCATTTGGGCATGTTTCTCTTCCTTTTAAATTAACAAGTCAATTCAAGAAGAAAACTGTGCAGCAACTATAACATAAGGGAACACAGTGTATATTAAGTTTATATCCTAACCATGCCATAACTAAATCTGGTGGTCCTTACTTAATTGGTTAAATTCCAGATCCTTTTTAACTCCTTTTAAAAGATGAGATTTAACATTTTAGCTTCAGACCAGCTATAACTTTCAAAAAAGCTCAACTTTGTGAGTTGAAATGAGAAATTAACACGTATGCTTGACTCATTCACTCTCTCACTCCCTCATTTATTCATCCTTTCATCTATTCAATGCATATTTTTGATTATGTAAATGTTAAATGATTTATACTGTAATATTAGCTTTCTTCATACAATCTTTTTAAAATTTGGTTAGGGTCTAGTGATGTGGCAAAATAATAGAAATATGACAATATAGAAGGATAATTCAAATGATGAATAAATGAGACACATAAGATGTTTTTCACTTAACTTGTTTTATAGGATCAAAGAGGTATTTTCTAATAGTGTTAGCTTTAAAAATCATGTTTGAAGAATATGTAAGGATTTTGCAGTCTTTTACATCTATAAAATATTTTAAACAATGGGATACAATTTAGTGTAGATTAATTTAGTCAGACGATTTATACTGTAATGATAAAAAACACAAATAGTTTTATTTTCATAGAATGCGCAATGGTTGGTGGACTTTGAAAATGACTCTAAAGATGTGTCTGGAAAGGTAAACATAAGGCAGACAATGAAAACGATATAGCAATACATGCCAAGATAAATGGTAATATTTTGTCCTCTTTGAAAAGAAGATTTAATTTAAAAATGGAACTTGCATTTGACCTGGTAATTCCACTTTAAGAATCCTGAAACACCAATTGAAAAGAACCTATGAATCCATATATTCATAGCAGTGTTATTTACAATAGTCAAGTGCTATAAACAGCCTAAATGTTTGTCAGTAAATGAGTGGATCAAAAAACTCTAGTACACTTACACAATGGAATACTACACAACAGAGAGAAAGAAGGAGTTCCTATCCCTCACAACGGCGTTGATGGAGCTAGAGAGTACTATGCTAAGTGAAATAACCCAAGCAGTGAAAGACAAATGCCATATAAGTGGAACATAATCAACAGAGGAAATAAGTGAGCAAAACAGAACCAGAAACATGGAAATAAAGAACAAACTGACAGTGACCATAGGGGTGGGAGAGGAGGATAATGAAGGAAAGAAGGAGAAGGGTCAAGTGAAGGAGCTTGTATAAAGAACCCAAGGACAAAGACAATGGCAAGGGGAAGATTGAATGTGGAAGGTAGGGCAGGTGAGTAGGGCAGGGGAGAGTAATGGGGGAAAATGAGGAACTGTAATTGAACAACACTAAGAAATAATTAAATAAAGATAAAAAATAAAAGATTTACTCTATGGTGTCTTGAAGAGATGAAGCACATGAGGAGTTTTAGAGGGGATAAAATTATTCTGCAAGGCACTGTAATTGTGGATATATGACCTTATGTATTTGTCAAAACCCTTTGGCACAGACAGTGAATCTTAATGTATGTAAATTTAAAAATGGTTTAGAAATTGAGATCTCCAGAGGGAATGCATAATGTAACAAAACAATCTAAGTGTAATGCAAATATATAAAATAACTTCACTGAAAACACTGCAGAGAAGTTGCTGACTTAAGTTACCTTGGAAATTAGTGGAGTCTATAAAAACCGAGGCAAAATAATTTACACATAAGCACTGTACTATAGTTAATAAAGTAATTGGCAGGCTACAGATACACAAACAGAGAAGATTAGAATTACTCATGAGTAATAGATTACAACTAGAGGTATCATAATGAACCCATAGTTAGCTTAATAGATATGATTGCTTATATATATATGTATGTATGCATATATATATATATATATATATATATATATATATATACACACACATACAGTTGTGTATGTATACAACTTATTCTGTATGTATCTATTTTCTTTCTCTATCAGCTGAGCACACATAGTACCCAGATCTTTGTTTCTAATGCCATTCTCCAAAAAAGGAAACCAAAGCTCCTTAGAAAAAGTATTGATTTCAGTACTACAGTAGAAAAAAGACAATATGATCCTGGAACAATTGGTAGTTTAAAGAAGTATTAATAAACAAAACCAAAATGACTGATGGGAATATGAGAAAGGGATGCAGGAGACAAACGAAAGTTTCTAAGATATAAACTACCTTGGAATTGACGATCAAGTATTAAAATAAAAAATACACTGAATAATAGTAATAGTGTATGTTACGGTTCTGCTACATATCAATTAGAATGTATGAGGTCTGTCTAAAATGTATCCAACCATGTAATATGAAAAATAGAGACAATTACTAAAGAAAATACAAGATACAAGAAAAAGCACTTGCTCGTGTGGTTCAGTGCATCAAGTGCTCACTTGCAAACCAAAAGTTTGCTGGTTTGATTCCCAGTCAGGGAAAATTACTTGGTTGTGGGCAAGGTGCCCAGTTAGGGAATGTGTGAGAGCAAATGTCATGTGGATGCTTCTCTCCCTCTCTTTCTTCTTCCTTTTCCCTACCCCTAAAGATAAATAAATAAAATCTTTACTAAAAGAAGAGACACAAGAAACATTGTACGTAGAAAATGATAGCTCAGTCCCTTTCAAACTAGGCACCCTGGGATGTCATACAGTTCTACCAGCATCTCATCCACTACTCAAAACAGTCTGCAAAAGTCTTCATTGGAGTCACCATCACCTGTACCACTGGTGTTTTCATGAACTCACTGATGGTCTAAAATCTCTTCCCCTTGAAAGGTGATTTTAGTTTTGGGAAAAGCCAGAAGTTGCAGGGGACCATATCTGGATTATTGGTAGCAGTTTGAATAACCTAATTGACAACTGCAGCACAATGTTCCTTCTGCTCTGGTAGCAGAAACTGTGGAACAAATTTTTGCCATGACACATTTCATGCCAAGGTCCTGTGTCAAAATCTCAGACACAGAAGTTTTTGGAATCTCCAGATGAGCTTCGAGTTTTTGCACTGACAATCACCAATCTTTGTTGATTGCAGCCTGTAGACACTTAACATTCTCAGCTGTTCTGTCTGTTGCAGCTTTTCCAGAACATGGATAATTTTCAAGAGATTTTCAACCGCCTTTGAAGCTTTCAGGCCAGTTTTATTTGAGCTGCATCCATTGCACCATCCTTGAAACATTCTGAATCATTCGAATACTTTTCACAAAAGAGTGTTTAAGCTTAACGCAAAGTGTAATGCAGATTCACTGCTCTACTTGCTTATTTTGTTTCATTTTATTTACTTATTTTTGACTTTACAAAATTGGGAAAACTATATATCTTTTTTTAAATATTTTTTTAATTTAATTCTTGCTCAAGTACAGTTTTCTGTCTTATAATCCAAACCCTATCCGCCCCACGCCGCATGCTGGCCGCCTCCCTCCCATTTCCGCCCCCCATCCTTAGTTATTGTCCATGTACCCTTTATACTTGTTCATGTGAGTTCATCCCCTTTTCCCCTATGATTCTCTCCCCTCTACCCTCTGGACCCTGTCAGCCTGTTCTGTAAGTGAGTGTCATTGGTCATATTTTGCTTGCTTTCTTCTTTGTTTTGTTTAGATTCCTGTTAACAGAGAGATCATATGGTATTTGTCTTTCACCGCCTGGATTATTTCACTCAGCATAATGCCTTCCAGTTCCATCCATGATGTTGCAAAGGGCAGCAGTTCCTTCTTCCTTTCTGCAGCATACAATTCCATTGTGTAAATGTACCATAGTTTTTTGATCCAGTCATTTACCGATGGGCATCTACGTTGCTTCCAACTCTTGGCTATCATGGATTGTGCTGCTATGAACATCGGGGTGCATAGGTTTTTTTGGATTGGTGTTTCAGGATTCTTAGGATATACTCCTAATAGTGGGCTTGCTGGCTCAAAAGGCACGTTCATTTTTAGTTTTCTTAGAAAATGCCATACTATTTTCCACGGTGGTGTACCAGTCTGCAATTCCACCAAGAGTGAACTAGGGTCCCCTTTTCCCCATAACCTCTCCAGCACTTGTTGTTTGTTTCCTTGTTTATGATAGCCATTCTGACTGGTGTTCAGTGGTATCTCATTGTGGTTTTAATTTGCATCTCTCTGATAGCGATATCGAGGAACTTTTCATGTGTCTCTGGATCCTCTGTATGTCCTCCTTGGAGAAATGTCTGTTCAAGTTCTCTGCCCATTTTTTTTTAAATTGGGTTGCTCATATTTTTTGAGTGGAGTCTAGTGAGTGCTTTGTATATTTTGGAGATTAAACCTTTGTCTGAGGTATCATTGGCAAATATGTTTTCCCAAACTGTTACTGCTCTTTGTATCTTGATACTCTTTTCCTTAGCCATGCAGAAGCTTTTAATTTTGATGAGATCCCATTTGTTTATCCTTTCCTTTATATCCCTTGCTCTAGGGGACGTATCAGTAACAATATTGCTGTGTGGAATATCTGAGATTTTTCTGCCAATGCTCTCCTCTAGGACTTTAATGGTTTCACGGCTTATATTTAAGTCTTTTATCCAACTTGAATTTATTTTGGTGTATGATGTAAGTTTGTACTCAAGTTTCATTTTTTGGCATGTTGCTGTACAGTTCTCCCAACACCATTTGTTGAAAAGGCTGTCTTTACTCCATTTTATGTTATTGCCCCCTTTGTCGAATATTAATTGACTGTAAAGAGTTGGGTTTATTTCTGGGCTCTCTGTTCTATTCCATTGGTCTATGTGCCTGTTTTTATGCCAGTACCAGGCTGTTTTGATTACAGTGGCCTTGTAATACAGTTTGATATCAGGTATTGTGATCCCTCCTACTTTGCTCTTCTTTCTCGAAATTGCGGCTGCTATTCGGGGTCTTTTATGGTTCCATATAAATTTTTGAAGTGTTTGTTCTATGTCTGTGAAATATGCCATTGGTAGTTTAATAGGTATTGCATTGAATCTGTAAATTGCTTTGGGTAGTATGGACATTTTGATGATGTTAATTCTTCCAATCCATGAACACAGTATATGTTTCCATTTGTTTGTGTCTGCCTTGATTTCTTTCAGTGTTGTGTAGTTTTGTGCATACAGGTCTTTTACCTCCTTGGTTAGGTTTATTCCCAGATATTTTATTTTTGTTTTTGCTATATTAAAGGGGATTTTTTTTCCTGATTTCTGCTTCTGCTGCTTCATTGTTGGTATACAAAAATGCCTTTGATTTCTGGATATTGACTTTGTATCCTGCTGTTTTGCCAAATTCATTTATTAGTTCCAGAAGTTTTTTGGTAGAGTCTATAGTGTTTTCCATCTACACTATCATGTCATCTGCAAACAATGCCAGTTTTGTTTCCTCCTTTCTGATTTGGATGCCTTTTATTTCCTTTTCTTGTCTAATTGCTGTGGCTAGAACTTCCAATACTATATTGAATAGAAGTGGTGAAGTGGGCAACCTTGTCTTGTTCCTGATCTTAGTGGAAAACATTTTAGTTTTTGTCCATTGAGTATGATGCTGACTGTAAGTCTTTCATATATGACCTTTATTATGTTGAGGAATGCTCCCTCTACTCCCATTTTTCTGAGTACCTTTATCATAAATGGGTGTTGAACCTTATCAAAAGCTTTTTCCACATCTATTGATATGATCATGTGGTTTTTGTCTTTGCTTTTGTTTATGTGGTATATTACATTTATTGATTTGAGTATATTGAACAGTCCTTGCATCCCTGGGATGAATCCCACTTGGTCGTGGTGTATGATCTTTTTGGTGTATTGTTGAATGCGATTTGCTAATATTTTATTGAGGATTTTAGCATCTATGTTCATCAGTGATATTGGCCTGTAATTTTTTTTTCTTTGTTGTGTCTCTATCTGGCTTTGGAATTAGAATGATGCTGGCTTCATAAAAAGAGTTGGGGAGTTTTCCCTCCTTTTGGATTTTTTGGAATAGTCTGTGAAGAATAAGGGTTAGCTCTTCCTTAAAAGCTTTGTAGAATTCTCCTGTGAAACCATCTGGTCCAGGGCTTTTGTGTGATGGGAGTTTTTCGATTTCTGCTTCAATTTCATCTGCTGTTATTGTCCTGTTCAGGTTTCCTGCTTCTTTTCCATTGAGTTTTGGAAAATTATATTTTTCTAGAAATTTGTTCATTTCACCTAGGTTTTCAAATTTCTTGGCATATAGTTCCGCATAGTAATTCCTTACAATCCCTTCTATTTCTGTGGTATCAGTTGTAATCTCTCCTCTTTCATTTCTGATTGTGTTTATTTGTGTCCTCTCTCTTCTTTTCTTAATGAGCCTAGTTAAAGGCTTGTCTATTTTGTTTATCTTTTCAAAAAACCAATTCTTGGATTCATTGATCCTTAGAATTGTGCTTTTAGTCTCTATGTCATTTAATTCTGCTCTGCTCTTGGTTATTTCCTTCCTTCTACTTGCTCTGGGCTGTCTTTGTTGTTGTTCTTCGAGTTCTTGCAGGTGTCGGGTTAGGTTGTTTCTTTGAAATGTTTCTATTTTCTTTAGGGAAGCCTGTATTGCTATGAACTTCCCTCTCAGGACTGCCTTCACTGTGTCCCATAAGTTTTGGGTTGCTGTGAGTTAATTTTCATTAGTTTGAAGAAGTTTTTTGATTTCTTCCCTAATTTCAATCTTGACCCATTTGTTGTTTAATAGCATACTATTCAATCTCCATGCTTTTGGGTGTTTTGGTTTTTTTCCTGTGTGGTTGGTTTCCAATTTCAGTCCCTTGTGATCAGATACGATGCTTGGTATGATTTCTATTTTCCTGAAGTTTTTGAGACTTGTTTTGTGTCCTATCCTGTGATCTAACTTTGAAATGTCCCATGTGCACTTGAAAAGAATGTGTTTTTAGCTTCTTTGGGATGGAGGGCTCTCTATATATCAATTAGGTCCATTTCTTCTGGAGTGCCGTTTAATGCTGCTACATCTTTGTTGATATTTTGTTTCGAAGATCTGTCCCGTTTTGACAGTGGGGTGTTAAAATCACCTATTATAATTGTGTTGCTGTCAATATCTTTCTTGAAGTCCTCTAGGATTTTATTTCAAGTAGGTTTTCTGTCTATTGTTCTTCTTCTCCTTCTGGTATTCCTATTATTCGGATATTATTACGCTTCATATTGTCTTGCATTTCTCTTAGACTCTCCTCATTTTTTCTTATTCTCTTTTCCATTACCTCATCCATCTGGGAGATTCTTTCCACCCTGTCTTCGAGCTCACTTATGCGGTCTTCCACCTCATCAATCGTACTCTTCATGCCTTCTAATGTGTTCTTGAGTTCAGAAATTGTATTCTTCATTTCCTCTTGGGCGTTGCTGATGGTTTCTATTTCCTTTTTCATGTTGGTATAGCTTGCAGAGAGTTCATTGTACCCCCCCCCCCTGTAGTTTCTGGTAGCTCATTGTAAGCTCTTTGAATTTCCTGATAACCAGTGCTTTGAATTCAATATCTGATAGTTGACTTGTCTCTATTTCATCTAAGATTCTCTCTGAGGCTTCCTCCTTTTCTTTCACTTGGGGATTGTTTCTTTGTCTTCCCATTGTTTGTGATGCTCTTCTTGTTGGACTCAGCTTCTTAAATTGATCCGTTCTGGTACCCTGAGTTTATGGTGTGAACTTCTGTGGTAGGATACCTGTGAAATTCAGTGGTGCAGTCTCCTGTAGGTATCTTGGTGTTCTCCACTTCCACCTACTCCTCTTGCTGGTTTCCAGCTGGTCAAACCTTTTTTTCTGGTCTCCCTAACTACTGCAGCAACCTGAGGGGCTGTTAGTGTGGCTCTTCTCATGCCTTGGTACGCTCAACTGGTCTCGCCAGTAACCCCCCCCCCCCAAGATCCAGACTGGCGTCGCTCTCTGGCGCCCTACTGAGAGCAGATTTTTCTCTTCGGCTTTCCAGTCCTGGTCTGGCATGAGGGCACGCGCTCCCAGCCAGGCTTTCCTGTTCTCGTAGGCTTGCGTGTGGATCTTTCCCTGTGTTGTGGCTGAACACACAGGGCAACTCACAATTCTCCCAAACCAACAGCAACAGCCTGACTCCCTGTGTTTCCCTGTCTGCGCCAGCTGAGTTGGGATGGAGCTGGCGACTGGCTCTCTTCTAGGGGTCCAGACAGCAGCCCGAGACTCCCCAAGACTGTTCAAGGGTCGGCACAGGCCCCGCAAAGCAGAGAATGCTCTGGCAACTCTCAGTTCTCCCAAGCCGGCAACCTGACTCCACGGGTTACCAGAGCTTTCTGGTTTCCTTCCGAATGCTCACTCCTCTCTCTGCCACTACTGGCAGACCTGTCTCTTATGGTGTTTTCCAGTCTGCACCCTGCCAGATGGGGGGGTGCCAGTGACCAGTTCTCTCCCAGAGTTGGTGTTGCCCACCCACAGCTCTCAGAGACCAGGGCGGCCGGCCAGGGACCTGGCGCGCCCTGGTGGGGGGTCTGCCACTGCCTCTGTGCTGCTCCCTCATACCTTGTTGATCTGCGGTCATCTCCTCTCCTCAACCTCTGGTCATTCAGTGTCCACTACACTCTCTGGAGTCCTGCCTTCTTATATGCTGGGTCCCAGTTGGGCATCTGCTGTGCTCCTCCGCAGATCAGCCAGGTTCTTCTCCGGTGCATGGAGAGAAGCGAAATCCTTTGTCCTACTCTGCCGCCATCTTCCTCTCCTCTCTTGCAAAACTATATATCTTTCTGCATACATGTACACATATAAACAAAGAACCATGCACATATGTATTTTCTTGTGTATGTGCACAAACATGTGAACATATGTTACATACTTTTGTAGCATATAAAATTATATGTTCCTCCTCTTTGTCTTTTGATCTTCTCATTTAGGAATGAAAGCTCAATAATTCAAGATCTGTAAGCAAATGATCAACTTAGTTTTAACTTTCATTATCCAGTTTCTAGGCTTTTAAGAGATACTGTAAGCCAGTCCAAAATATAGATGAATTGGAATAACTTTATATTTTTTAAATTTTATTGTTGTTCAAGTACAGGTGTCTGCATTTCTTCCCCCTCACTTATTTCTCCCCACCTCCTGCACCCTGGCCATCTCCATCTCCACACCCCCCTCATTCCACACCTCCTTGGCATTGTACATGTGTTTTTTAGAGTTGTTCCTGAAGTACTTACCCACTTTCCCCCGAATCATCCCTACCTACCTCCCTTCTGGTTACTGTCAGATTCTTCTTAATTTCAATGTCTCTGGTTATCTTTTGTTTGCTTGTTTCTTTTGTTGATAAGGTTCCATTTAAAGGTAAGATAATATGGTAATTATCTTTCACAGCCTGACTTATTTCACTTAGCATAATGCTCCCCAGTTCCATTCATACTGTTGGAAAGGGCAGGAGTTCCTTCTTTCTTTCTGCTGTGTAGTATTCTGTTGTGTAAATGTACCAGAGTTTTTTTAATCCACGCATTTACTGATGGACACCTAGGCTACTTTTAGACTTGGTTATTGGAAATGGTACTGCTATAAATATTGTGGTGCATAGGTTCTTTTGGATTGGTAGGGTTCTTCAGGATCCTTAGGGTATCATTTCAGCAGTGGAATTCAGCAGTAAAAGGCAGTGACACTTTTAGATTTCAGAGGAAATTCCATACTGTTTTCCATAGTGGCTGCACCAGTCTGCATTACCACCAGCAGTGCACCAGAGTATCCTTTCTCCACAACCTCCAACCTTTGTTTGTTGCTTTCTTCGTGATGGCCATTCTCACTGGTGTGAAGTGGTATCTCATTGTGGTTTTAATTTTCTCTCTCTGTTGGCTAGTAATGCTGAACATCTTTCCATATGTTTCTGGGCCCTCTGTGGAGAAGTGCCTGTTCAGGTCTTTTGCTCATTTTTTTAATCGGGGTGTTTGTCTTCCTGCAATGGTTTTGTGTGAGTTCTTTATGTATTTTGGAGATCAAACCCTTGTTGGACGTTACATTGGCAAATATGTTTTTCATACACTTGGTTTTCTTGTCATATTAATGCTGATTTCTTTAGTCATATAGAAACTTTTTATTTTGATGACATCCTATTTGTTATTCTTTTGTTTAGGTCCCTTGCTATAGGGGACATATTGAAGAAAATATTGTTCCATGGAATATCTAAGCTTTGTCTCCCTATGTTCTCCTCTAGGATTTTATGATGTCGTGATTTATATTTAAGTCTCTTATCCACCTTGAATTTATTTTCGTGTATTGTGTAAGTTGGTGATTGAGTTTCATTTTTTTTTTTTGCATGTAGTTGTCCAGATCTCCCAATGCCATTTGTTAAAGAGGCTACTTTATTTTACGCTGCTGTCCATTTTGTATAATATTAATTGACTATATAGTCTTGGCTTTATTTCTTAGCTCTCTATTCTGTTCCATTGGTCTATGTGTCTGTTCTTATGCCACTACCAGGCAGTTGTGATTGCAGTGGCCTTGTAATATAGTATGATATCAGGTATCATTATCACTCTTGCTTTTCTTTCTAAAAATAGCCGTGGTTATTCAGGATCATTTATGGTTCCATATGAATTTTTGAAATGTTTGTCCTATATGTGTGAAATATGTCACTGGTATTTTAGTAAAGATTTAATTGAATCTATAAATTGCTTTGGGTAATATGGGCATTTTGATGATGTTAAGTCTTCCAATACGTTAACACAGTACATACTCCCTTTATTTGTGTATGTCTTTCTTAATTTCTTTCTTCACTGCTGTGTAGTTTCCTGAGTACTGCTCTTTTTATCTCCTTGGTTAGGTTTATTTCTTTTTTTTTATTTAACTTTTGTTCAAGTACAGTTTTCTTTCTTGTATTCCCAGCCCTGCCCCCCAGTGCTCCCCACCCCCCTCCCATCTCCGCCCCCCCATCTTAGTTATTGTCCATGTGTCCTTCATACTTATTCATGTGAGTCCACCCCCTTTTACTCTATGCTTCTCTCCCCTCTACCCTCTGGACCCTCTCAGCACATTCTGTATTTCAGTGTCTTTGGTTACATTTTGCTTGCTTGTTTGTTTTGTTGTTTAGATTCCTGTTAAAGGTGATATCATATGGTATTTGTCTTTCACCACCTGGCTTATTTCGCTCAGCATAATGCTTTCCAGTTCCATCCATGATGTTGCAAAGGGTAGGAGATCCTTCTTCCTTTCTGCAGCATACAATTCCATTGTGTAAATGTACCATAGTTTTTTGATTCAGTCATCGAACGATGGGCATTCAGGTTGCTTCCAACTCTTGGCTATTGAAAATTGTACTGCTATGAACATAGGGGTGCATAGGTTCTTTTGGATTGGTGTTTCAGGGTTCTTAGGATATACTCCTAGCAGTGGAATTGCTGGGTCAAAAGGCACGTCCATTTTTAGTTTTCTTAGAAAATTCCATACTGCTTTCCATAGTGGTTGTAGCACTCTGCAATCCCACCAACAGTGAACTAGGGTCCCCTTTTCCCCACAACCTCTCCAGCACTTGTTGTTTGTTTCTTTGCTTATGATAGCCATTCTGACTGGTGTTAAGTGGTATCTCATTATGGTTTTAATCTGCATCTCTCTGATAGCTAGCGATATTGAGCATCTTTTCATGTATCTCTGGATCCTCTGTATGTCCTCCTTGGAGAAATGTCTGTTCAAGTCCTCTGCCCATTTTTTAATCTGGTTGCTTGTCTTCTTTGAGTGGTGTCGAGTGAGTTCTTTGTATATTTTGGAGATTAAACCTTTGTCTGAGGTATAATTGGCAAATATGTTTTCCCAAACAGTTGCTTCTCTTTGTATCTTGATACTCTTTTCCTTAGCCATGCAGAAGCTTTTAATTTTGATGAGATCCCATTTGTTTATCCTTTCCTTTATATCCCTTGCTCTAGGGGACGTATCAGTAACAATATTGCTGTGTGGAATGTCTGAGATTTTCCTGCCAATGCTCTCCTCTAGGACTTTAATGGTTTCCTGGCTTATATTTAAGTCTTTTATCCACCTTGAATTTATTTTGGTGTATGGTGTAAGTTGGTGCTCGAGTTTCATTTTTTTGCATGTGGCTGTTTCTAAGTACTTCATTTTTCTTTTTGCTATAGCAAATGGGATTTTACTCCTGATTTCTGTTCTGATATTTCGTTGTTTGTATACAAAAATGCTTTTAAATTTTGAATATTGATTTTTTTATCCCTCTGTTTAGACAAATTCACTTATTAGGTCCAGAAATTTTTGGATGGTGTCTATATGATTTTCTATGCACACTATCCTGTCTTCTGGAAACAATGATAGGTTTGCTTCCTCCTTTCCAATTTGGATACCTTTTATTTATTTTTCTTGTCTGATTGCCGCTGCAACAATATTTTCAATGATAATTCCCCTAGAGCAGTGGATTAGAGGAAAGAATAAACAAATGGGTCTTCATCAAACTAAAAACCTTCTGCATGGTTAAAGAAAGCAACATCAAAAGGGAAAAGGAACCAACCATATGGGAAAATATATTTGCCAATGACACCTCAAATAAGGGTTTGACATTTAAAATATACAATGAACTCACATGATTCTACACTAGGAAAACAAGCAATGCAACTAAAAAATGGGCAAAGGACCTTAACAGACTCCTCTCCAAAGACATACAGAGAGCCATAGGCGTATAAAAAATACTCCACATAACTAGCCTTTAGAGAGATGCAAATTAAAACTACAATGAGATACCACTTCACACTGGTCAGAATGGCCATCATTAACCAATGAACAAACAACAAGTGTTGGATAGGTTGTGGAGAAAAGGGAATCCTAGTGCACTGCTGGTGGGAGTGCAGAATGTTGCAGCCACTGTGAAAAATGGTATAGAATTTCCTCAAAAAGCTAAAAGTGGAATTGCCTTCTGATACAGTGATTCCCATGCTGGGTTTATACCCTAAGAATCCTGACATACCAATTGAAACAAACCTGTGCACCTCAATGTTCATAGCAGCACTATTTACAATAGCCAGGTGCTGGAGACAGTCTAAGTGCCCATCAGTAAATGAGTGGATCAAAAAATGTGTTACATTTACACAGTGGAATACTAAGCTGTATAAAGAAAGAAGGGACTCCTACTATTTGCAATAGCATAAATGGAACTGGAGAGTATTATGCTAACTGAAACAAGGTTAATGCTGAAAGATAAATACCATATTATCTCACCTATAAGTGGAATTTAACTAACAAAACAAAGCGATGAGCAAAATAGAACCAGAAAATGAAAATAAATAACAAACTGACCATGACTGGATGGGTGGGGATAGGCTAACAGAAGAAAGAATGAAAAGGGGCAAGCCAAGGAACATGAATAGAGGACTAATGGGCATGGGGAAATGGGGATAGTTTACTGTGGAAGTGGGGCAGGAATGGGGCAGGGGAGAACAATGGGGAAAAGGCAGGACACGTGTAATAGAACAAGAATTAAAAATGAAAAAATAAATTAATACATTTAAAACAATTAAATAGTTAAAAATAGAAATGGATGGAAGAGCATGCCTTTACTTTAAGATTGTTTAGATTTAAAAATAAGTAGAAATAGCAACATATATTGATTTTTTCTCAAAACACTTAAAAACACAAATATTAAACTAATGCACTTGTAATTTTAGTAAATGTGATCTAGATACTATAAATCACTGTTCAATTATCTGTGAACTTGCTACCTTAAAAATTATTCAGTGGCCTTGTAGGAATAGACCATTATATTAAAAAACACATAAATTATATCATTTTCCCTTGCAGAAGGAGTTAGCCTAGAATAAAAAAAAAAGTCATGCACTTGGATAGGAATCTCAATAAAGATAATTAAATTTCCTCCCTTAAAAATGTTCTATAATTCAGATTCTCTTTTTATTAACCACTGCTTGGGATCAATTTATTTCATGATATTACTTTTGGTAACATTGCTTAGTAAGGTCGTTTTAAGTGTAAATTACTTTTACACATGTTCTGTATATTGCATTATGTGCCCACTACCCAAGTCAAACCATCTTCTGTCACAATATATTTAATCCCCTTAACTCTCTACCACCCACTATTGCCTTTACCTCTGGTAACCATCATACTATTGTCTGTTTGCTGTCTGTGTTTCTCAGATTCAGTTTTATATCTTACATATTAGTGAAATCATGTGGTTCTTAGCTTTTTCTGACTCCTTATTTCACCTAACATAATAATCTCCAGTTCCATCCATGCTGTCTAGAGGGTAGGAGTTCCTTCTTTCTTTCTGCCACATAGTATTAAATTGTGTAAATATACCAGTTTTTTTAATCCACTCATTTACTGATGGGAATCTTATGTTTAGGTTTTTCATCTATTTTGAATTGATTCTTGTACCAGGAGACAAACTGTAATCTACTTTCATTCTTTTGTATGTAGCTTTTCAGTTTGCCCAGCACCATGTAGAGGCTTTCTTTCTCCATTGTGAGTTTCTGTCTCCTTCGTCAAAAATTATTTGCCTATATACCTGTGGTTTTATTTCTGTGCTCTCAAGTCTGTTCCATTGGTCTATGTCTCTGTTCCTCTTTCATTATTGTGCTGTTTTGATTTTCATAGCTCTGTAGTATAATTTGAAATCAGGTAGTGTAATACCCCCAGCTTTGTTCTTTTTTCTCAGGATTGGTTTGGCTATTCAGCCAATTTGTATTGGCTATTGGCTTTATTCTTTAGTGATTTCATACAAATCTAATGGTTTCTGTTGTATTTCTTTTAAAAATGACATTGTAATATTGTTGGGGAGTAAATCTGCATATTGCTTTGGGTAATATGGCCATTTTAACTACATTGATTCTTTCAATGCATAAACACAAAGTATCTTTCCATTTCATTGTGTTTTATTCAGTGTATTTTAATATGCTTTGTAGTATCAGCATACATGTCCCTTGTTTGTTTCACATTGAATTATATTACCAGTAAGTTAAGGACAAGCAAGGGCTTGTACTTTACAGAGATATTTCAAACCTTCTCACAGTGCCTAAAATGTTATATGAGGCCATCAATAATTAAATAAATTAATGCATTAAAAAACTTACAACATACATCTTTCCATTGCTGCATACAACTTTCTTGGAAAAAAAATGTTTAAGGCAAAAAATTTACCCAAATGGCATCTCAAGTATACATGTTAGCCAATAATTTCCAAGCTTCTCTTTGATGAAGCAATTTATTTTTACTATTAAATTTGGTATAAAATGCATTTTTGTAATTTTTCTGTATAATACTTAATTAAGAAAGTTTATGTGGTACTCATTTAAGCTGTGAGTTTTATTGTAAGTGCTCTTAGATCACTGAAGTTTCCAGATACACATATGGATAAAATTTGGAATGTGGGTTGGAGTGAAATGGGAAGGAAAAGATTAATTATAGATTTAACTCAGATGTGTATGACTCATAATGTCTTTCCATCAGTTTATTCTCTATTTAGATATTAAATAGTTTTTTAAAAATAAAACGTTACATATTCTGTTCTAACTGCTTATACCCTCTTTGTTGTTAACCAACCTGAACATACATTTTCAATGAAGAAAATTAGGTGACATGAAAAGCAAGCTTTAAGTTCCTGTTATTTTAGGTTGTGCCTTTCTAAGAGCCCATAATAGCCTTATGGGATAATTCTGTTCTTTTTAATCCACATGGTACCACTCTGTTTCTACCAATGACATACTTATTTCCAGTTAAGTTTCTGAAATTCTTTCTCTGAATATTAAGAAGGAGAAGCATTATATTTATTTTAAAGAACAATAACGGGGGAAACTTTTTTCACTGTAAGATGGTATAAGTTTTCCCAATCGCTTCTCACTTCATTCAAACTTCAAAACATAGCACATTTTAACATAAGTAAGGGGTATATTATTTCATCTCCCCAGGCTAAGTCACTGAATTAAAAGACTTAAAAAGTAACATTGTTAAAATCATGGATATGAAATCATTTGCAACAAGTTCGTTGAAAACATTGTATGTTAATGTACTTATTTAAATATGGCTTGTATAAATGACCCTTTAACATGGACAACAGGGTGGTGATTGACTGTGTAACTCTGGGACTGGGGAGTAGGGGGGAGGGGAGAGCAACAGGGTAAAATTGGGACAACTATAATAGAAACACAATGAAAAATAAAGACAAAAATAATTTTATATTTACATATAGGTTTTATAATTTAAAATAGACTTATATTGTAAAATGTGCACATTTATACTTACATAAAAACGATGCCACTGAATTATTTGCTTCTTGAAAAAATGTAAAAATAATATCACAGTTAAATTGAATTAATAGTTTTTAAAAATTTATGTGCTAAGTGATAACTTTGTGGCTATAGAGGCACAAATCCCCTGATATGTATACTTTGACCATAGAGAGGGAAAATAACAAGCCATACATTTGTCATTTTGATTGTGTTACCAGTGTTCAACTATTCATAACATGACTCAGCATTGCACATTCTGACACTATATCAAATGGAGGGTCTCTGGAGCCAAACATTCTGGTTTCAAATTTCACATATGGCGTGACTTTAGGTAAATCATTTCACCTCTTTGTGCCTGAGTTTCTTTGTGTGTGTGTGTGTGTGTGTGTGTGTGTGTGCGTGTATGTGTCTGTGTTAAGACACCAAGGAAAGATTTTGATGAGTGAAT
The DNA here is from genome assembly GCF_014824575.4 of Sturnira hondurensis. Lineage (NCBI taxonomy): Eukaryota > Metazoa > Chordata > Mammalia > Chiroptera > Phyllostomidae > Sturnira > Sturnira hondurensis. The sequence goes on from NW_028086330.1 coordinate 109,146, forward strand.
CAGACCAAAGTATAAGAAAAAAAAATTTTTGTTGAGATATATACACATGTTATGGCTCCCAAAAGCCAAGCCTGTAAATTGGCTAAACTTTGTCTAGAGTAGATTAGATTTTAAAATAGTAATAAAATGAGAAGATTCAGAAGTTTCAAAATATTTACCTTCGGATATTCATTGGTCTGGGGAAGCAAAATTGGATTTGTTGACCTTGTGATTAGAAAACATAAAGAGACACACAAAGTGGTAAAATATTGAGAAGTACTGAGTTACCATTACTGGAGGTGTCCAAATCTGAAGAAAAAAAGATCAGTTGCAGAGGACATTCAGGGAAATAGTGTTTTGTCCTTGAAGTTTTTGAGCTCTTTTTAAGTATAGGTTTCTATGGCCTCAAAATAAATATAGTAGAGTAAAAAAGACTGGTGCAGTGAGAGGAGTAGATTGGGAGAGACATTAAGGTATGTAAAGTTCCATATCTGAATATTTTATAAACAGTATATATACCTCTGGATTACCAGGTAGTAAAAATTCCAAGTCTTACTTGTATATTAGGTTTTTCCCTCCAAAAGTTTGCTATCGGCTCAAAAAAGTTGTAAAATCATTCTTTTCAACCATAGCTCCATGGCAAGTGATAAAAAACATGACATAAATTTAATAGTTAATTGTTAGACATAGTTTATGAAACAAATTAAGGCTCAAATCCTAGTAGCACAATGACACTCCAAAAAGCGATAGCCAAAGAACCTAAGATTCCAGGTCCTGCAAAATTCTATCTACGTATAATGAGATTGGAAGTAGCATCTATGTATAATCTCTTTTCTATGATTGACTAAATTGTACAAGTGATTTATAAATATGTTTTTACAAAAACTCTTATAAATATTGTGTTATATCATCTTCCAATTATTTTACTAAAATATATGTTTGTGTGCATTTATGTGTTTGCTTAAAAGTATTCTCTGCACATAAGTGATGTCACACTATGGATATTTTGCTGCCCCTTTATTTTCTTATCACTCATTTACTCAGTCATCTGTTAGATAAATGTATAATGTGGGCCCTCTGAATGTCATACTAATTTTGAGGTAAAATAGTGGATAAAATGCAAATGAATGAATAGGAAACTATAGGACAGCATAATTAGTGATGTAATATGGACTTCCCTGAAGTTTATGGTAGCATGTAAAATTTTTGTATGTGATGATTAGAAAAATCACCAAATTTGAGGAGGTTATGACTAATTTGATATAAAAAATGAAGGGATTACTCAAGATTAAACATTCCAATCTCAAAGAGGAAAACAATATGAAAAATAAAAAAAAGAAGGATAGGTCATGTTAATGAGCTGTGAAAGATGTGCAGATAGGCTAACAAGTGAAAGTGGTAAAAGAGTGAGAATTGGCTAGACCATGAAATGTTTTTAGGGTGCCTCCATAAGGGTTATCATGAGGAATAGAGAGAGAGTTTTGAAGGCTTTTGTCAGAAATGTGACATCATTAAAAGTTTTGATTTGGGGGAATATAAGACAGAAAACTGTACTTGAACAAGAATTAAATTTAGAAAAAAGTTCTGATTTTTAGAAATATGAATTTACCTGTGCCCTGAAAAGTAGATTAGGGCCTGGAAAAACTCTAGTTATGGATACATTTAAGAAGTGGATATAGTTTCCAATCAAAGATAATGCTAGCTAAACAAGACAGGGGCAGTGAGGTTCGGGAGAAGTGGAACAGTTTGTAGCAAACTGGGAAACTAGGTGATAAAGAAGAAGAATGGACATGTGTCACTCAGGGATATTACAATTGAGAAAACTAGCAGATTTAACCTTCTCATTACCCTAATTCATCAGACAGCCAATGTTGATGTTATGTCCATTCTCACCTGTTGGTATTCTGGCTAGTCAGAATCTAGGCTGACAATACCTTTGGACTGTCCCCTTAGATTTCACAAAGAAAGAATAAAGGGGAGTGGGAGGGAAAAAAGGTAAGGAGTTTCTGAGCAAATAAGAGGGGACAAAGTAAAAAAGAAAAGAATAAAGGATATCAGTATAAAGAAGACAATAAAATAATGTTTGCTTTCAGGTAAATCTAATTTTAATCTTGGCTCTACCACCTGAAGATATGCAAAGTGTTATAAATTGCTTAATTTTTCCACACTGAATTTGCTCAATTGTAAATGTAATTTCTTAGGGATTTTACTAATTAATGTGATACTATATGAAGGTACTTGAAAGAGTTCCTGAAAGGTAGAAAGTTCTTTAAAAATACCTCTCTTTTCCTGGCTGGCATAGCTTGGTGGATCGAGCTTGGGCCTGTGAATCAAAGGATCGCAGTTTGATTCCCAGTCAGGGCACATGCCTGGGTTGCAGGCCAGTTCCCAGCAGGGGACCCATGAGAAGCAACCATACATTGATATTTCTCTCCCTCTCTCCTTCCCTTCTCCTCTGAAGATAAATAAATAAAATCTTTAAAAAATAATACATAAATAATAATAATACCTCTTTTCCTTTCTATTTGCAATGTATTTATTGTCTATGTTATGCCAGATACACTCACAAATTAAATTTTGTACAGTAATTAAGGACACAACCCAAAATGCAAAATAGCATGTGTGGGGGTGAGTAGGTGGTGGGAATATGAAAGTATCAGAGAGTTACCAAGATAGTGAACACCTATGATTTGTGGAAATAAGATTCTGAAATTTAGTTTAGAGAGCTGACATCCTGTGTTTCTTTTTCCCTTGAGATATCTATATATTTTAACTTTTAAAGATTAAGAAACTGGCAGAACTTTCAAAAATCCCATTGAAGTAAGAGGACAAAAATTGGAGTCAGAGCTCATGAACAATAAGAAAACATTTGAAAACCTCAGGCTATCTCTGTGGTCCCCTCCAAGGATGATATACACCCAAATACTGTAAAAAAATGAGAAGCTCTGTTATTGGTCAGTTCCCAATCTCATTATCTTTAAATTTATCTACACCTATCCTAATTGTTTGCCAGAAGTAAGAGTAAATTCTCCATGGAAGAAAACAACATTATTCAATCTGCAAAATATATTTTATCATAAGAATTTTAATAAAATTCCATTCATATCAGGACATACTCATGAACAATTTAAAACCAAAAGAAAAAATAGATTCTAGAAAAAAAATAAATCCATAAGAAAGTCAAATGTTAAAATTTATTGCCACAAAATCTTCAAGATAACTATGCTTATATGTTGAAAAATTAGATATCAAGGTAGAATATGCAAAAATCTAGAAAGTATAAAAAAGAATCACAGAGACATCTGGATCTTTCAAATACATGACTGAACTTAACTTTTGATGCCAGCTGATAATATTGGGAAGAACACTTTGTAAAGTATACAATTGTCTAACCACTATGCTGTACACCTGAAACTAATTCAAAATAAAACTAAATAGAAACTTTAGTTGAAAAAATTAAAAATGTGAAAAAATAAACCATCATAAATTCTGCCTAGGGTATAAATAAAATATTAAAAAAATAAAAATTAACCCAGTTTGCTAAGTGTTTTTATCATCATCAAATGATTTTTCTACCTCTATTGATATGATTATGTAATTTTTGTCTTTACTTTTGTTTATGTGTTGTATTACATTTATCAATTTGTTAATATTGCAACATCCTTGCATCCCTGGAATGAATACTACTTGATCATGATATGTAATACTCTTAATTTATTGCTGGATGAGATTTGAAAATATTTTATTGAGGATTTTAGCATCTGATCATCAGGACTATTGACCTGTAGTTTTCTTCCCTTAATTTATCTTTATCTGATTTTGATATTGGTATGATCCTGGCCTCATAGAAAGAGTTTAGGAATCTTGCCTGTTAGATTTTTTGAAATAGTCTGAGAATAGTAGAGGTTAGTTCTTCCTTAAATGTTTTGTGAAATTCTCCTGTGAAACCATCCCAACCAGGGTTTTGGTGTTCCAGGAGGGTTTTTTTTTTTTTAAATCACTGCTTCAATTTCATCAGCTGTTATTGGTCTGTTCAGGTTTTCTGCTTCTTCCTCATTCAGTTTTGGAAGATTATATGTTTTTAGAAATTTTTCCATTTCACCCAGGTTTTAAAACTTCCAAGAAGACAAACAATCCAATTTAAAAATGAGCAAAGGACCAGAACAAACACTATTCTCCAAGGAGGACAAACAGGAGGCCCAGAGACATATAAAAGGATGCCCAGCATCACTAGCCATCAGAGAGCTGCAAATTAAAACTACAATGAGATACCACTCCACACTGGTTAGAATGGCCATCATTAACACATTAGCAAACAAGTGCTGGCTAGTTTGTGAAGAAAAGGGAACAGTAGTACACTGTAGGTTGAATTGCAGACTGGTGCAGCCATAGTGGAAAACTATTTGGAATTTCTTCGGAAAACTAAAAATGAAACTGCCTTTTAACCCAGCAATTCTACTTCTGGGATTATGCTTTAAGAATCATGATATACCAATTAAAAGGAACCTATGTACCTCAGTGTTCATAGCAGTACGATTTACAATAGACAAATGCTGGAAGCAACCTAAGTGCCCATCTTTAAGTGAGCAGATCAAAAAATAGTGGTACATTTATGCAATAAAATACTATGCAGCAGAAAGAAAGAGTACCTCTTACCCTTCGCAACAGCATTATGCTAAATGAAATAAGCCAGGCAGTGAAAGACAAATACCATATAATCTCACCTATAAGTGGGACCTGAGCAACAAAACAAACAACCAAACAAAATGTAAACGGACATATTGGAATAAAGAACAGACTGATGGTAACCAGAGGGGAGGGTAGAAGAAAGATGGGGGTGATGGAAGATGGAGAGGAAGTGTTGTCAAGGAACTTGTATAAAAGACCCAAGGAAAAGCCAAAAGTAGGTAGGATTGAGGGTGGCAGGTGGGAGTGGATGAGGCCAGGAAGAGGGGATAAAGGAAAATGGAGACAACTGTACTTGAAAAATAGTAAAGTAAAATATAAAACATCAGATTATAGTAATCCCAAATATTAAAAAATAAAAATAAAAAATAAAGGTGTTGTTATGAAGGTTAATTGAGCTAATGTATGCAAAGTGTTTAGACCCTTGTTTATGGAGTGAGAAAGCCATGTATGTGTTTATTTAAAAGGAACAGAACCATTAATAATTGATTGCAAACAATTTTCACCACTTTTAAATTGGGTTTTATCAATAATTAAAGCAATATAGATACTCAAATGGATTTTTATTTCATTTTGTTTCATCCTCTTAAATTGTCAAAATACTATGAATAACTTAGAAAAACAAATTGCATAGACAATAAAATCTAAATAACCTAGGTTGACTAAGAAAATTAGTAAACTAGAGGAAATCTTCAAGCAAAATTAAAATAAAGTCATTTTACTGACTCCTTACTTCGTATAGATATATGCAAGTTATATTGCCATCAAGAGGTCAAATTTGGTATTAATTGTTTTCTATGTCCTTTCTGTTGAGAGTAATTCAAGTAATTGGATGACCAGAGAAATTTATTATTTTTTCAAAGATTTGATTTATTTATTTTTAGATAGAGGAGGGCAGAGGGAAAGAGAAAGAGAGAGAAACATCAATGTGTGGCTGTCTCCTGCACATTCCCTGATCAGGACCTGGCCCACAACCCAAGCATGTGCTCCAACTAAGAATTGTACTGGTGACCCTTTGGCTCTCCAGCTGGTGCTCAACTCACTGATCCATCCAACCAGGGCAAGAGAAAATTATTAACAGTTTTTGCTATTTTAATTGTTGTAACATAGACAATATGGCTTCCAAGATCAATAATTGATAGAGTTCTCTAAAACAAAATAAAAATATTAGCACTTTGTTAAAATTTGAGTAACACTGACTTTCCTTGTTACAAGATCTATCTGTTGTTGCCTGAATGAAAAAAAAATTAAACACTGTCCTTAAAGACCACAAGTTAAATTCATAAACACCTTCTGTTTAGTCAGTTTGCTGGAACCTTTCAAATAGTGAATGGGACCTGTATTTTCTTGTTTTAGATAATTAGTATATCCATAATGTCAATGCTGTATAATTCACTTTTGTTTTTTCTTCATTTTTTCTGAAGATAAATATCTCCAGCTTTTTATTAGTCTCAAAATAAGTTTAAATAGGCCAGAATGTCCATTTCTGAGAATAGTGACATTGTAAAATTAGTTTCATATTTGTGCCCCAAAATTTAAAAAAAAGATATTTTCTTCATTCTCAGTGTCACTTTTGCATGAGCTCACTAGTGGTAATAAAAAACAAAAAACAAAAAACTGAGTCTTGGCTGGTATAGCTCAGTGGATTGTGTGCAGGCTGTCAACCAGTCAGGGCACATGCCTAGGTTGCAGGCCAGGTCCCCTGTGGATGCCACATGAGAGGCAACCACACACTAATGTTTCTCTCCCCCTCTTCTCCCTCCTTTCNACCATCAGCAAAGGCCAAAAGGAAATGAAGAATAAAATTTCTGAACTGAAGAACACAGTAGAGGGTATGAAGAGTAGGATTGATGAAGTGGAAGACCGCATAAGCGAGCTCGAAGACAAGGTGGAAAGAATCTCCCAGATGGACGAGGTAATGGAAAAGAGAATCAGAAAAAATGAGGAGAGTCTAAGAGAAATGCAAGACAATATGAAGCATAATAATATCCGAATAATAGGAATACCAAAAGGAGAAGAAGAAGAACAAGAGATAGAAAATCTACTTGAAAGAAAATCCTAGAGGACTTCAAGAAAGATATTGACAGCAACACAATTATAGTGGGTGATTATAACACCCCACTGTCAAAAAGGGACAGATCTTCCAAACAAAATATCAACAAAGATATAGCAACATTAAACGGCACTCCAGAAGAAATGGACCTAATTGATATATATAGAGCCCTCCATCCCAAAGAAGCTAAAAACACATTCTTTTCAAGTGCACATGAGACATTTCAAAGTTAGATCACAGGATAGGACACAAAACAAGTCTCAACAACTTCAGGAAAATAGAAATCATACCAGGCATCCTATCTGATCACAAGGGACTGAAATTGGAAACCAACCACACAGGAAAAAAACCAAAACACACAAAAGCATGGAGATTGAATGGTATGCTATTAAACTACAAATGGGTCAAGATTGAAATTAGGGAAGAAATCAAAAAAACTTCTTCAAACTAATAAAAATTAACTCACAGCAACCCAAAACTTATGGGACACAGTGAAGGCAGTCCTGAGAGGGAAGTTCATAGCAATACAGGCTCACCTAAAGAGGACAGAAACATTTAAAACAAACAACCTAACCCAACGGCTGCAAGAACTCGAGGAACAACAACAAAGACAGCCCAGAGCAAGTACAAGGAAGGAAATAACCAAGATCAGAGCAGAATTAAATGACGTAGAAACTAAAAGCACAATTCTAAGGATCAATGAATCCAGGAGTTGGTTTTTTTAAAAGATAAACAAAATAGACAAACTTTTAAGTAGGCTCAACAAGAAAAGAAGAGAGAGGACCCAAATAAACACAATCAGAAATGAAAGAGGAGAAATTGCAACTGATACCACAGAAGTAGAAAGGATTGTAAGAAATTACTATGTGGAACTGTATGCCAAGAAATTTGAAAACCTAGGTGAAATGGACAAATTTCTAGAAAAATATAATCTTCCAAAACTCAATGGAAAAGAAGCAGAAAACCGAAACAGGACAATAACAGGAAATGAAATTGAAGCAGTAATAAAAAAACTCCCATCACACAAAAGCCCTGAACCAGATGGTTTCACAGGAGAATTCTACAAAGCATTTAAGGAAGAGCTAACCCCTATTCTTCACAGACTATTCCAAAAAATCCAAAATGGTGGGAAACTCCTAAACTCTTTTTATGAAGCCAGCATCATCCGAATTCCAAAACCAGATAGAGACACAACAAAGAAAATTACAGGCCAATATCACTGATGAACATAGATGCTAAAATCCTCAATAAAATATTAGCAAATCGCATCCAACAATACACCAAAAAGATCATACACCACGACCAAGTGGGATTCATCCCAGGGATGCAAGGACGGTTCAGTATACTCAAATCAATAAATGTAATATACCACATAAACAAAAGCAAAGACAAAAACTACATGATCATATCAATAGATGTGGAAAAAGCTTTTGATAAGGTTTAACATCCATGTATGATAAAGGTACTCAGAAAAATGGGAATAGAGGGAGCATTCCTCAACACAATAAAGGCCATATATGAAAGAATTACAGTCAACATCATACTCAATGGACAAAAACTAAAATCTTTTCCACTAAGATCAGGAACAAGACAAGGTTGCCCACTTTCACCACTTCTATTCAATATAGTATTGGAAGTTCTAGCCACAGTGATCACACAAGAAAAGGAAATAAAAGGCATCCAAATTGGAAAGGAGGAAACAAAACTGTCATTGTTTGCAGATAACATGATAGTGTAGATGGAAAACCCTATAGCCTCTACAAAAAAAAATGCTTGAACTAATAAATGAATTTGGCAAAACAGCAGGATACAAAGTCAATATCCAGAAATCAAAGGCATTTTTGTATACCAGCAATGAAGCAGCAGAAGCAGAAATCAGGAAAAAAAAAACCCTTTGATGTAGCAAAAACAAAAATAAAATATCTGGGAATAAACCTAACCAAGGAGGTTAAAGACCTGTATGCAGAAAAGTACACAACACTGAAAGAAATCAAGGAAGACACAAACAAATGGAAACACATACCGTGTTCATGGATTGGAAGAATTAACATCATCAAAATGTCCATACTACCCAAAGCAATTTACAGATTCAATGCAATACCTATTAAAGTACCAATGGCATATTTCACAGACATGGAACAAACACTTGAAAAATTTATGTGGAACCATAAAAGACCCTGAATAGCAGCCGCAATTTCGAGAAAGAAGAGCAAAGAAGGAGGGATCACAATACCTGCTATCAAACTATATTACAAGGCCATTGTAATCAAAACAGCCTGGTACTGGCACAAAAACAGGCACATAGACCAGTGGAATAGAACAGAGAGCCCAGAAATAAACCCAAATCTCTACAGTCAATTAATATTTGACAAAGGGGGCAATAACATAAAATGGAGTAAAGACAGCCTTTTCAAGAAATGGTGTTTGGAGAACTGGACAGCTACATGCAAAAAAATGAAACTTGAGTACCAACTTACATCATACACCAAAATAAATTCAAGTTGGATAAAAGACTTAAATATAAGCCGTGAAACCATTAAAGTCCTAGACGAGAGCATTGGCAGGAAAATCTCAGATATTCCACACAGCAATATTGTTACTGATATGTTCCCTAGAGCAAGGGATATAAAGGAAAGAATAAACAAGTGGGATCTCATCAAAATTAAAAGCTTCTGCATGGCTAAGGAAAACAGTATCAAGATACAAAGAGAAGTAACAGTTTTGGAAAGCATATTTGCCAATGACACCTCAGACAAAGGTTTAATCTCCAAAATATACAAAGCACTCACTAGACTCCACTCAAAAAAGATGAGCGACCCAATTTTAAAAAAAATGGGCAGAGGACTTGAACAGACATTTGTCCAAGGAGGACATACAGAGGATCCAGAGACACATGAAAAGATGCTCCATATCACTAGCTATCAGAGAGATGCAAATTAAAACCATAATGAGATACCACTTAACACCAGTCAGAATGGCTATCATAAACAAAGAAACAAACAACAAGTGCTGGAGAGGTTGTGAGGAGAAGGGGACTCTAGTTCACTGTTGGTGGGATTGCAGACTGATACAACCACTATGGAAAATAGTATGGAATTTTCTAAGCAAACTGAAAATGGACGTGCCTTTTGAGTCAGTAATTCCACTCTTAGGAGTACATCCTAAGAACACTGAAACACCAATCCAAAAGAACCTATGCACTCCAATGTTCATAGGAGCACAATTCACGATAGCCAAGAGTTGGAAGCAACCTAGATGCCCATCGGTCGATGACTGGATCAAAAAACTATGGTATATTTATACAATGGAATTCTATGCTGCAGAAAGGAAGAAGGAACTAGTATCCTTTGCAACATCATGGATGGAACTGGAAAGCATTATGCTGAGCAAAATAAGCCAGGTGGTGAAAGACAAATACTATATGATATCACCGTTAACAGGGATCTCAACAAAACAAACAAGCAAGCAAAATATGACCACTGACACTCACTTACAGAACAGGCTGACAGGGTCCAGAGGGGAGAGGGGAGAGAATCCTAGGGGAAAAAGGGATGAACTCACATGAACAAGTATAAAGGGCACGTGGACAATAACTAAGGATGGGGGGCAGAAATGGGAGGGAGGCGGCGAGCATACGGAGGGGGGCGGGCAGGTTTGGGATTATAAGACAGAAAGTTGTACTTGAGCAAGAATTAAATAAAAAATTATTTTAAAAAAGATATATAGTTTTCCCAATTTTGTAAAGTCAAAAAATAAGTAAATAAAATAATACAAAATAAGCAAGTAGAGCAGTGAATCTGCATTACACTTTGCGTTAAGCTTAAACACTCTTTTGTGAAAAGTATTTGAATGATTCAGAATGTTTCAAGGATGGTGCAATGGATCCACCTCAAATAAAACTGGCATGAAAGCTTCAAAGGTGGTTGAAAATCTCTTGAAAATTATCCATGTTCTGGAAAGCCTGCAACAAACAGAACAGCTGAGAATGTTAAGTGTGTACAGGCTGCAATCAACAAAGATTGGTGATTGTCAGTGCAAAAACTCGAAGCTCACCTGGAGATTCCAAAAACTTCTGTGTCTGAGATTTTGACACAGGACCTTGGCATGAAATGTGTCATGGCAAAAATTTGTTCCGCAGTTTCTGGTACCAGAGCAGAAGGAACATTGTGCTGCAGTTGTCAATTAGTTTATTCAAACTGCTACCAATAATCCAGATTTGGCCCCCTGCAACTTCTGGCTTTTCCCAAAACTAAAATCACCTTTCGAGGGGAAGAGATTTTAGACCATCAGTGATTTCATGAAAACACCAATGGTACAGGTGATGGTGACTCCAATGAAGACTTTTGCAGACTGTTTTGAGTAGTGGATGAGATGCTGGTAGAACTGTATGACATCTCAAGGTGCCTAGTTTGAAAGGGACTGAGCTATCATTTTCTACGTACAATGTTTCTTGTGTCTCTTCTTTTAGTAAAGATTTTATTTATTTATCTTTAGGGGTAGGGAAAAGGAAGAAGAAAGAGAGGGAGAGAAACATCCACATGACATTGGCTCTCACACATTCCCTAACTGGGCACCTTGCCCACAACCAAGTAATTTTCCCAGACTGGGAATCAAACCAGCAAACTTTTGGTTTGCAAGTGAGCACTTGATGCACTGAACCACACGAGCAAGTGCTATTTCTTGTATCTTGTATTTTCTTTAATAATTGTCTCTATTTTTCATATTACATTGTTGGATACATTTTAGACAGACCTCATACCTTCTAATTGATATGTAGCAGAACCGTAACATACACTATTACTATTATTCAGTGTATTTTTTATTTTAATACTTGATTGTCAATTCCAAGGTAGTTTATAACTTAGAAACTTTCATTTGTCTCCTGCATTCCTTTGTCATATTCCCATCAGTCATTTTGGTTTTGTTTATTAATACTTTTTTGCACTACCAATTGTTCCAGGATCATATTGTTTTTTTTCTACCATAGTACTGAAATCAATAATTTTTTCTAAGGAGCTTTGGTTTCCTTTTTTGGAGAATGACATTAGAAACAAAGATCTGGGTACTATGTGTGCTCAGCTGATAGAGAAAGAAAATAGATACATACAGAATAAGTTGTATACATACACAACTGTATGTGTATATATATATATATGCAATCATATCTATTAAGCTAACTATGGGTTCATTATGATACCTCTAGTTGTAATCTATTACTCATGAGTAATTCTAGTCTTCTCTGTTTGTGTATCTGTAGCCTGCCAATTACTTTATTAACTATAGTACAGTGTTTATGTGTAAATTATTTTGCCTCGGTTTTTATAGACTCCACTAATTTCCAAGGTAACTTAAGTCAGCAACTTCTCCGCAGTGTTTTCAGTGAAGTTATTTTATATATTTGCATTACACTTAGATTGTTTTGTTACATTATGCATTCCCTCTGGAGATCTCAATTTCTAAACCATTTTTAAATTTACATACATTAAGATTCACTGTCTGTGCCAAAGGGTTTTGACAAATACATAAGGTCATATATCCACAATTACAGTGTCTTGCAGAATAATTTTATCCCCTCTAAAACTCCTCATATGCTTCATCTCTTCAAGACACCATAGAGTAAATCTTTTATTTTTTATCTTTATTTAATTATTTCTTAGTGTTGTTCAATTACAGTTCCTCATTTTCCCCCATTACTCTCCCCTGCCCTACTCACTTGCCCTACCTTCCACATTCAATCTTCCCCTTGCCATTGTCTTTGTCCTTGGGTTCTTTATACAAGCTCCTTCACTTGACCCTTCTCCTTCTTTCCTTCATTATCCTCCTCTCCCACCCCTATGGTCACTGTCAGTTTGTTCTTTATTTCCATGTCTCTGATTCTGTTTTGCTCACTTATTTGCTCTGTTGATTATGTTCCACTTATATGGCATTTGTCTTTCACTGCTTGGGTTATTTCACTTAGCATAGTACTCTCTAGCTCCATAAATGCTGTTGTGAGGGATAGGAACTCCTTCTTTCTCTCTGTTGTGTAGTATTCCATTGTGTAAATGTACTAGAGTTTTTTGATCCACTCATGTACTGATGAACACTTAGGCTATTTGTAGCACTTGACTATTATAAATAACACTGCTATGAATATATGGATTCATAGGTTCTTTTCAATTGGTGTTTCAGAATTCTTAAAGTGGAATTACCAGGTCAAATGCAAGTTCCATTTTTAAATTAAATCTTCTTTTCAAAGAGGACAAAATATTACCATTTATCTTGGCATGTATGGCTATATGGTTTTCATTGTCTGACTTATGTTTACCTTTCCAGACACATCTTTAGAGTCATTTTCAAAGTCCACCAAACATTGTGCATTCTATGAAAATAAAACTATTTGTGTTTTTTATCATTACAGTATAAATCATCTGACTAAATTAATCTACACTAAATTGTATCCCATTGTTTAAAATATTTTATAGATGTAAAAGACTGGAAAATCCTTACATATTCTTCAAACATGATTTTTAAAGCTAACACTATTAGAAAATTCCTCCTTGATCCTATAAAACAAGTTAAGTGAAAAACATCTTATGTGTCTCATTTATTCATCATTTGAATTATCCTTCTATATTGTCATATTTATATTATTTTGCCACATCACTAGACCTTAATCACATTTTAAAAAGATTGTATGAAGAAAGCTAATATTACAGTATAAATCATTTAACATTTACATAATCAAAAATATGCATTGAATAGATGAAAGGATGAATAAATGAGGGAGTGAGATAGTGAATGAGTCAAGCATACGTGTTAATTTCTCATTTCAACTCACAAAGTTGAGCTTTTTTGAAAGTTATAGCTGGTCTGAAGCTAAAATGTTACATCTCATCTTTTAAAAGGAGTTAAAAAGGATCTGGAATTTAACCAATTAAGTAAGGACCATCAGATTTAGTTATGGCATGGTCAGGATATAAACTTAATATACACTGCATTCCCTTATGTTATAGTTGCTGCATAGTTTTCTTCTTGAATTGACTTGTTAATTTAAAAGGAAGAGAAACATGCCCAAATGACTGCCTAAATTTTCTTTCATGAGTACACAGCTCTAACAGTGAAGCTTTGGCCAAATGGTGAATTTGGGTGATAATGCTGTGCCATTACACTCCTCTCCTTACAGAAATCCTTTTGTACTTCCTTTCATACTCTAAATACACAAATTTGGTAAAATGTTAGCATATTTAGTAAAAGCATCACAATATTAAACACAAATATTATTACTAAAATTCCATACTTGACAGGCTTCAAAAACAAAACAGTAAAAGTAATTAAAATTTTTGTTTAAAATTTTAATTGTTCTTCAAGTACAGCTTTTTGCCTTTTACTCCCATCTCAACTGACCCACCCAGCCCTCCCCACCTCCCTCCAATTTCCACCCCCTTCATAGTTTTTGTCCATGTGTTCCTCCCCCCTTTCCCCTCAAATTCCCTCCCCTCTCCCCTCTGGTCACTGTCAGCTTATTCTCTATTTCAGTGTCTTTGGTTATATTTTGTTTGTTTCTTTTGTTGTTTAGGTTCCTGTTAAAGGTGAGATTATATGGTATTTGTCTTTAACCACCTGCCTTATTTCACTTAGCCTAAAGTTTTCCAGTTCCACCCATGCTGTTGCAAATGGTAGAGTGCCTTCTTTATCTCTGCTGCATAGAATTCAATTGTGAAAATGAGCCATAGCTTTTTAATCCACTCATTTATGGATGAGCACCTAGGGCTGCTTCCAACACTTGGCTATTGTAAATTGTGCTGCTATGAACATTGGAGTGCATAGGTTCTTTAAGATTGGTGTTTCAGGGTTCTGAGCATATAATTCTAGCAGTGGAATTGCTGGGTCAAAAGGTAGATCCATTTTTAGTTTTCTGAAGAAATTCCATACTGTTTTTCACAGTGGTTGCACAAGTCTGCAAATGCCCCAACAGTGCACTAGGGTTCCCTTTACTCAACAACCTCTCCAAAACTTGTTGTTTGTTGCTTTGTTTATAATGACCATTCTGACTAGTGTGATGTGGTATCTCATTGTGGTTTTAATTTGCATGTCTCTGATAGCTAGTGATACTGAGCATCTTTTTATGTGTCTCTGGATCCTCTGTATGTCCTCCTTGGAGAAGTGTCTGTTCAGGTCCTTTGCCCATTTTTTAATTGGGTTGCTTGTCTTCTTAGAGTGGAGTCATGTGAGTTCTTTATTGGAGAGATTAAACCCTTGTCTGAGGTATCATTGGCAAATATGTTTTCCCATGTGTTTGGCTCTCTTTTTATTTCAATACTGTTTTCTTTAGCCATGAGGAAGCTTTTTATATTGATGGGATCCCATTTGTTTATTCTTTCCTCCCCCCCCCCTTGCTCTAGAGTACATATCAGTGAAAATACTGCTGCATGAAATATTTCAGATTTTCCTGCCTGTGTTCTCCTCTAGGTCTTCAATGGTGTCATGGCTTATATTTAAGTCTTTTATCCACTTTGAATTTATTTTTGTGTATGGTATAAGTTGGTGCTCAAGTTTCATTTGTTTGCACATGGTTGTCCAGCCCCTCCAACACCATTTGTTGAAGAGACTATTTTTACTCCATTGTATGTTGCTGCCCCCTTTATTGAATATTAGTTGACCATAGAGACTTGGTTTTATTTCTGGGGTCCCTGTTCTGTTCCATTGGTTTATGTGCCTGATTTTATGACAGTGCCAGACTGTTTTGATTACAGTGGCCTTTTAATATATTTTAGTATTAGGTATTGAAATCCAGCCTACTTTGATCTTCTTTCTTAAAATTACAGCAGCTATTTGGTTTCATTTATGGTTCCATATAAATTATTGCAGTTCTTTGTCTGTGAAATACACCATTGGTACTTTAATAAGTATTTCATTGAATCTGTAAAATTCTTGTTATATGTCTAAGATTCCTTTTTTATTCACTTAGAATCACCACTCTGTAAGTATTTAATAAAGTTCTGTTGTGGACCTCTCTGCCTGGTTTCAGGAATTGTAACTACCTTCCATGGCTAAGGATGAGCGAGTGACCTCCAGAACTTGAGTCACAGGAGACAAAGGCTTGTCTCTGGTAGCGAATGCTGCCTCAGTTTTCTCCCTGCCCCCAAAGCATGGTCTGAAGTCAGAGACAGATAAGACCCCTCAGAGGAGGGGCAACCTAAGCCAGACTCAATCACTTGAGAGGCCATCATGGAAGGACTCTGGGGCTGCAACAAAGAGCAAGCAATGAACTCTTGCCCCCTGGCTATGTAGCATAGCCTGAGTCCCCATGTCCTCTGGGAGAAGTGCTTCCAGAGGACAGTGCTTCTAATTAGAAGCACTTCTAAGTGCTCCCAGAAGACAGCACTTCTAATTAGAGTGCTTCTAAGTGCTCTAATCCACTTAAGCCTGAATACCTGATGGGGAGGGGTGAAGCTCCTTGCCTTGCAAGAGTGGATCCTTGGGGGAAAATCTGGCATCACAAAGAATTCCTAAAAACCCTGTGAAACCTGATCTGCTAAGAGTGTTTTTATTCATATTTAAGGGTCCAAGGAGGAAACCCTAAAGTTTCTGCAAATTCCCTTCCTGACAGACTCTGACTCAGACTAAGCCCTCAGATTTCTTTGAAATGTTATCTACTGTTTGTTCCTTGCTGCCCTGTATTCCTGTGTATTACAACCCAATAAAAGCCCCTGGAGGAAGGGCTGGAGGCCTTTTTCCTCTGAAAAAGTGGCCACCACTCAAGGCCTTTTTTTCCTAGGAAAAACTGGCCACCTTTCTTCCCTAAGAAGATCATGGCTTGGTAGTGTTTACTTTCATCTGTGGTGGACGGGGGGACTTATGGGTAAAGTCACCCCCCCCCTCAAAGTTCAAGTGCTTAACCAGTGAATATTTTTGTTCCAATAAAGGCTATCAAATGTGATGGGAAATAGTCCAACTATTTATGTCCAAAGAAAGGAACCAATCCTGTCAACTTGAACCTTTTATTTCTATAGACAAAAGCTAACACCTGCATACTTAGAGGGTAAGTTTAACTTCCCTATACTAAGCTGAACATTTAGCCAGAGAACAAAATTGTGCTTGAAAAATGTAATCACCTCAAATAAAATGAACTATTTAACCATTTAATAAAAATTGTGATTAATTCTAGGGTATACTCTTAGAAGATCAACACACTTCATTTAGGATTAAATGAAATTTTTCTCCTGTGTGTTCTTATCATTAACCTTAAATCAATCTGAACATTTGTAGTGAAATTCATGAATATCAGTATGTTTGTCTTTTATTGTTCTCTGAAAGGAAATTACTTAGAAGTAGAAATTTTAAAAAAGTGATGAAAAATGACATTTTGTAAGGGAACCCATGCAACTGTCTTTCTTATGACTGCCCCATTATCTTTATTATTTCTGAAAGCTAAATTTGTGCAGGATTTATATCAAGGAATGGACTTCTGTAATATGCCTAAACAAAACCCCTGTGGACTCTTTGGTGTTAATTCTATTATTGTTAAGTTAAAAGTAACATGCAATCAGTAAATATTTTCCAGCTCACTTCTATTTTGTTATGAATGATAGATGTAAACAAAAAAGTAACTCATGTTTTCAATCAGAAAATCATAAGTTAATACTCATTGAGAAATGAAAATATAGGAGCCTCTAACCTAGGTGTAAATCATTTAGAAAGGAAAGAAACACTCTAGCAGGGGTCTCCAAACTTTTGGCATCTCTGGGTCACATTGGAAAAGAAGAGTTGTAATGGATTACCTATTAAATACACAAACAGTAATGAAAACTGATAAGTGAAAAAAAGATTTTTAGTAAATTTATGATTTTGTGTCGGGCCACATGCAGCCCATGCATCATGGGTTGTACACCCCTGCTAGAGGAAATATGACTTCTGACCTCAAAAATTGCAGTGATTAGTGTGCACTTTTATAATTATGTATTTCCATGAGAAAACTTTGCAGAGCTGAAATTTATGTTTTCAAATTCAATTTATCTTTTCCCTTTCACCCCTTTCCCCTAAAAACAAAAAAGGAAATTAATTCTATTCATGCTATCTGAGTTTGACAGGTGTACATTCCAACAGGAATGGTGAGGCAAGTGCAAGTATTTTTGTTTAGGGTTCACAAATACTCTTTTTCCAACTAAGAAAGTATTAAGAAAATTAGTAAGATGTGAAAAATATTAACAGAAACTCAAATTTTGAAATGTTAGTGAAAAGAAGATAGCAAACTAAGGTTTAAGGGAGTAGATGCAGTACTTTTATTGGGAATAAGTAAATATCTTCATTATTTTTGAACTGCTAATTTCCTTCATCCTTTGATAAAGTGTGAAAGCATGACTGGGTCTTTATCTGATTAAGGAAAAACATTTAGACTTAATTCTTTCAGTGTAATGAACTATAAAATATGCATTTAAATATCTTCATCCAATAAATAAAACAGGTTTAATGACTTTTTACCTTTAAATGACAAACTAATTTTCATTCCCATTTTATGTCTGTGTGTTTTTTCCCCTCCACTATATATATCCAGATGTCCATGTTGAAATTGATAATGAGAAATCTTACAGTAAAATGGAGTTGTAAGGACTGTTGGAAGGTTATTTTCCCCTACATCCATCCTTTTTCTTTTCCCTTTCCTTCTTCAAATGGCTTGGCTGTTGCAACTTGAGACAAGTAGTTGCTCTGTGTCTGCTCTGTACATGAGATGAGGTAAGGAGGGGAGTAGTGGCTACTAGGCACCAGATTGATGGTGTGTGGAGACCCAGAATCAGAGCTGCTGGCTGCTAAGTGCTTCTCTGTGGGAATACCACATAATTTACTTTCCATATTTCTGGGTCTCCATCCAAGCACACATTGATTTGCATGTAACTCTCTCTTCATGTAAAATGGATGGGGGAGATGAAGGCAAAAGCCTGTGCACGCACTTGCTTACTTGTGTACAACTTTAATAAATGTGTTTAAAATATGTATTTTAAGAAGCAGCCAGAGAAAGGAAGACCATCTATCTCTGGAGAAAGCCTCCCTCATCTCCTTCTGGAGTGACTGACTAAAGTTGGATAAGGGCTAGTCTAAAAGGATTATTTACAACGCCAAAGAGGGTAGGTTAGAAGATGAGAGGCAGAGATGGGTGAGGCAGGGTGGATTGGTGGTGGAAAAATGGAGACAACTGTACTTAAACAATAAAGACATAATGAGAGACAGAGAGAGAGAGAGAGAGAGAGAGAGAGAGAGAGAGAGAGAGAGAGAGAGAGAGAGAGAAAGAAAAAGAGAGAGAAAAAAAGAAAGAAANTTAACTGAGAACCTCACCTTTTCCAGCATCACCAGGTTTGTAATGCCTTTATCTCCTACAAAGTCCTACAAATGAAAGTTAAACTTCAAGCAGGCTAAATATAAGAACACATAAGTAAGAAGTGCTTGAGTGAATACTTTATTAAAACCATATTTTTGTGATCTCATATAAATTTAAGATATCATTATAATCAGAAATACAAAAGCATTGTAATATTAAAGAAACTACCCCAAACTAAAGAGTTGAAGTGTTCTGGTTCAAGGTGTCTGACCCAGCACATAATTTTCTCACCCTTTCTGAGACACTATTTAAGTGATAGTAAATGCATTAAAAGTTATAAATCTATAATAACAAAAATCATAAGGAAGAAGATATCCACTGAAATAATAAAAAGTATATACAAGTTTGGAAATGGTTAAATCAGACATAAAATACAAAATCTATATCACAAAATGTAGAGAATAATATATAGACAAGGCTGCAAGTTAAATAACACTCAAAGAAAACAACAGAGGCTGGGAATGAAAACAAGGGGGAAAGAAAGATAAATCTATTTCTTTCAAATATTGAGAGGATCACAGATTTCCTGTCAATACATGCCTCATCCTAATTCCTTGTGGAAACCAGGATCTAAAGCCCCAGGCACTACATTGAAGAGTTGATCTCTATAAAAAATTGCCAAATACTTTGGTAAAACTATGGTACATAAGATGGATATTGTCATCCTCAAAAAAGCTTCAATATAATAGCATTTAAAAAAAACTTCTAGGAAAAAGATCAACTTCTTGCTCACTCATGCTAAAGCAATTTTTAGATTCTCTAACCTCCTGTCATCTTAGCCTCCAATATAAAACATGAAATAAAAATGAAGGCAAGTAGTTACTGGAAGAAGCTTCCAGCATGAAAGATAAATGCTTAGATAAAATTACCCTTTAAAGAAGCAAGTATTGCCCTTGCCAGTGTGGTTCAATTGGTTTGAGCATAGTCCTATAAACCAAAAGGTCATGTATTGGATTCCTGGTCAGAGAAAATACCCAGGTTGCAGGTTTCACTCTTGGTCAGAGAGCATAGAAGAAGGCAACCAATCAATGTTTCTCTTTCATATTGATGTTTCTCTCCCTCCCCTTCTCTTCCCCTACTTTTTTTGTCTCTCTCCTTTTTCTTGTTTTTTCTCTCTTTTTTTCTTCTCTGTAAAAAAGTAATAAAAAATTCCTTAGGTGAGGATAAAAATTAAAAATAAAAGCAAATATTCATGGAAATGGAAAAGACAAAAAATCAATAAAACCATGTTCTACTTATTAACAGATTTTTTTTTAAAATGAGTCTGTTTTCCCAAAGTGTTTTTTTTTTTAAGATTTTACTTATTTACCTTTAGAGGGGAAGGAGAGAGGGAGAGAAATATCAATGTATGGTTGCCTTTTGTCCATCCCCTGCTGGGAGTTGGCCTGCAGGGAACTGGCCTGCAACCCAGGCATGTGCCCTGACTGGGAATCGAACCACGATCCTCTGGTTCACAGGCCTGTGCTAAACCCACTGAGCTACACCAGCCAGGGCTTAACAGAATGTTTTAATAAATATAATGTAAAGAAAGAAAAATCAATAATAACAAAAAAGCAAAAGAAAACGATACCAAAAAAGTCAGAAAAAATTAACTAGAACTTATTAAATTTAAAATATCTAGAGAATACTGGAAAAATAAATTTGAGAACCACTCCACTCCAAGTACTGAATGAAAGAACATTAAGTGCTAATTGAGAAGATTCAAAATCTGATTAGCCAGTTGTTAAGAAAAAGAAAAAAGTCAGAAAACAAAATATCAAAGAAACAGTGGAAGAAATGTTCTCAAAAGTGAAATATGACAGATTACTTTAACTATGTCTTCTTATAATAATAAAGAAACTGCTAAGTGGCATGTGGTAAGAATCTGAGGAGAATTTCAAATCTTAGAAAAAGTTATTAGTTATTGAACAACTGAATGTATCAAAATAAGATTCTAAAGAATTTCTTAGAATAAAATAAAACAAAACATCTTCTATAAACAAACAGGATTCAGTTTTTTACACAAACAAAAAAAATGTAGTATAGCCCTGGCTGGTGTCACTCAATGGATTGAGCACGGGCCTGTGAAGCAAAGGGTTGCATGTTTGATTCCCAGTCAGGGCACATGCCTGGGTTTCAGGCCATATGTTCAGTAGAAGACACATGAGAGGCAACCACACATTGATGTTTCTCCCTCTTTTTCTCCCTCATTTTCCTTCTCTCTAAAAATAAATAAATAAAATTTAAAAATGTAGTCTAGAAGACAAAGGATATATAGTTTTAAAAGGATGGAGGAATAAGCTTAAGAAACAAATTGTATTTTTAGCAAAAATATTAATCAATTATGAGTCAAATAAATTATTTTAGATAGAATTTTCATAAATTATATCTTAAAAACATTCTCCATGAGGAAAATTTTGATGTGGTACTCTAGCAAGGCAAGGATAGAATACAGGGTGGGGAGAAAGATGTTGGATACAATAAATGATGAAACTACTCATGATTCCAATTAATATATTATTTAGCCATGCAGTGTCCCTATAATTATTTTTTCCAAATTTGATCTGGAACCAGCTGCTTCTATGAAAAATGATTTCATTTAAGAGAGGAGTATACTGCAAGGAAAGGGTAGAATTTGTAAAAACTTGGAAGATGTTAAAAATAAATATAGTATTTATTTTGCATCTCAATAAGAAAAGTATAAAGGAACCTTGAACTTCAGGAAAATGAAAAACATGTCCAATAAAGATATCTTAGTATGATACAAAATAGAATATGGCTTATCAAACACAATTGATAGGTGAGAATGAAAATGAAATATAATTTTATTTTATGTTATGAATAACAGTTTTTTTGTGTGGCACAAGGGCTAAACAACACGACCAAAGAGAAGCAAAGATAACAAAGTTGTACTACTTGGCTCCTTGGTAAAAAAAAATTATATTCATTGACTGTTGACTTTAAGAACCAGAATGAAGAATTTAATTTTACTTATAGAACAAAAACATTATGTGACAAAATTTGGAAGTAGAAATTGAGTAGAGGCAAGAGGTTACACTAAAAAAAAAGTTCAAATCATAAAATACCAGCAAAAAAAAAAAAACAAGCAAGGGATAGAAAAACTGTCTGTGGGTTGAATGTGGAAGATGGGGGAGGGGAGGGGAGGGAAAGTAAAGAGGGGGGAATGAGGACAAATGTAACCGAACAACAACAGAAAGAAAAAAAAAACAAATCAAAACCACAATGAGCATCACCTCACACTGGTCAGAATGGCCATCATAGACAAATCAACAAATAAGTGTTGGAGAGGATGTAGAGAAAAGAGTACCCTAGTGTGAGGTTAGTGGGAATGCAGACTTGTGCCACCACTGTTGAAAATAGTATGGAATTTTCTCAGAAAATTAAAAATTGAACTGCATTTTGACCCAGAAATTCCACTGCTGGGATTATACCCTGAGAGCCCTGAAACACCAATCCAAAAGAACCTATGCATTGCAATGTTCACAGCAGCACAATTTACAATAGCCAAGTGCTGGAAGCAAACTAAGTGCCCATCAGTAAAGGAGTGAATCAGAAAACTGCGGTACATTTACACAATGGAATTTTATTCGGCAGAGAGAAAGTATTTTGTAAAGATTTTATTTATTTATCTTTAGAGAGGAAGGGGAGAGGAGGAGAGAAATATCAATGCATGGTTGCCTCTTGTGAGTCCCCTGCTGGGAACTGGCCTGCGACCCAGGCATGTGCCCTGACTGGGAATCAAACCACGATTGTGTGGTTCACAGGCCCGCACTCAATCCACTGAGCTACACCAGCCAGGGCGAAAGAAGCTATTTTTAAAAAAATATGTTTTATCGATTATGCCATTACAGTTTTCCCTTCCCCCCCTTCCCTCACCTCCACCCTGTATACCCCTCCCCCTCCATTCCCCCCTTTTGTTTATGTTCACGTGTCTCAAGTTCTTTAGATTCTACATTTCCCACAATATTTCTGCCCTCCCCCCATTTTTTTACCTACTGTCTATGCTACTTATTCTCTGTACCTTCTCCCCCCTTCTCCTCCTCCCACTCCCCTGTTGCTAACCTAACCCTCCATGTGATCTCCAATTCTATGTTTTCGCTCCTGATCTAGTTATCCTCTTAGTTTGCTTTTGTTTTAGGTGTGGTTATTAATAACTGTGAGTTTGCTGTCCTTTCACTGTTCACATTTTTATCTTCTCTTTTTTAGATAAGTCCCTTTAACATTTCATATAATAAGGGCTTGGTGATAATGAACTCCTTAAATTTGACCTTATCTGTGAAGCACTTTATCTGCCCTTCCATTCTAAATGAAAGAGTTGATGGATAGAGCAATCTTGGCTGTAGGTCTTTGGATTTCATGACTTGGAATACTTTTTTCCAGCCCTTTCTTGCCTGTAAGGTCTCTTTTGAGAAATCTGCTGAAAGTCTGATGGGCACTCCTTTGTAGGTGACTGTTCCCTTATCTCTTGCTGCTTCTAGAATTATCTCCTTCATTTTAATTTTGGCTAATGTAATTATGATATGCCTCCATGTATTCCTTCTTGGGTCCAACTTCTTTGGGATTCTCTGAGCTTCCTGGATTTCTTGGAAGTCTTTTTTCTTTGCCATATTGGAGAAGTTCTCCTTTATTATTTGTTGAAATAAGTTTTCCACTCATGGATATTCCTCTTCCCCTTCTGGTACCCCTATAATTTGGATGTTGGGACGTTTAAAGATGTCCTGGAGGTTCCTAAGGCTCTCCTCATTTTTTTTCTTGAATTCTTGTTTCTTCCTAGTTCTCTGGTTGGTTGTTTATTTCTTCCTTCTGGTCCACTCCTTTGATTTGAGTCCCAGTTTCCTTTCCATCACTATTGGTTTCCTGTGCAATTCCCTTCATTTCAATCAGCTTAGCCTTCATATGTTCCTCTAATTTGTGGCTAAAATCAACCAATTCTGTGAGCATCCTGATCACCAGTATTTTGAACTGTACATCTGAAAGGTTGGCTATTTCCTGGTCACTTAGAATTATAGGCTCTGGGGCTTTGAGCTGTTCTTGAGTCATAATGTTTGGTCTGTTCACACATGTTTTGTTTGAGGGGGTGGAGCCTTAGGTGTTCACCAGGGCCGAGCTACCCAGTTGCTGGGTTGTGACACTGTATGTGGGGGCGGGGTCAGAGAGGGAGAAAAAAATAGCACTTTGCTCCGCTCCACTCTCTCTCAGAATTCTATTCCCTCTGTGGCTTCCCACAAGCAAATTGGGCCCTTCTGGTGCTGGTTCACGGGTGTGTGGGCCCATGTGCTCTCCAGGACCCTGTGGGTCTCTCCAATGAACTCTCTGTGTGCCTGGGAGCCTCTCCTGGCCTCTCGACTCCAAGAAATTCTTTCCAGTTGGTGCTTTCAGGCTCTAATTCCTGCTGGGGCCCTAGCCTGAGTGGTCTGTCTCACTGTTCTTCTCTTGGTTTATCTGTGCACGAATGTGTGACCACAGTCAGCCAGCCACCCTGCACCCTCACTGGGTTCACCTGTTGCCACCCCACACCTGGGATCGACCAACTACCTCTGCCTCTGCTCCTGGGTCGGTCAGACTGAATGATCTTTCCAGCTGGACCCCACTCTACCACTGACTCTGCCCCTCTTACCGGTCTGGCTGAGTGGTTGGTTGTTGTCGGACTTCCATACAGTTTAGTTTTCACTGTTTTGGCTGCATTTTTGTTTCTAAAACTTTGTTGTCTTTAAATTTAGTTGTGGGGGGGCACATTGTTTCCACCTACACCTCCATCTTGTCCAGAAGTCTCAAGAAAGAAGCTTTTTGACAGCATGAATGGAATTGGAGAGCATTATGCTAAATTAAATAAGCCAGGTGGTGAGGGACAAATGCCATATAATCTCACCCTTAACAGGAATATAATCGACAAATGAAAAAAAGCAAACAAAATATAACCAGAAACGTAGAAATTAAGTACAATCAAACAATAGCCAGAGGGAAGCATGGAGGGGTCAGTGGGGAGAAGGGTTTTCAGAAACTAGTATAAAGGACACATGGACAAAACCAAGGGGGAGGTTGGAAGCAAGGGAAGGAGGTGGGTTTGGCTGGGGTGAGGGGAAGAGGTGGGGAGAAAATACAGACAACTCTAACTGAACAATAATAAAGTATTAACAAAAGAAAGTTACTGCAATTCCCTGAAAGTTACTGGAAATAGTAAAAATAAATAAATAAAGAGAAACAATGAATTTTGTTTAAAAAAATAATTACATAAAACTCCCCTAACTTGGAAAGGGAAAAGTCACACAAGTTCAGCAAGCACAGAGAGTTCTAATCAAGATGAACCCAAAGAGACCTACACCAAAAAAAAAAAAAAAATCCTAATTTAAATTCCAAATTTTAAAGACAAAGAGTGAATCTTAAAAGTAGCAAGGGAGAAACAGATAGCGACATCTGGGGATCTCCAATAAGGCTAGCAGCTGGTTTCTCAACAGAAATACTACAACCCAGAAAGGAATGGCAAGAAATATTCCAAGTAATGAAAGGCAAAAACCTGCAACCAAGCCTACTCTATCTGGCAAGGCTGCCATTTAAAACCGAAGGTGAAGCCCTGGCTGGCATAGCTCAGTGGATTGAGCGCGGGACTGTGAACCAGACGATCGCGGTTCGATTCCAAGTCAGGGCACATGGATGGGTTGCAGGCTGGTTCCTTGCAGGCTAACTACCAGCAGGGGATGCACAAAAGGCAACCATACATTGATGTTTCTCTCCATCTCTCCTTCCCCTCTAAAGATAAATAAATAAATAAATAAATAAATAAATAAATAAATAAATAAAAATCTTTAAAAGAAATAAAATAAAATGGAAGGTGAAATAAGAAATTTCTCAGACAAAAGAAGGTCAAAAGAATACAACTCCACCAAACCAGCATTGAAAGACATGCTAAAGGGACTGCTGTAAGATGAAGGTACAGAGCAAGAGAGAGAGGAACACAGGCACAAAAGGAAAAATGGTTCCTCTGATAGAAGATGGCAATGAAGTAGGTGGCAGCTATGCCCAGTTGCTCATACACCCAATAGGGACACTTAGCTGATCTTCTGAAAAACAAAGGGAAGAAGCCAACAGTATCTTAGCTAATATTCAGTTTGGAAGCTGAAGTGTGTAGAGGATGCTTCAAAATATGCAGTAAGGAGGTTTTATAGGCCAACAGAGAAGGTCCCCAGCTCTGGTGTCAGAAACCACAGCTGCTGTGAGGACATCAGAGGAGAACCAATCAGTGATAGCAGCCTAGTGGCTCCTTCCACCCCCTGGGTGAGGAAATCCAAGATCCAAATGAGGAGGGACCTGAAACCATAGAGTCACCGAGGGAGGTGGGGAATGGCAGTAGCGCAACACAGCCAGCAGCATAACCAACCTAAGTTGGCAGTAGCTCACCAGGACAATGCCAGAAAATTTAAGCGATATTGGTGACACCTGGAGCTGAGAGACGACATGGACAGTGACTGGCCATGACTGGATAGACTCTACACTTGCCAAAGAGTTGGAATATGTGGAAAGCTTGGCAGTGTGTGGAGGCAGCAACGGTGCCCAAAGAAACGTTTTATGAAAGGGGATTTGAGGTGCACTGTGCAACGACTTTGCTCATGCAGCAGCCAAGCCATCAAAAAAGAAGTATAGGTGCGATTTTGTTCCCACTCAGGGCACCTCACAGATTGATTAAAGGAGGACAGCAGTGACTTAGAATAGTGATGGTACCCCAAAATATTATTTTCAAATGAGGAACAGCCCGTGAAGTTGCCCAGCCAACAAAGACGGAGGAGAGGGAGGGCAATCTGCTCCTGCTCAGTGAACCTAATGGGTTGTTCAAAAAGGTGTAAAGTGAGATGGCTTATCAGGGCCATCCTGGTGCTACTGCACAGAGTGGAGAGTGCAGGCTGTACAGTACACTGAGGGCATGGGCTGGGCCTAAGAAGCTGTGATTATTGTATCTCAGACTGAACCCCTACACTTGCCTAACACAGGACAGGAAAAATGGAGCCCAGCCCACTTCACCTGTGTGAACCAAGAAGATCTGCAAAACCAGCTGGACTGGCATAACAATCAACGGGTAATTTTTTTCTTTAGAGTAAGACAGTGGGAAGTGGAGTGGAGAGAAAACCATAGACAGATCTAGAAAAACTGAAAAAGTGAACACCAAAAGCTGAGAAAAATTTTACCTTGGTGATTTTTTCTTCTTTTTTTAAATTTAATTCTTGTTCAAGTACAGTTTTGCCTTATATTCCCAGCCCTGTCCCTCCAGTGCTCCCCACCACCCCCCATCTCTGCCCCCCACCTTAGTTATTGTCCATGTATTCTCCACACTTGTTCATGTGAGTCCTTCGACTTTTTCCCTGTGATTCCCTCCCCCCTCCCCTCTGGACCCTGTCAGTACATACTGTATTTCAGTGTCTTAGGTTATACACTCCGCTTGCTTGTTTGTTTTGTTGTTTAGATTCCTCTTAACGGTGATATAATATGGTATTTATCTTTCACCGCCTGGCTTATTTCGCTCAGCATAATGCTTTCCAGTTCCATCCATGATGTTGCAAAGGGTAGGAGATCCTTCTTCCTTTCTGCAGCATACAATTCCATTGTGTAAATGTACCATAGCTTTTTGATCCAGTCATTCACTGATGAGCATCCAGGTTGCTTCCAACCCTTGGCTATTGAAAATTGTGCTGCTATGGACATCAGGGTGCATAGGTTCTTTTGGATTGGTGTTTCAGGGTTCTTAGGATATACTTCTAATAGTGCAATTGCTGGGTCAAAAGGCACATTCATTTTTAGTTTTCTTAGAAAATTCCATACTGTTTTACATAGTGGTTGTACAAATCTGCAATCCCACCAACAGTGAACTACAGTCCCCTTTTCCCCACAACCTCTCCAGCACTTGTTGTTTGTTTCTTTGTTTATGGTAGCCATTCTTACTGGTGTTAAGTGGTATCTCATTGTGATTTTAATTTGCATCTCTCTGATAGCTAGTGATATCAAGCATCTTTTCACGTGTCTCTGGATCCTCTGTATGTCCTCCTAGGTGAAGTGTCTGTTCAAGTCCTCTGCCCATTTTTTAATTGGGTTGCTTGTTTTCTTTGAGTGGAGTCATGTGAGTTCTTTGTATATTTTGGAGATTAAACCTTTGTCTGAGGTATCATTGGAAAATATGTTTTCCCAAACTTGTGCTTCTCTTTTTATCTCGATACTGTTTTCCTTAGCCATGCAGAAGCTTTTAATTTTCATGAGATCCCATTTCTTTATTCTTTCTTTATGTCCCTTACTCTAGGGGATGTATCAGTAAAGATATTGCTGCGTGGAATGTCTGAGATTTTCCTGCCAATGCTCTCCTCTAGGGCTTTAATGGTTTACCAGCTTATATTTATCTTTTATCCACCTTGAATTTATTTTGGTGTATGGTGTAAGTTGGTGCTCAAGTTTCATTTTTTTGCATGTAGCTGTCTAGTTCTCCCAACACCATTTATTGTAGAGGCTATCTTTACACCATTTTATGTTATTGGCCCCTTTGTCGAATATTAATTGACTGTAGAGAGTTGGGTTTATTTCTGGGATCTCTGTTCTATTGCATTGGTCTATGTGCCTGTTTTTATGCCAGTACCAGGCTGTTTTGATTACAGTGGCCCTGTAATACAGTTTGATATCAGGTATTGTGATCCCTCCTACTTTGCTCTTCTTTCCCCAAATTGAAGCTGCTATTCAGGGTCTTCTATGGTTCTATATAAATTTTTGAAGTGTTTGTTCTATGTTTGTGAAATACACCATTGGTAGTTTAATAGGTATTACATTGAATCTGTAAATTGCTTTGGGTAGTATGGACATTTTGATGATGTTAATTCTTCCAATTCATGAACACGGTATATGTTTCCATTTATTTGTGTCTTCCTTGATTTCTTTCTTCAGTGTTGTGTAGTTTTCTGTATATAGGTCTTTTACCTCCTTGGTTAGATTTACTCCCAGATATTTTATTTTTCTTTTTGCTATATCAAATGGGATTTTTTTCTTGATTTCTGCTTCTGCTGCTTCATTGTTGGTATACAAAAATGCCTTTGATTTCTGGATATTGACTTTGTATCCCGCTGTTTTGCCAAATTCATTTATTAGTTCCAGCAGTTTTTTGGTAGAGGCTATAGGATTTTCCATATACACTATCATGTCATTTGCAAACAATGCCAGTTTTGCTTCCTCCTTTCCGATGTGGATGCCTTTCATTTCCTTTTCTTGTCTGATTGCTGTGTCTAGAACTACCAATACTATATTGAATAGAAGTGGTGAAAGGGGACAACCTTGTCTTGTTCCTGATCTTAGTGGAAAAGTTTGAGTTTTTGCCCAATGAGTATGATGTTGGCTGTAGGTCTTTCATATATGACCTTTATTATATTGGGGGTGCTCCCTCTATTCCCATTTTTCTGAGTATCTTTATCATAAATGGGTTTTGTACCTTATCAAAAGTTTTTCCATGTCTATTGATATGATTGTGATTTTTGTCTTTGCTTTTGTTTATATGGTGTATTATATTTACTGATTTCTGAATATTAAACCATCCTTGCATCCCTGGGATGAATCCCACTTGGTTATAGGGTATGATCTTTTTAATGCATTGTTGGATGTGATTTGCCAATATTTTATTGAGAATTTTAGTGTCTATATTCATCAGTGATATTGTCTTGAAGTTTTTTTTTTTTTTTGCTTTGTTGTGTTTCTATCTGGCTTTGGAATTAGAATGATGCTGGCTTCATAAAAAGTGTTGGGGAGTTTTCCCTCCTTTTGGATTTTTTGGAATAATCTGTGAATATTAGGGGTTAGCTCTTCCTTAAAAGGCTTGTAGAATTCTCCTGTGAAACCATCTGGTCCAGTGCTTTTGTGTGATGGGAGTTTTTTGATTAATTATTCAATTTCATCTGCTGTTATTGGCCTGTTCAGGTTTTCTGCTTCTTTTTCATTGAGTTTTGGAAGATTATATTTTTCTAGAAATTTGCCCGTTTCACCTAGGTTTTCAAATTTCTTGGCATATATCTCTGCATGGTAATTCCTTACAATCCCTTCTATTTCTGTGATATCAGTTATAATCTTTCCTCTTTGATTTCTGATTGTGTTTATTTGGGTCCTCTTTCTTCTTTTCTTAATGAGCCTACTTAAAAGTTTGTCTATTGTGTTTATCTTTTCAAAAAACTAATTCCTGGATTCCTTGATTCTTAGAATTGTGCTTTTAGTCTCTATGTCATTTAGTTTTGCTCTGATCTTGCTTATATCTTGCTTATAAGCAAGATATCTTGCTTATATCTTTCCTTCTACTTCCTCTGCACTGTCTTTGTTGTTGTTCCCCAAGTTCTTGGAGGTGTTGGGTTAGGTTGTTTGTTTGAAATATTTCTATCTTCTCTAGGTAAGCCTGTGTTGCTATGAACTTCCCTCTCAGGACTGCCTTCACTGTGTCCCATAAATTTTGGGTTGTTGTGAGTTCATTTTCATTTGTTTCCAGAAACTTTTTGATTTCTTCCCTAATTTCAATCTTGACCCATTCATTGTTTAATAGCATGCCATTCAGTCTCCATGATTCTGGGTGTTTTGGTTTTTTTTCCTGTGGGACCGGTTTCCAATTTCAGTCCCTTTTGATCAGAGAAAATGTTTGGTATGATTTCTATTTTTCTAAATTTGTTGAGTCTCATTTTGTATCCTATCATGTTGTCTATATTTGAAAATGTTCCATGGGTACTTGAAGAAAATGTGTATTTAGCTTATTTGGGATTAAGGCTCTATATGTATCAATTAGGTCTATTTCATCTACAGTGTCATTTAATGCTGCAATATCTTTGTTGATATTTTGTTTGGAAGATCTGTTCATTTTTGACAGTGGGGTGTTAATATCCCCTACTATAATTGTTTTGCTGTCAATATCTTTCTTGAGGTCTTCTAGGATTTTCTTTATGTATTTGGGTGCTTCTGTGTTGGGTGCATATATATTTACGATGTTAGTGTCTTCACAGTGGATTTTTCTCTTGGGTGTTATGAAGTGACCTTCTGAGTCTCTCTTTATGGCTCTTTTTTTGACGTCTATTTTGTCTGATATGAGAATTCCTACCCCGGATTATAGTTCTTGTCCATTTGCTTGGAAAATCTGTCTCCAGCCTTTCACTTTAATCTGTGGTGCTGGTTTGACCTGAGGTGGGTCTCTTGTAGGCAGCATATGTGCGAGTCATGATTTCTTATCCATTCAGCTATTCTGTGTCTTTTAATTGGTGTTTTAATCCATTTACATTTAAGGTTATTATTGAAAGGTACTTGTTCATTGCCATTTATGTACCTGTGTTCCTCTCTGTCTCTCTCTTTTCCTTTCTTTCCTTAAAGCAGCCCTTTTAGTAATTCTTGTAGAGCTGTTTTTGTGAATGCATATTCTTTTCGACTTCTTTTGTCTTGGAAACTCTTTATCTGTCCTTGTATCTTGATTGAGAGCCTTGCTCTGTACAGTCGCCTTGGTTGTAGGCCTCTGTTTCTCATTACTTGGAATATTTCTTGCCATTCTCTTCTTGCTTGGAATGTTTCCATTGAGAAGTCAGTAGCCAACCTTTTGGGGACCCCCTTGTATGTTACTTCCTTTTACTCCTTTGCTGCCTTTAGGATTCTCTCTTTGTCTAGGAGGTTTGCCATTTTAATGATGATGTGTCTTGCAGTAGGCCTCTTTGAGTTCCACCTGATTGGGACTCTCTGCCATTCCTGGATCCATGTCACTTTATCTCTCCTCAGCTTAGGAAAGTTTTCTGTTATTACTCTTTCAAGTAGGTTTTCTATCCCTTTTTCTTCTTCCTCTCCTTCTGGTATTCCTATTATTCAGATATTACGTTTCGTGTTGTCTTGCATTTCTCTTAAATTCTCCTCATTTTTTTCTGAGTCTCTTTTCCATTATTTGGTCCATCTGGGAGATTCTTTCTATCCTGTCTTCAATCTCACTCATGCGATCTTCCGCCTCATTGATCCTATTCTTTATACCTTCTATTGTGTTCTTCAGTTCAGAAATTGTATTCTTCATTTCCTCTTGGCCTTTACTGAAGGTCTATTTCCTTTTTCATGTTGGTATAGTTTGCAGAGAGTTCACTGTAGCTCCCCTGTAGTTTCTGGTAGCTTTTTGTAAACTCTTTGAATTTCCTGATAACCAGTGCTTTGAATTCCATATCTGATAGTTAATTTGCATCTATTTCATCTAACATTCTTCCTGAGGCTTCCTCCTTTCTTTCATTTGGGGATTGTTCCTTTGTCTTCCCATTGTTTGTGATACTCTTCTTGCTGGCCTCAGCTCCTTAAATTGATCTGTTCTGGTTCCCTGGATTTATGGTGTGAACTTCTGTGGCAGGATGCCTGTGAAATTCAGTGGTGCAGTCTCCTGCAGGTATCTTGGTGTTCTCTGCTTCCACCTACTCATTTCTTTATTTTGCATGTGTGATCAGTTGGAGGGGGAGGCAAAATGGTTAATGATAGCAGAAGATTATTTTATGCTATTTACAGATCCAGTCGGCAGGGAAGAAATAGACAGTCTTTAGGCTATGTATAGAGTTAACTGTGCTCTTTGACCAAGCTTGCCACTTTTAAGAAAGGATGGACATAAGTTAAGTCTCTTGTTGAGAAGAGGAGGGTTGTGAATTGTATCTAGAAAGCAATGTGGTTGCGGGTGGTCAGATTTTGAGGTAAGGTAAGAGTACAGGTTAGTAACTAGGTGTAGTATGTGAGTAAATAGAGTAACAGAATTCAGGCACCTTTAAGTTGGTCTAAGGTCCGAGAGATGTGTTATGAAGTATTACCATTGTATAGAACAGCTCTTATTTACAATAATATTAGAGCTACACTCACGTAATAGACTCTATGTTATCTGTCTAAATGGGGGTTATAGAGCTTGGGTAGTATGCCAAAGGAAAGCAAGTGAAGTATAAAAAATTAGCAATACTCTGTGGAGGAAAGAGCAGTGGGAACCTATCAGGTAGTACAATATAACCAGCCAGGACTAAGCAACCTGTTACAGAAAGAGGAGGATTCAAAGATATTCTTAAAATAAAAAAAAGAAAGAAGAATAATGCCAAAAAATAATAATACACCTAAAAGAAAACTAAGGAACACACAAACAAACAATCCAACACACACACACATACACACACACATACACACACACACACACAAAAGTCAGGAGAAAGGAGGAATAAGCGGAAAATTTGGGAAGAATGGAAGTACTAAAACCGGACAAAAAAAAAAAAAGAAATGAGGGACAGAGTATTGAAAGACAGAGCAACAATACAGTTTAAATGATATAAGATTACCTAAAAAAGAAGTTGAGTGAGGAAAAAAAAGAGAAGGGGGAAAAACACACACACACACACACAAACAGAAAACAAACAAGCAAACAGAGAACAACAACAAAAAAACACCCTTCCTTTGTCGGTTTGAAACTGTCCAAGCTGGATTTTCTGGTTGCTGCCGGCCGGGCCTCTCTGAGGGCAGGTATGCATGCATGCACGCAAGCCAGCTACCACTTTGGGATGTGGGTGCCCACATCCCTGTGAGGCTGCCTGGGTCCCTTGGTATCTGGCACTGTCCTTCTCAGTCCCGTGGTGGGACCCAGGTGTTCCCACCCCTCCCCTGGATGGCTGCTGTGTGGTTGGACCGTGAGGCAAGCTGCTGGCACAGAACACATCAGTTCACTTTCCAGTAGAGACTTCTCCGCAAAGCCTGCCTGTCAGCCCAGCCCAATCCCAAAAGACCGGCAATGACAGTGTCCTTCTCAAATCCCCTGGCTGGTGGGCTGGTGGGCTGGTGGGCTGGCGACAACAGAGTCCGCAGTTGAATAGGGTCCTCCTCCCTTGCCACCCTTTACGTTAACTTAAGCCCACAGGTCTCTGCCTGGTATTACCCAGCCTGCCTAGACAGGGAGGTGGGGAGTCAGTTCTCTCCCACAGACCCTGTAGCAGGCCCATGGCCACGGAGTCTGTTGCTGGCCCACTGGGTGCTAGGCCTCTTGAGTTCCCTCCGCCACAGGCGCCCTGGCCCTTGATTCAGACAAGGCCTCTGTTTCCGACTGATGGTGCGGGCCCAGATTGCCCGCCGCTTCTCGTCTGTACTCATGCACTGCTGGAGGTCGCCTGCCTTGGGTGTGCAGGGGGCGAAGCCCAAAGCCAAGGAGGCCATGGGCACAGCCACTTTTGTCCTCACTGGCCTTCTGGAGTCCTCGCTGACCTGCAGCTGTCTGGTTCCTCTGTCACACTCTCTGGTCTCTTATTTTCATAAATGTTGGGGAATTGTTGGTTGATTATGCTGTTCTTCAGTAGATCCGCCTGAATTTTCTACCAGATGAATGGGAGCTGGGTTTCCTCCATGCTACTCTGTCGCCATCTTCCGATTTTTTTCTTTATTTATATTTTATCTACATTTTTATTTCTCTTTCTTCTTTCTATTCAGATTGTTTTCTTTTATTGTTTATTTCATTTTTTAATTTATTCTCCCTTTCATATGGTATTTAAATTTTTCTTCTTTCACTTCACTTGTATTCCAAATAACTCACTACTCTTGGTATGTATTTTATTTTTATTCTTTCTATTCAGATTACATAATTCTTATCACATTATTATTATTCCAAATTCCACATAGCACCCTTACCTGATTTTATTGTATTTTATTTTAATTTAGTTTATTTTATTCATGTATATTTAGAGGGGAAGGGAAGGATAGAGGGAGAGAAACATCAATGTATGGTTGCCTCTTGTGTGTCCCCTGCTGGGAACTGGCCTGCAACCCAGGCATGTGCCCTGACTGGGAATCAAACTGTGATCCTCTTGTTCGCAGGCCCATGCTCAATCCACTGAGCTACACCAGCCAGGGCACCCTTACTTGATTTTAATCCATTTTGCCATCTTCCTGAAACTTATTACTGTTGGTATAAAATTTATCTTCTCTCATACTATACCAAGTTTCAATCATTTACTCTCACTATTTGTCCTCCTTTTAATCTCATATAAGGTCTCTTTATTTAGTCAGCTCACATTTTTCCCTATTATAATAATCTTATTTCTTTTCAACATTTTATAAATTATGGTTGATTGGGTAAAATATCATAGTTATTTCTGTACTTCTCCAATGGAACTTCTATTTGTTCACTATTTGTTTTGACTTTAAATCCCATAGAATACTCTCTTGCTATCTTAATCCATTTCAACTTGCCTGTGTCTCAATCATCTGGGTGAAAAATTTTATTTTAATGTTTTATCTTTCTACACCACACTCTCTCAATCTGGGCCTTACTCCTTACTGTTATCAGTATACTTCCCCCATCTTCTCAAAATAAATTTTCTTTATGGTAGATATCTCATATCCACCTTGCATTTTGTACAATATTCTCATTCTCATTCCACCTTAATTAAACTTCATTCAGCTATCATTGTTACCTACCCAGTTGGTTTTCTGCAATTTTGCTCCCGTTGATCCAATACCTTTTCAATTTTACTTCAAACCTCATAATATACTCTTGTCTTTATCTTACCCCATTGTTCCCATCACTTTTTTGTTTTGAATTTTAAATTTTGTTCTTCACTTTGATACTATCCCAACTCTTAGCAATTTTTGTCTCTCTTACCACTCAATAATATTTCCCATTTGGTCATCTCATATTCCCTTTGACTTCTCTTATGATATCTTCAATGTGTCTTCAACTTTACCAACCTTAACTCAATTGCAGTTGAGATTGTTGATGTGATAGGTGGGCTCTTTTTGCTGGTGTAGGTTTGGTTGTCTGGTAATATTGTTTTGTTAACCAACATGGTACAATAGCATAGAAGACAAGGTGGGAGTTGTGACTACTATTAAGCCCACTGGAGGAGAAAACCCATTAACAAAGAAGCCACCAATAAATGAAACCCCAGTACAACAAGAGACCCAGTGAAAATAAAAAGAGAAAACCTAGAGCATTTAGACAAGAAGATCAAAGAGATTACACCACTAAGTGCCAGAGAACTCTTACCATAGATGTCCACCCTACAAAGACAGCTGGTGAAGCAGAGCACTCAGAAATGCATAAATAAAAATAAGTCAGTTTGAATTTAAGTTATGTTTGGCTGAATCTTATGGTCACAAACAAGTCCTGAGTAAGAAAAGATAATATTTATTCCATCAGGTGGGGAAATCTTAACTAGAAACAGTCCAGTGCCAGGGGCAGAGAGTGTACTTGACCTCAAGAAGCTTCCAAAACACTTGAGCTTCCCAAAAATAAAAATAAAGAATGACTGAAAGAAAATAAGGAAATCCCATTCCACTAAAACACTGTGGATTGGGATTTTATCTACATTTGTTTTAAAACTATTGTTTTCCAACAGTCTTGGATCCTTCTGGAGCTTTGCAGAGATGCACTTGGTTGTAGTCATGGCTCACACCTGGACTTGCACAGATACTTTTTCTACTTTCAGGAAGAGGATGGTGAAGGAACTTGCAGTCCCCTGCTCTAGAAACATGCAGAAAGGAGAACTGTGAGCTCAACAGAATTCACCAAAGTCATATGAAGGCTGATGGGACATACAAGGAGGTGGGACATGAAGCTTTCTTCCAGAATAGGGAGGAGAGAGATGACATGTCAGAAGAGTGAAGGGAAGCCACACCAACATCCTTCCAGGACCAATCTGGAATTACAGCTAAATTGTGGAGAAATCACCCAAAACAAACAACTGAACAATAGTGAGAGAGAAGCCTTATAATCTTGTACAAACAGAAGAATCAGCTTCAGTACAACCTGTTTGGTAAGGAGTATGGTGGAGACTCAGGAGAGCTGTCTGAGCACACAAGGGTACCAGTGCCAGAGGAATGATAAGGTGGCTAGTTAGATCCCCATTAAAAGAATAAGGTCTAAACCCTAAGATTGGATCTCCAGCCTAGGATACTAAACCCCCCCCCCAAAATACACAGATAATAACCAGTGGAGAAAGGTGGCAGGGTTATTCTCCACCAGAGGTGAATGGTTGGGGATGAAAAGAGCCATTTAAAGAGTCAATGCACAAGTTTTAATTTGTAGCCACTTACCTGGAGCTCTGGCAAAGGTAGGGGAAGAGTGGCCTAGAGAACCTGAGGGGAGACAGAAGATGAAAGCTTTGGGGAGAGCTCTGAAAATAGCCACCAGGATCCTGGTGCTGAGTCATCTCTAATAAGGCAGCAGCTATCATGTTCACTCAGACCACTTCCTTCCCAGCAACAGCAGCTGGAGGGGAAACAAAAGCCCAACACCAGGAAGGATTCTGTCCTGCTCTGTGGGGCTTAAGCCTTACAATTCAGGGCAGAGTGACTAGATTAACAACTGAAGGAAATAG
This sequence comes from Sturnira hondurensis, assembly GCF_014824575.4. Taxonomy (NCBI): domain Eukaryota; kingdom Metazoa; phylum Chordata; class Mammalia; order Chiroptera; family Phyllostomidae; genus Sturnira; species Sturnira hondurensis. The sequence continues at coordinate 146,551 of NW_028086330.1, forward strand.
CCATATAGTAGATCCCTGGCAGTCTTAGAGAAGGCTACCGAAGGTCACACAGGGTCAACATCTGACATCACCAGAGGAGGATCCAGGAAGATAAAACAGTGGTAAATGCAAGAGGCTACCTAGACAAAATCCACTGTGGCCTTCTACATGATTAGCAATATTCTCTATTCTGCATAGCTTTCTAACATTAATTTCTTGTCTAGCACATATGGCATATTAAGTTACTAGAATTTATATTATAATTTATTTCTCTCCTTTCTTATAATAGTTTTCATCTCCTTACACCCTTATTAATAGTGGTTCATTTGATGTGCATAGTGAGATTGTGGGAGGGAGATATTTTTTCAGATGTGGGTTAGATCCCTGGGCTTTGTGATTTTCTTCTGGCAGGATCTGCATGAGAGCATTATAAAAAATAGTGGGCAGAATGACCCTCAGACAACCACCTAGAGGTAAGGACTCACCAAAGAATGACACAACAACAATAAAAACTCAATTATATACAGAGAGCCAAAGATCATTGTCATAAAGGTCACCCTTAGACCATGGAGTTCAGGAGATCAAGGAGACTGTACCACTGAATCTCAACCACAAACTGAGGGTGTCAAAGCAGCTCAATTTAGAAAGCAGAGTTTTAAAAAAAGACTCTCATAAACAACGGGAAAACAAAGAAACAACCCCCCTAATAAAAGGAAAGGATAAAGCCACAAAAAGAATGATAAATAAATAGAGGAAAGGCAATTATCAGATATTGTGTTCAAAACAATGTTTATAAGGAGGCTCAATGAGCTAATTGAGAATTACCAAAACCTACAGGGAAACTAGAAGGAACTTACTGAAAACTGTATCAAAATGAAAGAGGAAATAGAAATTATCAAAAAGGGCTGAGAGGTAAGGTAGAATACAATTTTTGAATTGAAGAACACAGTAGAAGGAATCTGAAGCAGGCTAGATGAAGCAGAGGTTGAAATCAAGGAGCTGGAGGACAATATATATAAAAAGCATGCAGAAAGAGAAAGAAAGGGAAAGAAGGCTAAGAAAGAATGAAGATGTGTTAAGGGAACTGCAGGACAACATGAAATATAAGAATATCCATATAATAGGGACAGGAGGAGGAGAAGAAGACCGAGGGATAGAAGAACTGTTTGAAAAAGCACTGATAAAAAAAACTTGCTTAATTTGATGAAATAAAAAGTGATACAAATCCTGGAAGCACAGAGGGTCCCAATCAAGAGGGTCCCCAAAAGGCCTACTACAAGACACATCATCATTAAAATGTCAAAATACCAAGGCAAAGAGAGATGCTTAAAGGCATAAAGGGAGAAACAAGAAGTAACATACAAGGTAGTCATAATAAGACTAGCAGCTGATTTCTCGATGGAAACATTACAAGCCAGAAGGGAATGGCAAGATATATTCCAAGTAATAAAAAGCAAAGGCCTGTATCCAAGAATACTGTACATAGCAAGGCTGCCATTTAAAATGGAAGGTGAAAATAGGGGTTTCCCAGACAACAGAAGATGGAAAAAATACACCTTCACAAAACCAGCACTGCAAAATATATTAAAGGGACTGCTTTAAGAAAGGGAAGAAAAGGAATGAGAGAGGCAGAGACAGAGAGAGAGAGAGAGAGAGAGAGAGAGAGAGAGAGAGGAACACCAATATGAAGGGAGTAAAAGGGCAGCAAATAGGTACCTATCAATAATAAACTAAGTGTAAATGGATTAATTGTTCCAATAAATACATATAGTAGCTGAATGAATAAGAAAACATGACCCACACATATGTTTCCTATAGGAGACCCATCTCAGAACAAAAGTCATAAACAGACTGAAAGTGAAGGGTTGGAAAAAATATCCCAAGCAAATGGACAGGAAAAAATGCTGGGGCAGCAATACTTATATCAGAAAAAATAGATTTCAAAGCAAAGGTCACAAAGAAGAGACCCAGAAGGTCACTTCATAATACTCAAGGGAATAATTCTTCAAGAAGACACAAACATTATAAGAATATATGCACTCAACATAACAGGACTAAAATATATAAGGAAAATCTTGGAGGACTTCAAGAAAGACATAGAAAGCAACCAACTTACACTAGAGAATTTTAACACCCCACTGTCAATAATGGATTGGGCCTCTAAACAAAATATCAACAAGAATATTGTGGCATTGCACAATTTCCTAGATGAAATGTACCTAACTGATATATATATATAAACATTCATCCCAAAGAGTCAAAATACACATTCTTTTCAAATGTGCATGAAAAAAAAAGTAAAGATAGACCACACGATAGGACACAAAACAAGCCTCAACAAATTTCAGAAAATTGAAATTATATCAAGCATGTTCTCAGACCACGAGGGCCTGAAACTTGAAACACTACAAGGAAAAACCTCAAAAACACTCAAATTCATGAAGATTGAAGAGAAGGCTATTAAACAATGACTTGGTTAAGAATGAGATCAAGGAAGAAATCAGAAAGTTTCTAAAAAGAACAGAAAGTGAATTCACAATTCAAAACTTATAGGACAAAGAGAAAGTAGTCCAGAGAGGGAAGTTCATACTGATACAGGTTTACCTACAGAAGAGATATATTATCAGTAGACAACCTAAGACTACATCTACAATAACTGGGGGAACAATAACAAATCCCAGAAAGAGATTAAGGAAGGAAATAACCAAGATCAGGGCAGAATAAAATGACATGGGGACTAAAAAAAATTATTAGGATTAGTAATTCCAGGAGCTATTTCTTTCAAAAGAGAATCATAGGGGAACAGGGGATGGACTCACATGAACAAGTATAAAGGCCACATGGACAATAACTAAGGGTGGGGGTGGAAATGGGAGGGAGGTGGGGAGCATGGGGCGGGGAGCGGGCAGGGTTGGGAATATAAGACAGAAAGCTGTAATTGAACAATTATTAAATTAAACAATTATTTTAAAAAAGATAAAAAAATTGACTATGCCTTAAGCAGACTGATTAGGAAAAAAAGAGAGAGGACCCAAATAAACAAAATAATAAATAAAAGAGGAGTGATTTTTACCACAGATGACACAGTAATACAAAGGATTGTAAGAAATTACAATGAACAACTATATGCCAAAGAATGTGAAAACCTGGGTAAAATGGACAAATTTCTAGAAAACTAAAATCTTCCAACACTGAATGAAGAAGAAGCAGAAAGCCTGAACAGACCAATAACAGCTGCTGAAATCGAAGTAGTGATTAAAAAAACTCTAAACACACACAAGCCCTGGACCAGATGGATTTACAGGAGAATTTCACAAAACATTTATGGAAGAGCTAATCCCTATATTTCAAAGACTATTCAACAAAATCCAAGAAGAATGAAGACCCCTAAACTCTTTTTATGAAGCCAGCATCATCCTAATCCAACAATCATATAAAAACACACACAAAAAAGCAAGAAAACTATGGGCTAGTATGATTGGTAAACATAGATGCTAAAATCCTCAACAAAATATTGGCAAACCACATCAGCAAGACATTAAAAAGATGATACACCATGATCAAGTGCTATTCATCCCAAGGATGCAAGGATAGTAAATATTTGTAGATTAATAAATTTACTACATCACATAAACAAAAGGAAAAAAATCACATGATCATACCAATAAATACGGAAAAAGTATTAGATAAGGTAAAGTGCTCATTTGTGATTAAAAAAATAAAAATAAACTGTCTGTAGGGGGAGCATACTTCAATGTAATAAAGGCCATCTAGGAGACCCTACAGCCAATATCATATTTAATAGGAAAAACTTAAAGCTTTCCTACTGAGACAAGGGACAAGACAAGGATGACCCCTTTCACCACTTCTATTCAACATAGTATTGGAAGTTGTAGACACAGCTATCAGATAAGAAGAAGAGGGGGACTGAAGATGGCAGTAAGGTTGGTGGAAGTGGGGCCCAGTTCTCCCTGTGCCCAGCTGAAACATCTAGCCCATCTTCTGAGGAACAAAGTGAACAGCTAACAGAATGCCAGCTTATATGAATTTTGGAGGCCAAAAATTGTAGAGAGCATTGGAAAACAGACAATGAGGAGATTGTGTTGGGATGGTAAAGACTCTTGGATCTTTGCAGGGACCTAGGCTGCTGTGGCCCCTGACCTAATGCCTGCCACTGGATACTTGGAGGAGAGTTAGATCACCAACTCTCTCCTCTACCAGAGCAGAGAGAAAAGCCTGGCACCCGAAGGAACTTGGATGCTTGAAGTCACTGGGGGGAATAGGCAACAAGTGGGAGAAACACAAAAGTGGTGTACAGCCACTGGAACTGTGGACGGTAACTGGATTATTACCAAAGAAGCTGGGGATCTGAGAATCACCTGGAGAATGGAGAAGAGTTGAGCCATATTGAACCTTGACCTTGATAGTCTCCAGTCTGGTTACAAAGTTGGGCTGCATGAAAAGTTGAGTGCTTGTTACGAATAGAAAGCATAACAAGAGGCTTTTACTCAGAAAGGAAAAAAAAAAGCTTGCAGTGGATTTATAAGGAACTCTTGAGCTGTGGCTGGCATGCTCCTAGGGTGTTCTGGCTGCATGCCTGTGTGTGGCTCTGGCCAATTGCATGGGGAGTGGATTTGAGCCATCAGCCTGCACTGGACTCAGGCATCTTTCTGGGAAGCTGATTCACCCCGCTTGTTCTGAGTCTTAGTTGAACCACTTGCCTGTCCTTGACTCGGGCTGCTTGACTGGCAGCTGAGTTGCATCACTCTTCTGAAGGCTGACTGGTGGTGCTTGCCCTGGGGCTGATTCAGACTTTTTATGGAACCATTTGACTTAAGGCTTATTTGAGCTGTGTTCCTGAGCTTGACTCAAGCTGCTTGCCCAGAGGCTGAGTGGGTGATAGGAGCCACTTGCCCAAGCTTGACTCTTGCTGCTTGACTAGAGGTTAAGTGGCATCTCCCAACTGGAGCTGTTGGCCTGGCAGTGAGCTTTGGAAATGGTGGCCTCACAAAGAGCAACAAGAGGGCATAGCACACAGACCTCAGTACAACTGGTAGATTAAAATTGCATCCCTAGTGAAGATGGACATAGGGGCCCAGCATCTCATGGAGGACCTCAGCTGGGATATGGGCAACTGTGAATATTGCAACCCAAGCATGCCCCCATCCTTGAAAAAACATAGGAAGAAAGCAAAATTAACCCCAGACCCCCTCTTCCTGTGGTATCCAGGAAGACCAGTAGAACTCACTCAACAGATTTAAAGTCAGCAGGAGGCTTCTTTGTCTTTTTCTCTATTTTTTCTTCCCCCAAGTGAGAAAATAAGACCTGGAGTTGTGAAAGATCCAGAGACAGATCCAAAGGGGGAGCACAAGGCTAAACCCCAAAACCGAGAAACTGAGACAAATTTCACTTTCCTAAGCCATAGAACTAGCATTTTATCTTATTTGTATCATCATTATTATTATTATTTTCATTATTATTATTAAGTGGGAGCTAAAAACATCAGTATACCCAGTGAAGGAGAGAAACCACCAACAAAGGAACCACCAAAAGGGAAAAACCCAAGTACAACAAGAGAGCCCACACGAACAGGAGAAAGGGAAAACCTAGAGCATCCAGATGATATCAGAGACACCATCACTGAATCTCACAGAATCCTACCATAGAAGTTCAGTACACAAAGATAGCTAGCAAAGTGAAACATCAGTAAGCGTAGAAACAAAAAGTCACCTAAAATGGGAAGACAAAAAATGAACACGCAATAAAAAAGAATGGAAGGTTTTAGTTTTTGCCCATTGAGTATGATGTTGGCTGTAGGTCTTTCATATATGGCCTTTATTATATTGAGGAATGCTTTTCTACTAAGATCAGGGACAAGACAAGGTTGTCCAATTTCACCACTTCTATTCATTATGGTATTGGAAGTTCTAGCCTCAGCAATCAGACAAGAAAAGGAAATGAAAGGCATCCAAATTGGAAAGGAGGAAACAAAACTGCCATTGTTTGCAGATGACATGATACTGTACATGGAAAATCCTATAGCCTCTACAAAACACTGCTCAAACTAATAAATGAATTTGGCAAAAAGCGGGATACAAAGTCAATATCCAAAAATCAAAGGCATTTTTATACCAACAATGAAACAACAGAAGCAGAAATCAAGAAAAAAAATCTCATTCCATATAGCAAGAACAAAAATAAAATATCTGGGAATAAACTCAACCAAGAATGTAAAAGGCCTGTATGCTGAAGACTACACAACACTGAAGAAAGAACTCAAGGAAGACACAAACAAATGGAAACATATACCGTGTTCATGAATTGGAAGAATTAACATCATCAAAATGTCCATACTACCCAAAGCAATTTACAGATTCAATGCAATACCTATTAAACTACCAATGGCGTATTTCACAGACATAGAACAAACACTTCAAAAATGTATATAGAACCATAGAAGACCCTGAATAGCAGCCGTGATTTCAAGCAAGAAGAACAAAGTAGGAGGGATCATAATACCTGATGTCAAACTGTACTACAGGGCCACTGTAATCAAAACAGCCTGGTACTGGCATAAAAACAGGCACGTAGACCAATGGAATAGAACAGAGATCCCAGAAATAAACCCAACTCTCTACAGTCAATTGATATTTGACAAAGGGGGCAGTAACATAAAATGGTGTAAAGATAGCCTCTTCAACAAATGGTGTTGGGAGAACTAGACAGCTACATGCAAAAAAATGAAACTTGAGCACCAACTTACACCATACACCAAAATAAATTCAAGGTGGATAAAACACTTAAATATAAGCTGGGAAAACATTAAAGCCCTAGAGGAGAGCATTGGCAGGAAAATCTCATATATTCCATGCAGCAATATTTTTACTGATACATCCCCTAGAGCAAGGGACATAGAGAAAAGAATAGACAAATGGGATGTCATCAAAATTAAAAGCTTCTGCATGGCTAAGGAAAACAGTATCAAGATCAAAAGAGAAGTTCCAGCTTGGGAAAACATATTTGCCAATGATACCTCAAACAAAGTTTTAATTGCCAAAATACACAAAGAACTCACATGACTCCACTCAAAGAAGATGAGCAACCCAATTAAAAAATGGGCAGAGGACTTGAACAGACACTTCTCCAAGGAGGACATGCAGAGGATCCAGAGACACATGAAAAGGTGTTCAATATCACTAGCTATCAGAGAGATGCAAATTAAAACCACAATGAGATACCACTTTATACCAGTCAGAATGGCTACCATAAACAAAGAAACAAACAACAAGTGCTGGAGAGGTTGTAGGGAAAAGAGGATCTTAGTTCACTGTTGGTGGGATTGCAGAGTGGTACAACCACTATGGAAAACAGTATGGAATTTTCTAAGAAAACTAAAAATGAACGTGCCTTTTGATCCAGCAATTCTACTGTTAGGAGTATATCCTAAGAATCCTGAAGCACCAATTCAAAAGAACCTATGCACCCCGATGTTCATAGCAGCACAATTTATGATAGTCAAGAGTTGGAAGCAACGTAAATGCCCATAAGTAAATGAATGGATCAAAAAACTATGGTACATTTACACAATGGAATTCTATGCTGCAGAAAGGAAGAAGGAGCTCCTACCCTTTGCAACATCATGAATGGAACTGGAAAGCATTATGCTGAGCAAAATAAGCCAGATGGTGAAAGACAAATACCATATGATATCACCGTTAACAGGAATCTAAACAACAATACAAACAAGCAAGCAAAATACGACTAAAGACACTGAAATACGGAACAGGCTGACAGAAACAAGAGGAGAGAGGAGAGAGAATCACAGGGGAGAAGGTGAAAGACTCACATGAAGAAGTATAAAGGACACATGGACAATAACTAAGGTGGGGGTGGAAATGGGAGGGAGGTGGGGAGCACTGGGGGGCGGGCTGGAAATATAAGACAGAAAACTGTACTTGAACAGGAATTAAATTAAAAAAAAAAGAATGGAAGGCTCCCAGATAAAAGACCTAAGTGAAATGGAGATAAGCAAGCTACCAGATATAGAATTCAAAATAATGGTTATAAAGATGCTCAAGGAACTCACAGACAACTACAAATAAATGAGTGAGAATTACAAATGTATGAAAAATGAATTAGAAACTATAAACAAAAACCAGGAAGAAATGAACAATAAAATTTCAGAAATAAAAAACACACTGGAAAGAAACAGAGTACTGAAATAGTGACCTGGAACATAAGGTGGAAAGAAATACCTAGGTAGAGCAGCTGTTCACACACATGCACACACACACACACACACACACAGAAAAAAAGTAAAAAAATATGAAGATAGCTTAAGGGAACTCTCAGATAACATGAAACAAAACAACATTCGAATCATAGAAAAATGAGAAGAAGAAGAAAAGAAACAAAGGATAGACCCTGTTCAAAAAAATAATGACAGAAAACTTTACCAACCTGCAGAGGAAAAAACCATGCAAGTTCAGAAAGAACAGAGTCCCAATAAGGAAAACCCAAAGAGCCCAACTCCAAGACATATCATAATTAAAATGGCAGCTTTAAATACAAACAGAGAATCTTAAAAACACAAGGGAGAAATAAGAAGTAGTATACAAAGGGGCCCTGATAAGTCTAGCAGCTGATTTGTCAAAAGAAACACTCTAGTACAGTAGAGGATGGCAAAAGATATACAAATAAATGAAAAACAAAAGCCTGCAACCAAGATCACTTTATCCAGAGATGCTCTCAATTAAAATGAATGGGAAAAATAAAGATTTTCTGAAACAAACAAACAAAAAAAGCTAACAGAATACATCTCTACCAAACCAGCCCTACAGGATTTAATAGAGTGACTACTATAAGAACAGAAAGAAAAGGAGTGAAAGAAAGAGAAAAACTGGTACAAGTGGGGGAAATGAGCAAAAACCTATAAAAATAACCTTAAATATTAATGTATTAAATGCTCCGATCAAAGGATATACAGGAGCCAAGTGGATAAGAAAACATGACCCAGGCATATGTTGCCTACAAGAGACCCACTTCAGAACAAAAGACCTACACAGAATAAAAGTGAATGGGTTGGAAAAAATATTCAAAGCAAACAGACAGGGGAAAAAAAGCTGTGGTAGCAATACTTATTTCAGACAAAATAGACTTCACAACAAAAATCATAAAAGGATACCCAAAAGACAATTTTGTAATATAGAAGGGAAGATTTCATCAAGAAGATAAAAATATTCCAAACATATAAGTACCCAATTTAGGAGAACCCACATACAAAAAGAAAATCTTGGAGGACTTCAAGAAAGATATTGAGAGCTACACAATTATAGTAAAGGATTATAACACCCCAGTGTAAAAAACAATGGATAGATCTTCAAAACAAATTATCAACAAAGATATGCATCGTTGAAAAATGCCCTAGATTAAACGGACTTAACTAATATACATATATATAGAGAGAGAGAGCCTTTCATTCCAAAAAATCTAAATACACACTCTTTTCAAATGCACATGGAACATTTTCAAAGATAAACTACATGATAGGACATAAAACAAGCCTCAACAAATTGAAGAAAATTTAAATCATATCAAGCATTTTCTCTGACTACAAGGGATGGAAACCAGAAACCAAACTCAAGGAAAAAAAGCCAAAAAAACTAAAACTCATGGATATTGAATAGGATGTTATTAAACAATAATTTGGTCAAGAATAAGATCAAGGAAGAAATTGGAAAGATTCTGGAAACAAATGAAAATGAACTTGCCACAGCCCCAAACTTATGGTAAACAGTGAAGGTAGTCCTGAGAGGGAAGTGAATAGAGATACAGGCCTACCTACAAAAAAATAAGAAACATTTTGAATAAACAAACTAACCCTACATGAACAATAACCAGAGGAACAACCTCAAAGAAAGCTCAGAGAAGCTGGAAGAAATCACATAGAGACTAAAAGCACAATTCTCAAGATCAATAAACCTGGGAGATGGTTCTTTGCAATGATAAAAGAAAATGACAAGCCTTTAAGCAGACTAATCAAGAAAAAAAAAGAGGGCCCAAATAAACACATTCAGAAATAGAAGCGCAGAAATTACAACTGATACCTCAGAAATACAAAGGATTGCAAGAAATTGCTACAAAGAACTATATGCCAAGAAATTTTAAAACTTAGGTGAAATGGACAAATTTATAGAAAAACATAATCTTCCAAAACTGAGTGAAGAGGAAGCAGAAAGCCTGAACAGACCATTAACAGCTGAGGAAATTGAATCAGTAATCAAAAAACTTCCTACATAGGAAGCCCTGGGCAGGACAGTTGCACAGGAGAATTCTACAAAGCATTTAAGGAAGAGCTAAACCCTATTTTTCACAGACTATTCCAAAAAATCCAGGAAAAAGAAAAACTCCCAAACTCTTTTTATGAATCCAGCGTCATCCTAATTCCAAAATCAGATAAAGACGAAACAAAGAAAGAAAACTTCAGGCCTCTATCACTGATAAACATATACGTCAAAATCTTTAACAAAATATTGCCAAACTGCATCCAGTGATACATTAAAAACATTTACAACATGATTAAGTGGGATTTATCCCAGGGATAAAAGGATAGTACAATATTCAGAAATCAATAAATGTAACACACCACATAAACAAAAGCAAAAACAAAAATCACATGATTATGTTAATAGATGTGGAAAAAGCATGTGATACGGTACAGCACCCATTTATGATAAAAACACTCAGCAATGTGGGAACAAAGGAACCATTTCTCAACCTAATAAAGGCCATATATGAGACATATGCCAACATCATAATCAATGGGTAAAAACTAAAAATGTTCCCATTGATACTAGGAACAAGACAAGGTTGTCCACTTTCACCACTTATATTCAACATAGTATTGAAGTCCTAGCCACAAAGTTCAAACAAGAAAAAGAAATGAGAGTCATTCAAATTGGAAAAGAGGAAACAAAACTGTCATTGTTTGCAGATCACATGATAGTGTACATAATAAATCCTACAGACCCTGTTAAAAAACTACTGGACCTAATAAGTGAATGTGGGAAAATAGGGGGGTACTAAGTCAATTTTCAGAAATAAAAGGTATTTTTGTACACCAACAATGAAATATAAGAAACAGATATCAGGAAAAAAATGCCTTTTGTGATAGCATGGATGGAACTGGAGAGCATAATGCTAAGTGAAAAAATAAGAGGGGGTTGAAACACAAATACCATATGATTTCACACTTAACTGGAACATAATGAACAAAACAAACAAGCAAGCAAAATATAACCAAAGACGTTGAAATTAACAACAAACTGACAGTAACCAGATGGGAGAGTGGAGGGGATAATGTGGGGGGAAAGGGTGAATGGTTTACAGAAACAATTATAAAGGACACATGGACAAAAACAAGGGGGATGAAAACAGGTGAGAGAGGTGAGGATGGCTGGGGTGGTGGGGTGTGATGAGGAGAAAAGGCAGAAAACTTTACTTCAACATCAGTAAAATTCAAAAGTATTTAATAAAAATAAATAAATAAAATAGCTAGAAATAAACCTAACCAAGGATGCAGAAGACTTGTACTCAGAAAACTACACAACACTGAAGAAATAAATTAAAGAAGGCACAAACAAATGGAAGCATATATCATGTCCATGGACTGGAAGCATTAACATAATCAAAATGCCTATACTATTCAAAGTAATTTATCAATTCAATGTAATACCTATTTAAGTACCAATGACATATTTCACAGATACAAAACAAACATTTCAAAAGTGTGTATGGAACCATAAACAATCCCAAATAGCCACAGAATTTTTGAGAAAGAACAAGTAGGAGGATCACAATGCCTGATATCAAACTATATTGCAAGGCCATAGTAATCAGAACAGCCTGGTACAGGCTTAACTCCAGACACAAAAAACAATGGAACAAATCAGAGAGCCTGGAAATAAACCCATTTCTCTATGGTGAATTAATATTAAAAGAAGAGAAGTATAATGTGGAGTAAAAATACCTTCATCATCAAATGGTGTTGGGAGAGATAGACTGCTACATGCAGAAAAAATGAAACTCGATCACCAACTTACACCATACACAAGAATAAATTCAAGGTGGATAAAAGACTTAAATATAAGCCATGACACCATAAAAGTCGTAGAGGATAACATAGGCAAAAAATCTCAGATATTCCACCCAGCAATATTTGCACCTATATGTCCCCTAGAGCAAGGGACATAAGAAAAAGAATAAACGAATGGGATCTTATAAAAATAAAAAAGCCTCTTCATGGCTAAAGAAAACAGTATTAAAGTGAAAATAGAACCAACTTTATCTGAAAACATATTTGTCAATGATACCTCCAACAAGGGTTTGATGTTCAAAATATATAAAGAACTCCCATGACTCCACTCCAGGAAGACAACCCAATTAAAAAGTGGGCAAAGGACAATAATAGATACATATTCAGGGAGAACCTACAGAAGGCCCAGAGACATAAAAAGATGCTCAACATCACGAGCCATCAGAGAGTTGCAAATTAAAACCACAAGGAGATACCACTTCACACCAATGAGAATGGCCATCATATACAAATCAACAAAGAAATGTTGGAGAGTAATAGAGAAAGGAAATCCTAGTATACTCTTGGTGGGAATGCAGACTTGTGCAGCTAGTATGAAAACTGTATGAAATTTCCTCAGAAAACTAAAAATGGAACTGCCTTTTGACCCAGCAATTCCACTGCTGGGATTATACCCTATGAATCCTGAAACAACAATTCAAGAGAACCTATGCACCCCAATGTTCATAGCAGCACAAATCACAATAAACAAGTCCTGGAAGCAACCTAAGTGCCCATCAGTAAATGAGTGAATCAAAAAACTGTGGTGTCTTTACACCATGTTCTATGCAGCAGAAAGAAAGAAGGAGCTCCTATCTTTTGTGACAATGTGGATGGAACTCAAGACCAGTATATTAAGTGAAATAATCCAGATGGTGAAAGACAAATACCATATTATCTGACCTATGAGTGGAACCTAATTAAAAAAAAAACAAGCAAACAAAATATAACCAGTGACTTTGAAATAAAAAGACATACTGACCGTAACCAGAGAGGATATGGGAGGAGATAATGGGGATGGAGGGAAGGAGGAAGGATTTTTAGATCAAATATAAAGGACACATAAAGAAAACCAAAGGGAGTTAAAATGGAGGATGAAAGGTCAGGACTTCTGTGGTGGAGGGAGTGAGGGGGGAAACAATGAAAACAACTGTACTTTAACAACAACAAGAAAATCTTTAATATTTGTCTTTGTTCCCCAAGCTGATTTCACTTAGCAGAATGCTTTCTAGTTCCATACATACTGTTGCAAATGTAGTTCTTTCTTTCTTTCTTTCTTTCTTCTTTCTTTCTTTCTTTCTTTCTTTCTTTCTTTCTTTCTTTCTTTCTTTCTTTCTTTTTTTTGCTGTGTAGTATACCATTCTGTAACTATATCTTTTTTTAACCCTATTTACTGATGGACACTTTGTTTCTAACACTTGGCTGTTGTGTGAACCACCGCTAGTTACATTAGAGAGCATAGGTTCTTTTGAATTGGTGTTTCAGGATTCTTAGCGTATAATCAAACAGTGGAGTTGCTGGGTCAAAAGGAACTCCCATTCTTAGTTTTTTGAGAAAATTCTGCACTGTTTTCCACAGTCGCTGCATCACTCTGCAATCCCACCAACAGTGCACTAGGGTTCCGTTTTGCCTACAGTCTCATCAAATTTGTTTCTTGATTTCTTTATGATAGCTACATTGACCAATGTGAAGTAGTGTTGATTTGTGGTTTAATATTCATGAATTAAATTATGATGAATTAATTCATCAAAATTAAATTAAATTCATCAAATTTTGATGAACTTAAGCAAATTCATCTGTGTCTTGTATTTGTGAAATATGCCATTGGTACTTAAATAGGTATTGCATCAAATTCATCAAATTTTGATGAATTTAACTTTGATGAATAATGCTGCTGAGCATATAGGTTCAGCATAATCTTTATAGAATATAAATAATATATTTCACATGTATAGAACAATATTTCAAAAATTTATATGGAACAATGAAGGTCCACAGAAAGGCTTATCAAGTTTTAGAAAGAAGAACAAAGTAGGAGGAATAACAATACCTGCTTTCAAGCAATATTATACAGCCTCTGTAACCAAAAACAGACTGGTTCTGGCATAAGAACAGACATAGATCAATGGAACCAAGTAGACAGCACAGAAAAAAAAAACATGTCTTTATGATCAATTGATAGTCAACAAAGTGGGAAGAAGTGAAATAGAGTAAAAATAGACTCTTCAACAATGACGTTGGGAGATCTGGACAGCTACATGAAAGAAAGTGAAATTCAACCACCAATTTACACTGTAACTGAAAATAAACTCAAGACGGCTTAAAGTTGAAAATATAAGGTTCAACACCATAAAAGTCCTAGAGAACATAGAAAGAAAAATTTCGCATATTCTATGCAACTATATTTTCTCCTATTTTAATTCTCATTTTAATTACTTTGGTTCTCTCTCTTAATGAGTCTGCTTAAAGCCTTGTAAATGGTTTTTTTTTAATCTTTCAAAGAACCAACTCCTGGACTTATGAAACATTTGAATTACTCTTTTAGTCTCTGTACCATTTAACTTTGCTCTGATCTTGTTTATTTCCTTTTTATAAAGGATAAATGTACACTTCTATGTTTTTATTTTATTTATTTACTTAATTATTGTTCAACTACAGTTTTCTGTCTTGTACTTGCATCCCAGGCCAACCCCCAGTGCTCCCCAGCTCCCTCCCTCCTTAGTTTTTGTCCATGTGTCCTTTATACTTGTTCCTGCGAATCCTTCCCCTTTTCCCCTGAAATTCTCTCCCCTCTCCCCTCTAGTCCCCATCAGCCTGTTCACTATTTCAGTGTCATTGGTCACATTTTTGCTTCCTTGTTTGTTTTGTTGCTTTGGTTCCTGTTAAAGGTGAGATTATATGGTAGTTGTCTTTCACTGCCTGACTTATTTCACACAGCAAAATGCTTTCCAGTTCCATCCATGCTGTTGCAAAGGGTAAGAGCTCCTTCTTCCTTTCTGCAACATAGAATTCCATTGTGTAAATGTACCACAGATTTCTGATCCATTCATTTACTGATGGGCATCTTGGTTGATTCCAACTCTTGGCTATTGTAAATCGTGCTGCTATCAACATTGGGGTGCATAGGTTCTTTTGGATTGGTGTTTCAGGATTAGTAGGACATACTCCTAACAGTGGAATCAATGGGTCAAAAGGCATGTTCATTTTTAGTTTTCTTAGAAAATTTCATACATTTTCCATAGTGGTTGTACCAGTCTGCAATCCCACCAACAGTGAACTAGGGTCCCCTTTTCCCTACAACCTCTCCAAAATTTGATGTTTGTTGCTTTGTTTATGATGTCCATTGTGACCGGTGTAAAGTGGTATCTCATTGTGGTTTTAATTTGCATTTCTCTGATAGCTAGTGAGATTGAGCACCTTTTCATGTGTCTCGGGATCCTCTGTATGTCCTCCTTGCAGAAGTGTCTGTTCAAGTCCTTTGCTCATTTTTTAATTGGGTTAGTTGTCTTCTTAGAGTGGAGTCATATAGTTCTTTGTATATTTTGGAGATTAAATATTTGTCTGAAGTATCATTGGCAAATATGTTTTCCCATACACTTGGTTCTTTTTTATCTTAATACTGTTTTCTTTAGCTGTGCAGAAGCTTTTTATTTTGATGAGATCCCATTTGTGCATTCTTTCCTTTATGTCCTTTGCTCTAGGTACGTATCGCTAAAAAATATTGCTGCATGAAATATTTGAGATTTTCCTGACAATGTTCCCCTCTAGGATTTTTAAAAAGATTTTATTTATTTATCTTTAGTGAGGAAAGGAAGGACAGAAGGAGAAAAGAATCAATGTATGGTTGCCTCACGTGAGTCCCCTGCTGGGAACTGGCCTGCAACCCAGGCATGTGCCCTAACTGGGAATTGAACCACGATTGTGTGGTTCGCAGGCCCGTGCTCAATCCACTGAGCCACACCAGCCAGGGCTCCTCTAGGATTTTAATGGTGTCACAGCTTATATTTAAGTCTTTTATCCACCTTGAATTTATTTTAGTGTATGGTGTAAGTCTTCTTATAAGGCTTTAAGCAGAGTCATTAATAGAGAGAATCCGAATAATTAAAACGAGAATTAAAATAGGAGAAAATATTGTTGCATGGAATACGCGAAATTTTTCTTTCTATGTTCTCTAGGACTTTTATGGTGTTGAAACTCAAGTTTCATTTGTTTTGCACGTAGTTGTCCAGTTCTCTCAACACCATTTATTGAAGAGGCTATTTTTACTGTATTTTATGTTACTGCCCCTTTGTCAAATATTAGTTGTGCATAGAGACTTTGGTTGATTTCTAGGCTCTCTGTTCTGATCCATTAGTCTATGTGCCTGTTTTTATGCCAGTACCAGGCTGTTTTGATTACAATGGCCTTGTAACACAGTTTGGCATCGGATATTGTGATCCCTCCTACCTGTTCTTCTTTCTCAAAATTGCAGCTGCTATTTGGGGTTATTTATGGTTCCATATTAATTTTTAAAGTGTTTGTTCTATGTCTGTGAAATATGCCATTGGTATTTTAATAGGTATTGCATTAAATTTGTAAATTGCTTTGGATAGTATGGACATTTTGATGATGTTAATTCTTCCAATCTATGAACACAGTATATGTTTCCATTTGTTTATATCTTCCTTGATTTCTTTCTTCAATGTTGTGTAGTTTTCTGTATACAGATCTTTTACCTCCTTGGCTAGGTTTATTCCCAGATATTTTATTTTTCTTCTGTCTTTATCAAATGGGATTTTTTTTTGATTTCAGCTTTTGCTGTTTCTTTATTAGTATACAAAAATGCCTTTGATTTCTGGATATTGACTTTGCATCCCGCCATTTTGCCAAATTCTGTTATTACATCAAGCAGTTTTTGGGTAGAGTCTATAGGATTTTACATGTACGCTATCATGTCATCTGCAAATAGTGACAGTTTTGTATCCTCCTTTCCAACTTGGATGCCTTTTATTTTCTTTTCTTGTCTCATAACAGTGGCTAAAACTTCCATTACTATATTGAATAGAAGTGGTGAAATTGGACAATAGATAATAGCCTTTTCACTTGGACAATTTACAATAGCCAAGAGTTGGGAGCAACCTAGTTGTCCATCAGTGAATAAATGGATCAAAAAAACTATGGTACATTTACACAATGGAATTCTACGCAGCAGAAAGAAATAAGAAGCTCCTATCCTTTGCAACATTGTGTATGGAACTGGAAAGCATTATGCTTAGCGAAATAAGCCAGGCGGTGAAAGACAAATACCATATGATCTCACCTTTAACAGGAACCTAAACAACAAAACAAACAGGCAAGCAAAATATAACCAAAGACACTGAAATAGAGAACAGGCTGACAGGGACCAGAGGGGATAGGGGAGGGAATTTCAGGGGAAAAGGGAACGATTCACAGGAATGAGTACAAAGGACACATGGACAACAGCTAACGGGTGGAAGTGGAAGGAAGGTGGGGATCACTGAGGGGGTGGTCTGGGATGGGAGTATAAGACATAAAACTGTACTTGAACAATAATTAAGTCAAAATAAAAATAAAAAAAGTAATTTTCTAAAGCAAAAAGTAAAATAAAATAAAATAAAATAAAATAAAATAAAATAAAATAAAATAGAAAGCACATTGGAAAAAAACTGTACTACAGAAGCTTATTCTACTTCAATAATGGCATAGGGTTATGCATTGGTTCACTTAGTTCCTGAGAGAAGGTAATTTCAATAAGTCCATTGCCATCAAAATTCCCATGGAAGTAATATTTCAGGAAGATAATTCAACACAAGTGCTGAAAACAGTACATATTTTCAGAGACATCACTCAATTGATCTTCTATTGAACAGAGGACATTGACCTAGCATAAACACTGCAGAAGATGTTTGCTTTAAACTGGGTTCATACGAAACATTATCTTCCAACTGATTTGGAGGGGTTCTATCACTTAAATACTTTATTATCAGACTGAAATTCACTTGGAGCACCCAAAATGAACTGCTATTAATATTCCCTTAGACATTCACAAACCTGCAGAGTCCATGTCAGACAGTACACTGCACATGCATGTTTTAACTGTGCTATGCTTTTCTTTCTTTTTTAAAAAGATTGTATTTATTTATATTTAGAGGGGGAAGGAAGGAGAAAGGGAGAGAAACATCAATGTGTGGTTGACTCTCATGTGTCTCCCATGGGGAACTGGCCTGCAACCCAGCCGTGTGCCCTGACTGGGAATCAGGGCCACCATCCTTTGGTTCTCAGACCCGCACTCAATCCACTGAGTTATGCCAGCCAGGCCTGTGCTATGCTTTTCTACTAGAAAGAATACATCAGAGAAAACTGTGCTCTAGAATCCTATTCTACTTCAAAGATAACATAGACTTATGCATCTGTTCACCCATTTTCTGACAGAAAGGTGATTTTAGTAGCTCTTTTGCTATGAAACTTACAAAAGAAGTGATCATATATCAGAAAGATACTTCAAAAGATGTGCTGAAAACAGCATGCAGTTTCTCAGACATCTCCCATTTCATCTTCAAATGATATAGGTAAATTGACATGGCATTATAAACATTGTAGATGGTATTTGCTGAAAACCCACTTTGTACAAAATATTATCATTCCTGAGTGATTTAGAGGAGTATAAACACTTCACTACTTTATTATGTGAAATGCACTTGGAGAGCAAAAAGGAGAGAACCTAACTCTCTCCTTTGACATTCACAAAACTTTTTTGTCCAAGTCAGATAGTATACTACATTTATGTCTTAACTGGGCTATGCTTTTCTTCTGGAAAGAATACATTGGATAAAATGTACTACAGAACCTTATTCTACTTCAAAGGTGACATAGTCTTATGCATCTCTTCACTAATTTGCTGACAGAAAAGAGATTTCAGTAACTCTTTCACTATCAAACTTACCCCAAATGTGGTATTTCAGAAAGATACTTCAACATAAGTGCTGAAAATAGTATGTGTTAATGGAGACACCATTCGTTTCATCTTCTACTGAAATGAGTTCATTGACCTGGCAGTATGAACACTGCAGAAGATATTTGCTTTGTATGAAACATTCTCATTCTTGAGCTATTAGGAGGGGCTCAATCAATTTGTTACTGTTCTGTCAAAATAAAATGCACTTGATGATAGAAAGTCAACTGTTATGTTCATATTCATTTTGACATTCACAAAACTGTTTTGTCCAAGTCAGTTGGTAGAAAGTACATGTATGTCCTACTTGGGCTATGCTTTTCTCCTGGAATAATACATTGGAGAAAACTATGATATAGAAGCCTACTCTATTCATAGATCACATAGACCTATGCATGCATTCACTCAGTTACTGCTGAAAAAATAATTTCAGTAGCTCTTTTGCTTTCAAACTTTTAATGGAAGTAATCATATTTCAGGAAGATACGTCAACAGAATGCTGAAAACAGTATGCATTATCTGAGATACCCCTCATTACATCTACTTCTGGAATAAGTACATTAACCAATCCTTATAAACACTGCAGATGATTTTATGTCATGTTTGAAATAGAGTTAGCTTCTATACAGTTTTCTCTAATATATTATTTCTAGAGGAAAAGTGTAGTCCAGCTAAGGAATGCATGTACAGGGTACTACCTGAAGTGAACTCTACAGGTTTATGAATTTCAAAGTGAATATGAACAGAACATTGAAGTATCAGTACTCTAAAGGCATTGCACTCTGATAATAGAGTAGTGAGGAGTTAGAAACCCGCAAATTCACTTGGGAATTTAAATATTTTGTATGAAGCATGTTTCTGGAAATTCTATCTGCAGCATTTACAACACAAAGTAGTTATTTTATTAGAAGACAAAATGAGTTGTTTCTCAGATAATACGTACTGTTTTCAGCACTTCTGCTGAGGTATCTTTTTTCCCCTTTTTTAATTTATCTGTTGTTCAAGTACAGTTTTCCGTCTTTTACTCCCATCACAGCCAACACCCCCAACCCTCCCCACCTCCCTCCTATTTCCAATGCGCCTAGTTCTTGTCTATGTGCCCTTTGTACTTTTTCCTGTAAACCCTTCCTCCTTTCCTCTGAACTTCTCTCCCCTTTCCCCTCTCCCCTCTGGCCAGCCTGTTAACAGTAACCTAAACAACAAAACAAACAAACAAGCAAAATATAACCAAAGATGCTGAGGTATATTTTTGAAAGGTGATCAATTCCATGGTAAGTTGGATAGTGAAAGAGGTACTGAAAATCTTTTTTTTTCTGTCAGAAAATGAGTTAACACACGCATAGGATGATGTAATCTATGAATTAGAGTAAGCTTCTATGACACAGTTTTGTCCAGTGTATTATTTCCAGGAGAAAACAGTAGCCCAGGTAAGACACACATGTATAATCTTCTACCTGACTTTGAGTCTACAGGTTTGTGAATGTCTAAGTTTGGATAGGAACTGAACAGTCGACTTTCTATGATGAAAATTCTTTTAACTCTGATATAACAGTAGTAAAGTGTTTGTACCCATTCAAGTCACTCAGGAATGAGAATATTCATATGAAGCAGGTTTTCAACAAATGCAATCTAAAGTGTTTATAACACAAGATCAAAGCACTCATTTCAGCAGTAGATGAAATGAGTGGTGTCTCAGATAATACCTACTGTTTTCAACACTTATGTTGGGTACCTTTCTGAAAGATGATCACTTCTGTGGTAAATTGGTAGTGAAAGGGCTACTGAAATCACTTTTCTGTCAGCAAATCAGTGAACAGATGCATAAGACCACATCAACTTTGAAGTAGAATAAGCTACTAGAGAACAATTTTCTCCGAAGTATTTTCCCANGCAATCTAAAGTGTTTATAACACAAGATCAAAGCACTCATTTCAGCAGTAGATGAAATGAGTGGTGTCTCAGATAATACCTACTGTTTTCAACACTTATGTTGGGTACCTTTCTGAAAGATGATCACTTCTGTGGTAAATTGGTAGTGAAAGGGCTACTGAAATCACTTTTCTGTCAGCAAATCAGTGAACAGATGCATAAGACCACATCATCTTTGAAGTAGAATACGCTACTAGAGAACAATTTTCTCCAAAGTATTTTTCCAATGGAAAAACATAGCCCTACTAAGAAATGCATGTACAGTCTACTACCTAACTTGGACAAGACAGTTTTGTGAATGTCAAAATGAATGTGAACATAACAGCTCACTTTCTGTGATCCAAGTGCATTTCATTCTGATAAAGCAGCAGTGAATTGTTTGAACTCCTCCAAATCATTAGTGAAAGAGAATCTTTGAAACAAATTGTGTGTTTTTTTTAAATCCATCTGCAGTGTTAATAATGACACACAGGAGTAGTCATTTTAGTATGGGATGAATATTAGAGGGGTGTGTGATCATAAACACAGTTTACAGCACTTCTTTTAAAATTTCTATCTGCAGTCTTTGTCAGGCGAGGCATAGGTGCTCATTTTAGTATGTGATAAATTTTAGTGGTGTATGTGATCATAAATACTGTTTCTAGCACTTCTGTTGAAGTATCTTACTGATACATGGTTACCTCAGTGGTAACTTTGATAGTGAGAGAGTTAGTGAAATCATTCTTCCATGGGCAAAAAGAAACCTAAACCAGATTTAGAAAGCAAACAGAAAGACATTGACCTCAAAAGAATAAAATGTCTAGCTTTGTGTATTCTCTACTTCTCTCCCCCTACTGCCAGACAGAGAAAGATTTATCTTAGGAATCTTCTCTATATAGCTTTTTATGGAGTCCTTTTTAACTGAGTGCAAATTAGAGCAATCTTGATAGCTTATTGACAGATGGATTCATCATCTTTTAATTAGGATGACAGCAAGCTGCACCCTCCCCATTCCCTCTCTTGCCCGGTTGTTCCCTTGTGGTTGATATCTTAAAGATTTCCCCTTTGTTCTAGATCACATAAAGATACTCCACATGATATATCCAAATGAGAGGCAGACATTCTTATCAGACACTTGAGTGATATGTATTCTTGATATTATTTACAAAAGGGGAAATAAAGACTGAGGGCATTGGAAGACCTCCATGAGTTCTCACAGAGTGGGGTTTTTGAGGAGTTTGGTGCTGCTGCTCTTGCTTAGGGGAAACTGTGTCTGAGCAAAGGTGATTGGCCAGAGAATCCCTGTTTAACATAGAAAAAAAGACCGACCCACATCTTCTCAAAGGTGGTAGAATTTTGGGACTTCATTTTGGAAATTTCTGGTTCTAGTCCATTGATGAAAACACCAAGTCTAAAAAGTTTTAGGGTTTTTCTTTGAAAACACAAAGTACAGGTTCTAGGATAAATAACACCCCCTTTTTATTACAAAACCTTTTATCACAAAATCATGAGCATGTAACTGTGTAACAGAACAATATCACATTCAAGCACACCAGGAAAGAGAAGGAAAATGGCGGTGGAGTAGGACGGAGCGACTGCAGTTCTCCTACACCTGGGGGAAAATCCTGGCAGATTTACAGAAGAACAGCGCAATCAATTCCCCAACCAACAATTCCCCAGCATTTATGAAAATAAGAGACCAGAGATAGTGATGAACCAGACAGCTAGAGGTCCTTGGGGTCTCAGGGACGCGAGTAAGGATGGAGGCGGCCAGGCCGGTGGCAGCCATTAGCCAGTGCGTAAAGACCTCGGAGCCGCGGCTGCCGCAGCGGTTGGAGCCCAGAGGCTTCCTTCCGTCTGTGCCCAGCGACAGGGGCGTCTGCCAGGGAGAACTCATCGGGAACCCGGCAACCCTGAGAAAAGTCAAGGGCAGTGGCAGCGGTGGTGGCGGCGGCAGGACGGCAGCCATTGGCGGGCGCATAAAGACCTTGGAGCCTTGGCTGCCTAAGCGGTCGGAGCCCAGAGGCTTCCGCCTGTGCCCAGTGACAGGGGCGTCTGACACAGAGGACTCATTGGGACCCCAGCACCTGTGAGTAAAGACAAAAGCAGCAGCGGCAGGGCCGGCTGCCCTCGGGAGCCAGGCACCCCAGAGTAAAGTCAAAAGCAATAGTGTCGGGACCAGCAGCCATTGGCCGGCATGTAAAGACCTCAGAGCTGCTGATGCTGCAGCTTCCAGGGCCCAGAGGTTTCTGTCTACAGCCAGCATCGGGGCATCTGCCACAGAGGACTCAGCGGGAGCCCAGCAACTGTGAGTAAAGACAAAAGCGGCAGTGGCAGGACTGGCTGCCCTGGGCCAGCCCAAAACAACTCAGAGCCGCTGCTGCTGCTGTGTTAGGGGTGTAGAGGCTTCCGTCTGTGGCCAGTGCCACGGAGGACTCGTAGGGAGCCCAGCACCCAGTGGAGCACTGGGCCGGCTGCGGGGTCCCTGGAAGAGCTGGCTCCCTCCCTCACCATCTAGGCGGGGATGGGTGGCAGAGACCTGTCTGCCTAGGTGTGCAGGGAGGGTGGCAAGAACAGGGGGCTGTGTTCAGTTGTGATCTCTGTGGTCGCCAGCCCACCAGCCTGCCAGCCCAGGAAATTTGAGAGGAGCATTGTCCTAACCAGTCAGGTTGGGGACTGGGCTGGGCTGAGAGGCACGCTTTCTGGAGAAGTTTTACTGGAAAGTGGACTGAGGTGTTCTCCCATGAAGGCAGCTTGACTTGCTTCTCACTGAGCCACAGGACAGTACCAGATCCCCTGGGACCAAGGCAGCCTGTCAGGTGGGCGGGCGCCCACACCCCAGTCTCGTAGCCTGGCTGGCAGGTGGGTGTGCGCCTGGGCCTACAACCCAGTCCACAGAGGGGTCCCACTGAAACCAGAAAAACCGGATTGGACAGTTTGAAACCAACAAGGAAGGAGTTATTTTTTTTTTAATTTTTAAACTTTTTTCAGTAATCGTATATATTTTTTAATTTTATTGTTGTTGTATCTTTCAGTACTCTGTTCCTCTCCTTTCTTTTTTCCTGTTTTAGTCCCTCTTCATTTCACCCCAAACTTATTGCTTTTTCATCACTTCTCTTGCCCCTTTTTTGTGTGTTTGTTTGTTTGTTTGTTGCTTTCTATAGCACTGTAAATACTTCACAACACATCGCTCCAGTCTTAGCCCACTTTACAGGTTCCTGAATTCTATTACTGTAGTGATTAACTCTACTTGCTCACGCTACGTCTATTTACTATTCTTTACTCTCACTTTACCTCAAAATCTGACCACCTGCAACCTCACTGCTTTCTAGATACAACTCACAAGCCTTCCCTCCCCAACAAGAGACTTATCTTGGGTCTATCCTTTCCTAGAGGTGGCAAATTGGGTTGAAGATTACAGTTAACACTGTATAGAGACTAAAGATCTTCTATCTCTTCTCTGCCAGCTGTGACTGTAAATATCATAAAGTACTCTCCTGCTGTCATAAACCATTTTGCCTCCCCCTCCAGCTGATCACACACACACACAAAGAAAGAAGTAGGTGGAAGCAGAGAACATCAAGATACCTGCAGGAGACTGTACCACTGAATTTCACAGGAATTCTACCACAGAAATTCACACCATAAACCTAGGGAGTCAGAACAGATCAATTTAAGAAGCTGAAGCGAACAAGAAGAGTCTCATAAGCAATGGGAAGACAAAGAAACAATGCCAAAATGAAAGAAAAGGTGGAAGTCTCAGAAATAATGTTAGATGAAAGAGAGGCAAGTCAGCTATCAGATATTGAATTCAAAGCACTAGTTATCAGGAAATTCAAAGAGCTCACAATGAGCTACCAGAAACTAGAGGGGAGCTACCAGAAACTAGAGGGGAGCTACCATGAGCTCTCCGCAAACTATATCAACATGAAAAAGGAAATAGAAACTATCACCAAAGGACAAGAGGAAATGAAGAATACAATTTCGGAACTGAAGAACACAGTAGAAGGAATGAAAAGCAGGATCGATGAGGCAGAAGATCGGATCAGTGAGTTGGAGGACACAGTAGAAAGAATCTCCCAGAAAGAGCAAGAAAGGGAAAAGAGGCTCAAAAAGAATGAAGATGGACTAAGAGAAATGCAAGATAATATGAAACGTAATAATATCCGAATAATAGGAATACCAGAAGGAGAAGAAGAAGAACAAGGGATAGAAAACCTATTTGAAAGAGTAATGATGGAAAATTTTCCTAATTTGATGAGAGAAAAAGTTACACGAATCCAGGAATCACAGAGAGTCCCATTCAAGAGGAACCCAAAGAGGCCCACTTCAAGACACATCATCATTAAAATGGCAAAATTTCAAGACAAAGAGAGAATCCTAAAGGCAGCAAGGGAGAAAAAGGAAGTAACATACAAGGGAGCCCCAATAAGGTTAGCTACTGACTTCTCAATGGAAACACTCCAAGCAAGAAGAGAATGGCAAGAAATATTTCAAGTAATGAGAACCAGAGGCCTACAACCAAGGCTACTTTACCCAGCAAGGCTCTCAATCAAGATAGAAGGCCAAATAAAGAGCTTCCAAGACAAAAGAAGTCTAAAAGAATATGCCTCCACCAAACCAGCTCTACAAGAAATACTAAAAGGGCTGCTTTAAGGAAAGGAAGGAAAAGAGAGAGACAGAGAGGAACTGTGGTACAAAAATGGCAATGAATAAGTGCCTATCAATAATAACCTTAAATGTAAATGGATTAAATGCTCCAATCAAAAGACATAGAATAGCTGAATGGATAAGAAAGCATGACCCACACATATGCTGCCTACAGGAGACCCACCTCAGGACAAAAAACCATCACAGACTAAATGTGAAAGGCTGGAAACAAATTTTCCAAGCAAATGGACAAGAAAAAAAAGCCGGGGTAGCAATTCTAATATCAGATATAATAGACTTCAAAAAGAGAGCCATAAAGAGAGACCCAGAAGGTCACTTCATAATACTCAAGGGAAGAATCCAACAAGAAGACATTAATATCATAAATTTATATGCACCCAACATAGGAGCACCCAAATATATAAGAAAAATCCTAGAAGACTTCAAGAAAGATATTGACAGCAACACAAGTATAGTAGGGCATTTTAACACCCCACTGTCAAAAATGGACAGATCTTCCAAACAAAATATCAACAAAGATATAGCTGCACTAAACAACACCCTAGATGAAATGGACTTGACTGATATATATAGAGCGCTTCATCCCAAAGAAGCTAAATACACATTCTTTTCAAATGCACATGGAACATTTTCAAAGATAGACCACATGATAGGACACAAAATGAGCCTCAACAAATTCAAGAAGATTGAAATCATACCAAGCATTTTCTCTGACCACAAAGGACTGAATTTAGAAACCAACCCCAAAGGAAAAAACCCAAAACACCCAAAATCATGGAGACTGAATGGTATGCTTTTAAACAACGAATGGGTCAAGATTGAAATTAGGGAAGAAATCAAAAAGTTCCTAGAAACAAATGAAAATGAACTCAGACAACCCAAAACTTATGGGACATGGCCAAGGCAGTCCTGAGAGGGAAGTTCATAGTAATACAGGCTTACCTAAAGAAAATAGAAACATTTCAAACAAACAACCTAACCCAACGCCTGCAAGAACTCGAAGAACAACAACAAAGATAGCCCAGAGGAAGTTGAAGGAAGGAAATAACCAAGACCAGAGCAGAATTAAATGACATAGAGACTAAAAGCACAATTCTAAGGATCAATGAATCCAAGAGTTGTTTTTTTTAAAAGATAAACAAAATAGACAAGCCTTTAAGTAGGCTCATTAAGAAAAGAAGAGAGGGGACCCAAATAAACACAATCAGAAATGAAAGGGGAGAGATTACAACTGATACCGCAGAAATAGAAGGGATTGTAAGGAATTACTATGAAGAACTGTATGCGAAGAAATTTGAAAACCTAGGTGAAATGGACAAATTTCTAGAAAAAATATAATCTTCCAAAACTCAGTGAAGAAGAAGTAGAAAGCCTGTACAGACCAATAAAAGCAAATGAAGTTGAAACAGTAATCAAAACACTCCCATCACACAAAAGCCCCGGACCACATGGTTTCACAGGAGAATTCTACAAAGCATTTAAGGAAGAGCTAACCCCTATTCTTCACAGACTATTCCAAAAAATCCAAAATGATGGGAAACTCCCAAACTCTTTTTATGAAGCCAGCATCATCCTAATTCCAAAACCAGATAGAGACACAACAAAGAAAGAAAACTTTAGGCCAATATCGCTGATGAATATAGATGCTAAAATCCTCCACAAAATATTGGCAATTCGCATCCAACAACACATCAAAAAGATCATACACCACGACCAAGTGGGATTCATCCCAGGGATGCAAGGATGGTTCAATATCCGCAAATCAGTAAATGTAATACACCACATAAACAAAAGCAAGGACAAAAACCACATGGTCATGTGAATAGATGCGGAAAAAGCTTTTGCTAAGGTACAACACCCATTTATGATAAAGGTACTCAGTAAAGTGGGAATAGAGGGAGCATTCCTCAATATAATAAAGACCATATATGAAAGACCTACAGCCAACATCATACTCAATGGGCAAAAACTGAAAGCTTTTCCACTAAGATCAGGAACAAGACAAGGTTGTCCACTTTCACCACTTCTATTTAATATAGTATTGGATGTTCTAGCCGCAGCAATTAGACAAGAAAGGGAAATAAAAGGCATCCAAATGGGAAAGGAGGAAACAAAACTGTCATTGTTTGCAGATGACATGATAGTGTAAATGGAAAATCCTATAGACTCTACCAAAAAACTGCTGGAACTAATAAATGAATTTGGCAAAACAGCGGAATGCAAAGTCAATATCCAGAAATCAAAGGCATTTCTGTATACTAACAATGAATCAGCAGAAGCAGAAATCAAGAAAAAAATCCCATTCGATATAGCAAAAAGAAAAATAAAATATCTGGGAGTAAATCTAACCAAGGAGGTTAAAGACCTGTATGCAGAAAAGTATAGAACACTGAAGACAGAAATCAAGGAAGACACAAACAAATGGAAACGTATACCGTGTTCATGGATTGGAAGAATTAATAGCATCAAAATGTCTATACTACCCAAAGCAATTTACAGATTCAATGCAATGCCTATTAAAGTAGCAATGGCATATTTCACAGACATAGAACAAACACTTCAAAAATTTATATGGAACCATAAAAGACCCCGAATAGCAGCTGCAATGTTCAGAAAGAAGAACAAAGTAGGAGGGATCACAATACCTGATATCAAACTGTATTACAAGGCCACTGTAATCAAAACAGCCTGGTACTGGCATAAAAACAGGCACAGAGACCAATGGAACCGAATAGAGAACCCAGAAATAAACCCAACTCTCTACAGTCAATTAATATTTGACAAATGGGGCAGTATCATAAAATGGGATAAAGATAGCCTCTTCAATAAATGGTGTTGGGAGAACTGGACAGCTACATGCAAAAAAATGAAACTCAAGCACCAACTTACATCATACACCAAAATAAATTCAAGGTGGATAAAACACTTAAATATAAGCTGTACACCATTAAAGTCCTACAGGAGAACATTGGCAGGAAAATCTCAGATATTTCACGCAGCAATATTTTTACTGATACATCCCCTAGAGCAAGGACTATAAAGGAAAGAATAAACAAATGGGATCTCATCAAAATAAATAGCTTCTGCGCAGCTAAAGAAAACAGCATTAAAATAAAAAGACAACCAACTGTATGGGAAAACATATTTGCCAATGATACCTCAGACAAAGGTTTAATCTCCAAAATATACAAAGAACTCACACGACTTCACTCTAAGAAGACAACTAACCCAATTAAAAAATGGGGAAAGGACTTGAACAGACACTTCTGCAAGGAGGACATACAGAGGATCCAGAGACACATGAAGAGATGCTCAATATCGCTAGCTATCAGAGAGATGCAAATTAAAACTACAATGAGATACCACTTTACACCGGTGAGAATGGCTATCATAAACAAAGCAATAAACAACAAATGTTGGAGAGGGTGTGGGGAAAAGGGGACTCTGGTCCACTGTTGGTGGGATTGCAGACTGGTACAACCATTATGGAAAACAGTATGGAATTTTCTCAGAAAACTAAAATTTGACTTGCCTTTTGACCCAGCAATTCCACTGCTGGGATTGTATCCTAAGAACCCTAAAACACCAATCCCAAAGAACCTATGCACCCCAATGTTCATAGGAGCACAATTTACAATAGCCAAGAGTCGGAAGCAACCTAGGTGCCTGTCAGTAAATGAATGGATCAAAAAACTATGGTATATACACACAATGGAATTTTATGCTGCAGAAAAAAAGAAGGAGCTCCTACCTTTTGCAACAACATGGATGGAACTGGAAAGCATTATGCTGAGTGAATTAAGCCAGGTGTTGAAGGACAAATACCATATGATCTCACCTCTAGCCGGAAGCTAAACAACAAAACAAACAAGCAAGCAAAATATAACCAAAGACACTGAAATAGAGAACAGGCTGACAGTGACCAGAGGGGAGAGGGGAGGGAATTTCAGGGGAAATAAGGGAGGGATTTAGAGGAACCTATATAAAGGATGCATGGACAACAACTGAGAAGGGTGGAAATGGGAGGGAGGGGGGAGGATGGGGGGTGGGATGGGATGGGAGTAATAGAAAACTGTACATGAAAAATAATTAAATAAAAAAATTGGAAAAAAAAAAGCACACCATATGACATTTTAGGTGAAATATTCAAATTGAAACTATAAATTAGTACACCTATATTATTATGGTACCAGCTAGACTCAGTCAGGTGTCTATTTTCAGGGATAGTTATTGTACCTCAAAGTTTTGGTTTTGAATTCCAGACGAAGAACCAAGAAACATGGAGAAGAGTATTTATTTATTTATTTATTTAGTATCGAATGTGTATGGTTGACATTCACTAATAATTTTATATAGATAACAAATTTACAATTTCATTATACATTATCTGAGTATATTATTGTTGTGACCATTCAAAGTGAAGTATTTTTATCAACAATTAATTATTCTTACCCTCTTCTACTTCCCTCCACCCTTCTTTCCTGCTTTGATCACCATATTTTTGTCTTTGTTCATGAGTTCTTTTCTGCTTAATTTTATTCTTCTTTTAAGCTGCGTTCCAAACCCATCTCCTGTGACATATGTCAGTCTGTCTTCCAACTCTATGAATCTATTTGTATTTTGTTTATTTATTTGTTTTATTATGCTATAAAAATAA
Organism: Sturnira hondurensis; assembly: GCF_014824575.4. NCBI lineage: Eukaryota > Metazoa > Chordata > Mammalia > Chiroptera > Phyllostomidae > Sturnira > Sturnira hondurensis. The sequence continues at coordinate 176,851 of NW_028086330.1, forward strand.
GTGGATTTGTATAGTAGTTTTCTTTCTCTGACTTGCTTATTTTACTTAGCGCAATATACACTAAGGCCATACCCATTGTTCCAAAAGTTACCTTTTCTACATGTTTAAGGCGGAAGAATATTCAATTGTGTACATACCCTCATGCACTCTTGTTGAGCATAGAAATTAATGCAGTGACCAGACAAAACACTATGTAGTTTCTTCAAAAAGTAAAAAATTAAGCTTCCTCATGATCCAGCAGTTCCACTTTTGAAAATCTATCTGAAGAAAGCGGAAACACTAACTAGAAAATGTATATGCACCCCTATGTTTCTTGAAACATTATTTACAATAGCCAATATTTGGAAGCAGCCCAAGTGCCCATTGGTATATGAGTGGATATAAACAGGAGCTCTTGATTTTGATGCAGTGCAAATGCTTTTGTGCAAATGCATTTCTGCTTTTGTGCAAATGTTTTACCGTTTTGATTATTAGAACTTTGTAGCATAGTTTGAGACCATGTAAAGCAATATCTTCAGTTTTATTCTTTTTCTTAAAGTTTCTTGGAACATTTGGGGTCTTTTTTGGTTCCATTTAAATTTGAAAATTATTCAATCGAGTCCTGTGAGAGAAATAACATTTGCACATTGAGAGAGATTTCAATGAACCTGTAAATTGACTTGGAAAGTATAGTCACTTTAACAATTTGAACTTATCAATCACATGACACAATTTTTCTTATATTTTTTCTTGTCTGTAAGCTTTTTTGATGTCTTATCATTTTTTTATTATCTTATAATTTTGGCAGTACATGTTTTTTGCCTCCTTGCATACATGAATTCCTAAATAGTTTTTTCATGTAATTGTAAAGGGAATTATTTCATTAATTTCTTCTTCTAATTATTTTGTATACAAACATGACAGATAGGACGATATTAATTTGCCTTTTATTATTTTACTGAATTCTGTTTTTAAAGATTTTATCTGTTTATTGTTACAGGTGAAGGGAGGGAGAAAAAGAGGGAGATAAATATTCATGTGTGGATGCCTCTTACATGCCCCCTTCTGGGGACCTGGCTTGCAACTCAGGCATGTGCTTTGACTGGACATTGAACCTATGACACTTTGCTTCACAGGCCAGAACTCAATCCACTGACTCACACCATTAGGGCTACTGATATCTTTCTTCTTCTTTTTTTTAATTTTATTTATTTATTTATTTATCTTTAGAGGGGAAGGAGAGAGGGAGAGAGACATCAATGTATGGTTGCCTTTCGCGGGTCCCCTGCTGGGAGTTGGCCTGCAGGGAACTGGCCTGCAACCCAGGCATGTGCCCTTACTGGGAATTGAACCGTGATCCTCTGGTTAGCAGGCCTGTGCTCAATCCACTGAGCTATGCCAGCCAGGGCCTTTTTTAAAAATATTTATTTATTTATTCATATCTTTCAATAAGTATATTCATTTTGGGGGGATTATCAAAGGTTTTCTATTTGTAATGTAATGCTATCTGCCAACAATGACAGTTTTTGTTCATATTTTTGTTGTCTTTAAATTATTTTTCTTGTTGATTGCTATGACCAGAAAAATACAGTATTGTTTTGCATGATAGTAGTGAGAGTGAGATTTCTTTTCCTGTCCCTGATCAGAGTATTAATTAATGATTATTTTCTTGTTTTTGGTGTTAGCTGTACTTTTTCCTTTTTAAAATCTGATTTTATTCATTTGTGTTCTTCTTCTTTTGCTGTAATGGGTATTATTGTTTGGACTTCCAGCCAAGAAGAAGGCATAGATAGACACACTGTGCCTCCTCGCACAACCAAAATTAAGGACAACAGAAATTTAGAAACGGAAAAAAAAAACAGATCTGACAGATAATTGAACTGTATGGAAGTCCAATAATCATTCTTCCAGACCATAAGAGGGTTGGAGTCAGCCTCCAGCAGAGAGGGGTTGAGAGATGAAAAAGAGATGGTTGGTGGTCCTGGGTGCACGGCTGGCAGGTCCGAGGGGTGGGGTGGCAACAGCAAGACCCAGTGAGGCACGCAAGGCCATTGGCTGACTGTGGATACACATTTGCATGCACACAGACAAACCAGGTTAAAACAAGAAGTGAGACAGATGGTGCAACCCAGGGCCCCAGAGCTGAGAAATAAAGCCTAAAAGCACTGATTGAAAACACTTGTGGGTGTTGAGGTGCCAGGAGAGACTCCCAGCCTCACAGGAGAGTTCATTGGAGAGACCCAGAGGGTCCTAGAATGTACACAGGCCCACCCACCTGAGAACCAGTACGAGAAGGAACAAATTGCTTGTGGAAAGCAGTGGAAGGGACTGAAATATGAGAGCGGAGCAAGTGTCATTGTCCCCTCTCTGACCTAGCGCCCACATACAGCAACACAGTCCAGTGACTGGGTTGTCGTGCCCTGGTGAATGCCTAAGGCTCAGCCCCTCACTATGTAACAGGCATGACCAGACTTTAAAAAAATGGCTCAAATGGAAGAACAGATCAAAGCCCCACAGGTTACACACATTTCAATGTCTTATGATTTGTCATTATGGCCATAATTTATATAATGTTTCCAGATGCAGAGAAGATTATAAAATTAATATTTGGAACTAAATAGGAAAGTGACTGTCTGACCCTTTGTCTAAAACTTAATTTTACACCTGTGTCTGAAATTTTTATTGAGTTATGCTGCATGTTACATAGAGTAACACAGGTAGGAGGTGCTTTAAATACTAGGTACATGAACGAACTCCATCCATAATCATTCCAAATATTCTGAGTGGGCCTGTTGTTTCTCCACTGCTGCCAGAGATCTCTTTCAGCCGTCACACTGCAAATGAAACCTGGGACCATGTACATGGCACCAGGAAATGTGGACAGGTTAATGTCCATGAGCTTCTCCAGTATCACAATAACCATATGCCAATGACAAAGAAGGCCTGTCATAGGGGAAGGAAAATTCACAAGATGAACAGACACAGTGAGTCAAGCAGGGTGTTTTACAATCTGAGGCCCAGGGAAGCACCTGCTATGTCTAATTTAAATTTACAAAATCTATTCAAGGCTTATTTTCTCCCATCAACTTGTTTAGAGAATCCAAATGAATCTCAGACAGATGAGGGGGTATTTCAAAGTCAGAAGCTGAAGGTGGGCTGTGTCACCTTGTGCTGGCAAGCAAAACAGTGCTCACTTAGTAACAAGTCTCTACAAGATATTTTGGGTGGTGTAGAATGCCAGAGAAGTGAACAGGTAGGTAGTCATGGAAACAATGGTTCTGCATGAGAGGATGGTATTGTGGATCAAATCAAATCAAATCACAACAGAACACTTTGGCTTTAGGTTTCCTGAAGGTCCTTCCAAATGCAAGCCTCAGCCAAACCAAGTTGATGTGCTTTCCACACTAAGAGAAATAAGACAGAACTTAAAGTAACACCACCAGGAAACACTGAAAGAACCAATATCTGGTGTTCACCCTGAAATGCCCAGTTTTTGAGGTGCATGAAGGCCTGAGCTAAAAAATAATAATTTCACTTAGAAAACTACAATTTGACATTAGTTGGGTGTATCTTCAATTATTTCCTTCGATGCATTTTGTTAACTGAGGAAAACATACCTATTTGTGACCATGGCATTACACCTCTTTGATGGTGGCTAATTTCTTGCATGCAGTCCGATGTTGAATTTATAATTTTTTTAACATTTAAACCACTCTTGTGCTCATGCTCCATTCTATCACAGTGGTTTGTATGTACACTTTTTTCAATGATACTTTGAGTCATCTGTCAGGTATTTAACATTAAAACTGATGTGCCTTTTCCTGAGTCATCTCACATTCCTTCACTGAAATGGTCTGTCTTCCTAATATCTTCAAGAATTTGTCACTTCTCTAAGTCTGAAATCTCCAAAAAGAGAGAATCACAATTCAGTTTAATGTGAAACAAAGAACAAGCAGTATCTTTACTTAAAATTTACATTCTCACCCTGGCTGGTGTAGCTCAGTAGATTGAGCACGGGCCTGTGAACCAAAGGATCATGGTTTGATTCCCAGTCAGGGCACACGCCTGGGTTGCAGGCCAGTTCCCAGCAGGGGACACAATAGAGGCAACCATACACTAATATTCCTCTCCCTCTCTCCTTCCCTTCTCCTCTAAAGGTAAATAAATAAAATCTTTAAAAAATAAAAAAATAACAAAATTTACATTCTCATTGTGCATGTTGTTCCTGCACACTGTTTCCAAATTGGGGGTGGGTGACAGTCACCAGATTATTTCCCTCCATGTCAGGGGCAGACCAAGCCTCAGAGCACAAAGGGAATGTGGTTTACCCAGACTTTAAAGGGTCCCCAGTGATGGTCCGTAGAACCATGAGCAGCGAACAGATATCTGTATGCTTCTCTCATATTTTTTTTCTATACTCAGATTGTTTGACTTGCATTTTCTCACAGGCAGAAGGGGGACTCATATTTGCTAGCATATGGAAAAATCCATCACCTATTTATTTTAGATGAAAGCCTTATGATGAGAAATACTGAAGCCATACAAAGGAACAAAACACTGATACATGCACAAACGTGGGTGACTCTACATGTAGTAAACCTTGTGCTACCTGATATGAGCCCAGTCATCAAAGATGACAGAGTACGATTCAATTCCTGTGCTATAGCCAGAACAGTGCATCCCTGGAGTGAGGCAGCCGACTGGGTGGTTTGGAGTTGGGACTGGGAGAGTGGTGGTGTTTGTGATGATGGTGTGGTGTCAGGTGGGGTAGGATAGTTTGGGATTGGGTAAGAAGGGAGACATGAGTGGAGGGAGAATGAGAACACCACAGAGGCTATGTGCTTAATGAAACTTGGAATGGGTATTACTCTGAGTACTTTGCTGTGTGTTTTTTTCCTTAGTGTTTTCTCTCCTTGAATCTCAAGAAAAATAACCTGTAGAGTTAAACAAGGATCAGCCACTACACTGCCACTGAAACTTTTCAGATAATAGAAATGAAGGCAGGAGGAGGAATGGGAAGTAATCACATATTTACATTTCTGCAGGTCACCAGGCATCAATATTCTGTAAGTGATACGAGCTTGTTTCACATGTACATGAAAGAAATTTGTATTTTAGAAACTTCTATGTGCCATTTCTAGATGATATGAATAAATGAAGAACAATGGCAATGGATCTTATGAATACCTACCATGAACCTTTAAACTGCCTTCTGCTCTCTACTGCACAATGTGTGCTCCTATCTCCCCTCATTCCCTATACTCTTTTCCTGCTTGCCTCCATCAACCCTCCATATCACCTGTAACACTCAGCCCAGCCATGTGGCTGACCTTTTATCTCTGAAAGCTATAAGAGTGACTACCAGTCTGGTGGGGAATGACTACTTGGCTCCATAGTGAGCCCTCTAGGTTGGAAACATGGCCAACCATTCAGCAGGTAGGCCTCCTCTAGTATCATGGCAGCAGAAGAAAACTTTGGAAACTTTACTCTGTCTCTTGCCCTCTCTTTCTGTCTCTGTATCCTCTCTGTCCTTTCTTCCTTTTCTGTTTGCACACCTCTTGGTCTGGGAAGTTTACCATGTCAAGGGATGACTCCTCCCCTGTGCTTCTACAGTGGCAATGCAGGCCACTGATGAGTTTGTTTGAACGCAAGTTTGGTGAACTTGGAAGAGTCACATAGCATTGTAACCTGAGGCAAGTGGTTCTGTGACAATTTAGAAATTTTCTCAAGGAAGTGCTAAACTGGGTACCCTTTGTAGGCAGAGAACCCTGACTGGAGTTGCTCTGTGTTGTAGTAGCAGATTTTTGGGAACCACTTTGCCTAGTTTCAGAAGCTATAATCCCCCATGGCTAAGTCTGAGTGAGAAACCTTGGGACCCTGAGCTACTAAGGGGACAAAGCTTATTTCCCTGTCAGTAGCACTGGCTCTGCCCACTTTACTTCATCCTGCTTGGTCCCTACTGCATGACCGGTGAGACAATGTTGGGTAAGCATCCTCAAGGGAGGTTCAACCTAAGACAGGCATGGTCATGAGGGGACCCTCAGGGAAGGATTGAGGGCTATGGAGAAAGGGGGTGATGGACCCTAACCCCTCAGCTTTGTCATAGCCTGAGTCCTCATTCTACCTTCAAGAAGTCTCCCAATCCCTTGGTTATCTTACTTCCCCTGCTCGACCTAAGCCTGAGACAATGCTGGAGGTGGGTGCAGCCCTGTGCTGGAAAGGTCAGGTTCCCTGGGGTGATCAGGCCTATGAAATAAAGCATTAAATCCTGTGAAACATGATTTGCTTATACCCTCAATTTAAATGATAAGGGTCCAAGCATGAAGTGAGTTTGTTTCCAAAAAGTTTTATGGCCCTTTAGCTATTTGACCCTGACTCAAAATGGGCCCTCAGAGTTCTTTGAATGTTATCTATTTGATCATTACTGCCTGACAATGATTGATGAGCTTTCTATATACACCCTGTATTCCTATGCAAATCAAAGCCAATAAAAGCCTGTCCTGGCAAGGGGTGGTGCACTCTCCCCTTGAGAGAGTGGCCTTGCTGTTCCTTTCCCTCCACAGGACTCCAGTAGTCCATGTTAATTTGTCTCCTCTCAGCCATAACACCGTGGACACTGGGTCGGGGTCCACATCAGCAGATACCACTGTGAAACATCCCTAAATTATAGGCAGTAACAGATATGGCGATCATTACAATGATTTTATGATGCATAGTCATGTGTTTACTCTTTTTTTTAAAGATAGGTATAAATTTAATAGTCTGATCATAAGTTTGCATGATGATAGTTGAACCGGTTTTGTGGGCTAATTGCACTATAGGCAAGGCAAATGTTGAATCACTGTATTGTACAACTACAAGTAACAGGCTGTTGTATTTACTCCTCTGCCCTCCATCTTCCTTCACTTATAGAAAGCTTAAGCATCCTATGTGCAGTATTTTCAAGTGAGCTATTTGCAAGTATGGTACTGATGGGTCAGCTTCTCAACCCAGTTGCTGTGCCCACCAGTGCAAGTCAAGGACTGCTCAATTTGTGAAATTTACCACCCAGGTAAACAGTCACCCAGGCAGCCAGAGATGTACCTTGTAAAGCCAAAAGCCATGAGTTGATGGCCCTGGAGAACTACAGGTGGACACAAACTTGGTTGGACAGCTAGGAAGGATGTGGGAATAGGAAGAAGCAGAGGAGACAGCAGGCAAGACAAGAACAGTGTCCAGCCTTCCTCACTCATAGGATAGCCCACTGCACTCCCCAAATTGGGGACTTTGGAGAAAACAGTATAGAGAAATCGAGTCCAATGTCTGGGACCCAAGCTTATGCACATCCAAACAGACTCACCCTTCGAGTGCCTCCATGCACAGCCCATGGTTGTCCCCACTTCTGGAACTGGACTCAGCAAAAAGTCTGCTTTGGTGACAAGCACCCAGGCCCACACATGCATGAGCCAGGTAGGCAGCAGCCAGAATCCATGCAGGCAGAGGGTGGCCTGTCTCTTCACATCTTCATATCAGGAGTTAGAAAACATTCAGAGGTTTTGCCAAGGAAGGGAAGGACCCCAGGAGCAAAGGTGGCTGGGTGTGTGCCACACTGACCGTCCACCCGATACACCCAGGGTCAGTAGGCACCTCTGGAGCAGACTCCAGGCATCAACATCTGCTGTTTCCAGGCTCCGCTGACATTTGGTCTTTGAGTCCCAGTGGGAGAAGAGGCAGCATTAGCGAGTGCAGATCAACCCTTCCAGGTGTCCTTGGAGATGCAGGGAAGTCACTTTCTCAATAGTTTTGCGGGTCCAATCTCTGGAACATAGGCTGAGCACTGATGCCCCACACTGCCTGCATGATCGACCCAATGCAACTGCCACACTAGAAGTCATCCTTCTCCACCACAACTGCCAAGTCACCTCCTTCATAGCTCCAGAGGAAAGAAACGTACAAGCGGCTGAGAGGCGGCTCCCTATGAGAGGCTTGAATGTCAGCAGGACTGAATCAGGTCTCAGAAACAATTTATTTCTGTGGCCATTCCTCAAAAGTTACAGAAAGGATGCTTAAAAATTTACAGAGAAAGCTGGAAAGGAGAAGGGGCTCTCAGAAAGGGGCTCTCACTAGTGTCTGTAAAACTGACTCTGGGTCTGAACTTCACAAAGTCAAGTTCCATGTTCTAAGTAGGCACAGGATGAAGATGGTTCATTCTATAGTGAACACATGAGCAAAACACCATCAATTAAAATAAATAAAACAAAGCAACAACACTTTAGAAAGTCTCTTCAATAAGTGGTCTTCAAAAATCAGACAATAATACAGGCCAAAAATAAATCTGCCCAACTCCATAACAGCAATAACAACAACAACAACAACAACAACAACAATTAAACTAATGTGAGGCCTGCTTCCTCTCCCAGAATTTCAACAGATGGAAATTCCATGCACCTTACATTTATTTCTGATTCATTCTATCCCTGTCCAACTTCCGTTTCTTCAAACTGACAAGAGCACCATACCTCTCCCTGACTTCCAACTGATACTACTCCTGCCCACCTGTCTCTCCCTTCAAACTGACACTAAGTCCAGACACTTGTTTCAGGGGTCCAACTACTCCAGCCCTACATACTTCTCCCTGTCTTTCAATGTAATCCAGTCTCACCCATGTCTCCCTACCTTCCAACTTGCGATGGTGCCTCCTGTAAATGCTTAACATCTGACTAACAAGAGCCCTGTTCCTTTGATTCGCACCAGCCCTCTTTCTGTACATTTTTTCACTCAACTTCTTTTTCATCAAAAGCCCTGAATCTGAAAGCACCAGCATGCAGAAACACCAATATTGGCTCTCCTCTATTCTGTGTGAAGACTGAGCTTCCTCAGGTGTGATAGCCCAAGATGTCAAAGCCAGACACATCAAAGACTCTTGCTCCCAGTTCTCTAAGGCTGGGTCTATTTTTAAATTTTAGATCTTCCTAGCTCTGCAGTTTGGGTGTATCTGTCGTTAGAAGTCTCAGTGATTCCTTCTGAATGTTTTTGAGGTTTGGTGCCTAACATATCCTATGTAATATTTATTATATAGTGCTGGAGAAACTGTAGCAAATTAAATCATTTTCACTAAGTACCTCATAAAAGACTCACTTTTGATACATGGCACCAGCCACATCCTCAAGTTACAGCATCTTGAAACCCACACCTCTTACAAATATTTTGAAAAATAATTCCAAATATTCACAGTGTATGCATTCACACTGGAGACTTTTGTGCATATATTATTGATACTTTAGTTAAAATAATTTATTTTTAACTTCCTTCTACATCATAACATATTTGATAGCCCCTTGCTCCATACAGAACAGATGCCTCCAGGATCTCAACTCCACAAAGCGATAGACAAGAGAAAGATGCAGATTACCTGAGAGCATAAGAAGTTAATAGGAAGATGAAAACAAGTAGCACCATGACTGATGTAGTCTAGTGTGTTGTCCATCATCTTGTGAACCTAAATGTCACCACTTCAATTCTATTTAGGGCTCATGCCTGTTTTGTATGCTAGGGCCCCATTTGGAGAAAGTCAGGGAGTACAGATAGATATTTATCTCCATTTTTCTACCTTCCTGTCTCTCTAAAATAAATAAAATATTTTTTATTCACTTATCTTTAGAGGGGAGAAGAAGGATAGAGGGAGGGAAATATCAATGTATGGTTGCCCCTCATGTGTCCCCCGCTGGGAACTGGCCTGCAACCCAGGCTTGTGTCCTGACTGGGGATCGAACCGTGATCCCTTAGTTTGCAGGCCTGAGCTCAATCCACTGAGCTACACCAGTCAAGGCTAAAATGTTTTTTAAAATGATGAAGATATTTATGTGGAACCTAATACAAAACAAACAAGCAAAATATGATCAGAGACAATGAAATTAAGAACAATCTGATAGTAGCCAGAGAGAAGGTGGGATGTCATATTTGGTAAAGGGGGACAGCATTCAAAATCAACAATAAAGGACTCATGTACAAAATGAAAATGGAATGGAATCAGGGGAGGAAGGTGAGGATGGCTGGGGTGGGAGTGGTGGGAAGTAAATGCAGACATCTGTGCTTGAAAACAACAAAATAAATTTTAAAAATAAACAAAAAAAGGTGAAAATGTATTTTGGAGATCAAAACCTTGTCTGGGGTATCATTTCCAAATATATTTTCCTATATGGTTGGTTTCCTTTTTATTTTGCTGATGCTTTGTTTATCCATGCAGATTTTGTTCTGATGAAGTCCCATTTGTTCATTCTTTCCTTTATGGCCTTTGCTCAGGGGACATATTAGTGAAAATGTTGCTGTGTGGAATATCTGATATTTTCCTGCCTATGTTCTCCTGTAGGACTTTTATGGCATTGTAACTTATTTAAGCCTTTTATCCATATAGAGTTTATTTTTGTATATGGTGTAAGTTGGTTGAGTTTCATTTTTTTTTTTTTTGCTTGTGCCGATGCAAATCTCACAACACCGTTTATTGAAGAGGTTATTTTCACTCCATTTTGTGTGTCTGTCCCCTTTAGTGAATACTACTTTACCATACAGATTCGGGTTTATTTTGGGGCTCTCTATTCTGTTCCATCGAGCTATGTATATGTTCTTATGAGAGTACCAGGGTGTTTTTATTACCATGGCCTTGTAAAATAGTTTGATGCCAGGTATTGTGATCTCTCCTATTTTGTTCTGCTTTTCCAAAATTTTTGCAGGCCTTTGGGTTATTTATAGTTCCAAATAAATTTTTGAAATGTTTGTCCTATATCTGTGAAATATGTCATTGGTATTTTTTCAGGGATTGTGTTGAATCTATAAGCTGCTTTGGATAGTATGGGCAATTTTATGTTGTTAAAACAACATGATTCTAAAGAATTAATAAATCAAAAAGGAAAACAAAGAGAAAACCAAGTCTACCTTGAGACTCACACAAATGGAAAAACAACTTTTAGCATACTAAAAAAAAATAGTATGTTAAAGCAGTTAAAATACAAAAGAGTATAGATATATAGGGCTACCAAAGAGAAGAAAAGTAATCCAAAACATTTGTTGAATTTATCCCTGAGGAAACCAGAGACATAAAAACACACTAACATCTAAGTAAACAAGACATTCTAACAAAGGTATGAGTACAAATGAGTAAAACAAAAATATAAGATAATGACTAATAAAATGAAACCTGACTCATTGAAAAGTAAATAGAATGGACAACCCAATAGTAAAAGTCATAAAAGAGAGAACAAAAATGAATAAAATAAGAAGTGAAAATAAAAATATCATTTGTGTCACAGGTTTCAAAAATTATTTAAACATATTACAAACCATTACATACCAACATATTTGACAATCTAAATAAAATAGATTTTACAGAAAAACATGTAGCCTCCCAAGCCTCAACAAGAAAGAAACAGAGAATCTCTATAGACCAATTTCTAGAAATGAAATTGAAGCAGTAATAAAAATTCCCAAAAAACAAAAAATCACAGAAACACATGACTTACAGGTGAAGTCTACCAAATATTTAATCAATAATTGGTACATTTTCCCTTCTAACTATTTTAAAAATCATAGAATAACACTTCCAAATTTATATTATGAGGGGAACAATAATTTGATAACAAAACTTGAGAAAGACAAAACGAAAGAAAATTCTACAGGGCAATATTCCTAAAAAACACAGGTGCCACAATAAAAGCAAACAGTATCTTTCAGTATGACATGGCTGGTGAGGCTCAGTGAGTTGAGTACTGGCCTGTGAACCAAAAGGTCAGTTGTTTGATTACGAGTCAGAGCACATGCCTGGGTTGGGGGCCAGATTCTCAGTAAGAGATGCACAAGAGTCAAGCACACATCGTTTCTCTCCCTCTGTTTCTATCCCTTTTCCTCTCTAAAAATTAAATAAATAAAATATTAAAATAAGAATTTATCGGTATGTTCAAAGAATTATACATTATAATTAAGTGGGAATTACACCAAAGATACATATCTGCTTCAACATTTTAAAACATTAATGTGACAGCTGCAAAAATGGAAGTGAGTTATGTGGGAATGGAATCGACTTCTCCTGCCCATGGATGAAACACCTAGCTGATCTTCTGAAGAATAGAGTGAACAGCCAATGGTATCCCAGTCTATATGAAAATTGGAGACCAAAACTTGTAGAAGACATTGCAAGAATTAAATAAAAATAAAAAAAAGAAAAATCAGGTGGTAAGAAGAGTGCTCAGGACAATAAGTTCCCTGGGACCAGCATGGGACTAGGGTGGCTACAACCCCAGGCCTAGTGCCCACCAGGTCTCCTGCAGGATTCTTAAGAGAGAGCCAGGTCAACAGCTCTCCCATGTCAAAACAAGGTTTGAGTAGCAACAGGAGGGACCTATATGCTTGAAGTCAGGGGCAGGGGTATGAATGAAACAGCAAGCACACAAGGGAAGTGTGCACCTTCTGAGACTGTGGATGCCATCTAGGAAAATTTGGACAGTGACAGCCCCTGACTCAGTCATTCCCTGATGTGGTTGGAGAGTTTGGCTGTATGAGAGGCCATGCACTTGTTTGGAGCGACAGGATTGAATTTTTCAAAAGAAAAAGAGAAAAAAGAGACACTCAGCAACTGTTTGGGGAATTCTCTGCAGCAGATGGCCCCACCTTCTGCTACCCTACCCCCGCCCACTCACACATTCACACCCAGAGCTCCAGGGACAGTTCACACCCAATTTCATGGCTTGGCAGCTGCCTGTCCTACCTGCATCCCTGGGGAATGTGAGCACCTGAACACATGGCCAGGCGGCTGCCCCTCCTGTCCTAGCAGCAGAGGCCCAGTGCTCAAACCTGCAGCCCATGGATGGAGTTTTCCTGACCCCGCCACCCAGAGGCACTTTCCACACTACTCCTTCTCCCATGGCCCTGCAGGGCTGACTGACTCTCTAAATGGAAGGCAGAGATGCCCCCACAGAGGAGATCAGCAGGACTCTAGGTATCAGCAGTCCCCCAAAAGATTGAATTCGGTGGTGGGGGTGCTGAACTACCCTGAGTAGACTCTGAGAGTCCCTAGCATCTAGAGCAGCAAAAAGCGAGAAAGTGATGTTTGACTCGCCTTTAAGTGGTGTATCTCAAAAACAATGCAACTAGTGGGCTGAAGGTGTAGGCTGGGTGAAGAGCATGGAGGCCTGGCAGCAAACTGAGGAACTGAATTGGAGGCTGAACAGCTATGAAGAGTGTGGCTCAGGAAGAGAGAAAGCAAAACTCATCCCCACCTCTGCCTGCTGCATCCAGGAAGACAAGCAGAACTGGCTTGGCTGGTTTAAAACTGGCAGAAGGCTCTTTTAAATTTTCTTAATTCCTTTTTCCTTTTTTTCCTTATTTCTTTTTTATTTCTTCTTCCTTCCTTCCTTCCTTTTTTTTAATTCCCACAAGTGAAAAAAGAAAAAACCTGGAGCTGCAAAAGACCAGACTTAGACCCCAAAAAAGTGTCATCCCAAAAATGGAGGCAGTGAGGCAAATTTCACGTTGTGACTCTAGAGAACTTGCAAGTTATTGAATATTTGTATTTCTATTATTTTTCATTATTCTTACATCTTTTATTTTATTAGTATTTTTGTATTTCTCTTCTTCCTGTTAAAATCTTATTTGCTTGGTTTGTTTCCCTTCTTCCCCCTTTCATAGTGTATTTTTAATTTTTCGTCTTTCACTTCAGTTTTGTTCCAATAGTACACTACTCTAGGTGCTGTACTGTGTATTCTTGTTATTTATATCATATAGATCCTGTCATACTATTGTTGTTCCATTACAATTGTAAATAATTGCTTTTCCATACAATTGTAAAAACTACCTCCCAGATCTTAGCTCACTTCACTGTTTCCTGATTTTATTACTGTGTTGGTTAACTCTATTCTCTTGCACACTACACCTATTTTCTCTCCTTTACTCTCACTTTACCTCATAATTTGACCTTCTCTAGGTCCACTACTTTCTAGATCCAACTCACAATCCTTCTCTAGTCTTAAAAAGAGTCTTACCTCTTTTTACCCTTTCTAAAAAGCGGCTAGTTGGGTAATAGATCACGGTTAACTCTATACATATCTAAAGGATCTCCTATCTCTTCTCTACAGTTTGATACTTTAAGTAACATAGAATACACTCCTGCTGTTTTAAACCATTTTGCTTTATCCCTACAACTGCTCACTAAATAGAGTGGGTGAGAGGTGTAAACACCAGGATACCTGCTGGAAGAGGAAACCCACCAATGAAGAAACCACCAACAGATAACAACAGAAAAAGGTGAAGAAGTGAGTGGAAGCCACACTGGCCTCAACCAAAAACTATTCTGGAAATACTACTAAATGGTGGCGAAATTACCCAGAACAAACAACAGAACAGCAGTGAGAGAGAAACCTCAAAACTTCATACACACAGAAGAATCAGCTTCAACACAACTTGTCTACACATGCACAACAGAATACAAGATGTGGTGGATGAAGTGACTCTTAGTTAACCAGCTGGAAGGAAGGGCCCACCAAAGAAACACTCAACAGCAATCAAAACACAAAGACAAACAGAGAACCAATATAAATGAGAGCCCAAGAACAGAGACCTCAGGAAATCAAGGAGACTGCACCACTGAATGTCACGGGTTTTCTACCACAGAAGTTCACACCACAAACCCAAGGAGTCAGAAGAGATCAATTTGAAAAGCCGAGACAAACATGAAGAGTCTCACAGACAATGGGAAGACAAAAAAAAAAAAAAAAAAAACCAGTCACCAATTGAAAGGAAAGTAGTAAGCCTCAGAAATAAGGCAAAATGAAATAGAGACAGGTCAAATATCAGTTATTAGGTTCAAAGCAATGCTTATCAGGTAGCTCAATAAGCTCACAGATAATTACCAAAACCTACAGGGAAATGACAATGAACTCACTGAAAACTATATCAATGTGAAAAAGGAAATAGACACTATCAACAAGGGCCAAGAATAAATGAAGAATATAATCTTTGATCTGAAGGACACAGTAGAAGGAATTAAAAGCAGACTTGATGAAGCAGGGAATCAGATGAGTAAGCTGGAGAATAAAGTTTAAAAAAAACACCCCGGAAGAGCAAGAAAATGAAGAGTCTCAGAAAGAATGAAGGAAGGGTTAAGGGAAATGCAGGTCAACATGAAATGTAATAATATCCATATAATAGGGATACCAGAAGGAGAAGGAGAAGAAGAGCAACAGACAAAAAACCTGTCTGAAAAAGTGTTGATGGAAAACGTCCATAATTTGATGAGAGAAAAAGTCACACAAATGCAGGAAACATAGTGAGTCCCAATCAAGAGGAACACAAAGAGGCCCACTTCAAGACACATCATAATTAAAATGGCAAAATTTAAACACAAAGAGAGACTCTTAAATTCAGAAAGGGGAAACAGGAATTTACATAGAAGTGAGCCTGGATAAGATAAGCAGCTGACTTCTTCATGGAAAGGCTCCAACCCAGAAGTGAAGTGTTGGGAGCCAGCCTGCCTGGTTTCAGGAACTATACCCCCACCCACCATGGCTAAGGCTGAATGAGCAAACTTTGGACCATAAGCTGCTAAGGAGACAAAACTTATCTCCATGGCAGGAGCACAGTTTCTGCTCCTTTTTTTTATTGGAAGCACTGGCCTCCAATGCTTGATGAGATAGCCAATGATGGGTAAGATTCCCCAAGGGAGGGGAAGACCTAAGACAGGCATGATCACACAGAGGCCCCAGGGAAGGACTTAGAGGGCTATGGAGTAAGGGGATGATGGACTGGTGCCCCTTGATTTTGACAAAGCCTGAGTTCTCAGTCTGTCTGTGAGAAGTCTCCAAAAATTCCTTGGCTATCTGCCTCCTCTGCCTGACTTAAGCCTGAAACAATAACAGAGGGTGGTGCAGCCCTGTGCTAGAAAGGGCGAGCTCCCTGGGTGATTAGGCCTGAGAAAGAATAGGTAATATCTTGTGAAACCTGCCTTGCTAAGAATGCCTTCAATTAAATGATAAGGGTCTGAGCAGGAAATGAGCTTGTTTCCCAAAGTTTTATAGCCCTTTAGCTAATAAACCCTGACTCAGAATAGGCCCTTGTAGTTATTTGTGTGCTATCTATTGTTTGACGCTTACTGCCTGACAGTGATTAATGAGCTTTACCTGTATTCCTGTGCAAATTGAAACCCAATAAAAGCCTGTCCAGGCAAGGGTCAGTGAGCTCTACCCTTGAGAGAGCGGCCAGGACGTTTTGAAGCACTCCCCCCTTGAGGGAGTAGCCATGCCATCCCTTTTCCTCCACAGAACTCAGTAGTCCATGTGAATTTGTCTCATATTTTATCCATGATGCCATGAGTACTGCAGGCTGCTGCAAACATCAAGAAGGGCAAGAAATTTTCCAAGTAATGAAAACCAAAGGCATGCAAAGAAGACTACTTTATCCAGCAAGGTTCTCAATTAAAATGGAAGGCCAAATTAGTAGTTTACTGGACAAAAGAAGTCTAAAAGAATACCCCTCCACCTAACGAGCTCTGCAAGAGATCCTAAAGGCACTGCATTAAGAAAGGGGAAAAAATAGAGAAAGAGAGATAATGAGAGTCACACAGGTATGAAAAAAAATTACAGATATAGTAGGGGATTTCAGCAACCCACTGTCAAAAATAGATCTTCCAAACAAAATATCAACAAAGATATTGTGGAATTGAAAAATGGACTATATCAAATGGACTTAACTCATATATACAAAACCTGTCATCCCCAAAGAAGCAACATTCTTTTCAAATGCATATGGAACATTTTCAAAGAAAGACTACATGATAGCTGCAAAACAAGCCTGAACAAATTCGAGAAATTTGAAATTATAAAAAGCACTTTCTCTGACCACAAGGGACTGACACTAGAAACCAACCTCAAGTGAAAAACCCCCAAACACCCAAACTCATGTAGATTGAATAGGGTGCTATTAAACAATGAATGGGTCAAGAAATGAGATTAGGGAAAAAAAAGAAGTTTCTGGAAACAAATGAAAATGAACTCACAACAGTCCAAAACTCATGACACAGAGTGAAGGCAGTCCTGAGAGGGAAGTTCATAGTGATAGAGGCCTACATAAAAAAGAAAGATAGAAACATTTCAAATAAACAACCTAACCCTATACCTACAAGAACTTGAGGAACAACACAAACACAGCCTGGAGCCAGTAGGAGGAATGAAATAACCAAGATCAGAGAAGAATTAAATAACATAAGAAACTAAAGCGGGCAGGGTTGGGAATATAAGACAGAAAGCTGTACTTGAACAAGGATTAAACAAAAAATAAAAAGAAAAAAAAAGAAACTAAAGGAACAATTCTAAAGATCAATAAATTCAGGAGCTGGCTTGCTGAAAAGATAAACAAATCAACAAGCCTTTAAACAGACTCATCAAAAAAAAAAGAGAAAGGACACAAATAAACACGATAGGAAATTAAAGAGGAGGGATTATAACTGATATCACAGAAATACAAAGGATTGTAAAATGTTACTATGAAGAACTATATGCCAGGAAAGTTGAAAACCTAGGTGAAATGGACAAATTTCTAGAAAGACATAATCTTCCAATACTGAATGATGAAGAAAGAGAAAGCCTGAACAGACCAATAACAGCAGATGAAATTGAAGCAGTGAACAAAAAGCTCCTGACACACAAAAGCCCTGGACCAGACAGTTTCACAAGAGAATTTTACAAAGAAGCTATGGGAGAGCTAACCCCCATCCTCCATGGATTATTCCAAAAACTTTTGAGAAGATTGAAGACTCCAAAACTCTTTTTATGAATCCAGCAACCTCCTAATCCCAAAAGCCAATGAATAACAAAGAAAGAAAACTTTAGACCGCCATTGCTGATAAACACAGATGCAAAAATTCTCAACAAAATATTGGCAAACTTCATCCAGCAATATGTTAAAAAGATCATACAACATGATCAAGTGGGATTCATGCCAGGGATGCAGGTTTGTACAATATTCACAGTCAATAAAAGTAATACATCACATGAAAGACAAAAATCACATGATCATATAAATAGATGTGGAAAAAGCATTTGATAAGGTGCAGCACCCATTTATAATAATAAAAAAAAACAACTTGGCAAACTGGGAAGAGAGGGAGCATTCCTCAACATAATAAAGGCAATATCTGAGAGACCTACAGCCAACATTATGCACAATGGGCAAAACTTAAGAACTTTCCTACTAAGACCAGGAACTAGAAAATGATTCCTGCTTTCAGCACTCCTAGTCAACATAGTATTGGAAGGCCTAGCCACAGCAATCAGACAAGAAAAAGAAATGAAAGGCATCCAAAGCAGAAAGGATGAATTAAAACTGGCATTGTTATCCCTGGCTGGTGTAGCTCAGTGGATTGAGTGCAGGCCTGTGAACCACATGATCGCAGTTTGATTGCCAGTCAGGGCACATGCCTGGGTTGCAGGCCAGTTCCCAGCAGGGGACACGCAAAAGGCAACCATACATTGATATTTCTCTCCCTCTCTCCTTCCCTTCCCCTCTAAAGATAAATAGATAAAAATCTTTTTAAAAACCCTGACATTGTTTTCAAGTGACATGATAGAGTACAAGGAAAATCCTATAGACTCCACCAAAAAACTACTCAATATAATAAATTAATTTGGTAATCTAACTAGATTAAATGAATTTAATCTAATAAATGAAATGAGTAATAAAAGAAACTTACTAAAGTATGAAAATACAACACTAACATGCAGAAATTCATCACATTTGTACACACAACAACAAATCTGAAGAACACTGACTAGTGTTACTCAGTAAGTTGGGCATCATCTCAAAAATTGAAAGTCACTGATTCACTTCAAAATCAGGGCAAGTACCCAGAATGCTGGCAAGGTCCCAGATCGGGCATGTGTGGGAAGCAAGTGACCCATGCTTCTCTCACACATTGATGATTCCTTCCCTCTCTTCCTCCCTACCCTCTATCTTTTTTTTTTAAGATTTTATTTATTTATCTTTATAGGGGAAGGAGAGAGGGAGAGAAACATCAATGTATGGTTGCCTTTTGTGCGTCCCCTGCTGGGAGTTGGCCTGCAGGGAACTGGACTACAACCCAGGCATGTGCCCTGACTGGGAATCGAACCGCGATCCTCTGGTTCGCAGGCCCACGCTCAATCCACTGAGCTACACCAGCCAGGGCTTCTACCCTCTATCTAAAAAATAATAAATAAAACCTAAATAAAAAATATAAGGAAGAAATACAGAAAATAACCCCATTTGCTGTTGCATAAAAAATAATTAGATGATGGCAAAGCAATGTAGTTAAATATGGGAAAATATTCAAGATTCATACTTTTAAAAAAACACTGAGTAAAAAATTAAAAAGTACACAGAAAAAATCATGCTAATAAATAAGAAAGGTTAAATTATTAAAAATGTCCATACTTTTCAAAGCAATTTCCAGGTTTAATGCAATTTCTATCAAAGTACCAATTTCAGTCTTCTCAGAACCAGAACAAAAGATTCTAAAGTTTATATTAAACCAAAAAGACTAAAAATTGCCAAAAAATTTGAGAAAGTAGAACAAAGTTTGGAAAGGTCACAATCCTGGATATGAAACCACACCTCAAAAAGTAATAACCACAACAGTATGTTATTGGTGCAAAAAGTTCATGAAGATTAATGAAAATAGAGAGCCCAGAAATAAACCTTCACTTTTACGGACAAGTAATGTATGACAAATGATATAAAAATGTACACTGCAGTAATGACAGTGTCTTCAACAAGAAGTCTTCAGGAAATAGAACAGACACATTCTCAGAACAGACCTAAACAATCTCTTAAGCAAGATACAAGAACACACTTAAACTGCAGCCAGCCCTATACAAATTTCCCAGAATCCCAGCTGGCACCATCCCCACTCACATTTATGTAATCCAACTGATGATCTCCCTGTCTTATCCCAGACCTGCCTCTGTTATTTCAGTGTTTCTTCACACACCTCATTTTTCAAAAGCTCAAAACCTGGGATCACAAGTGTTAAAGAATACCAGAGCTGCAACACACCTATTCTGGCTGGAGCCTGATTTGACTCACTGAGATCTTCAGAGAAGATGCCCCGGAGAAGCACATTGGAGGCTCTTCAAGTTTTCTAAGACTGAGTCTTATTTATGGCTTCAGCTTTTTACAGCTTTCCACCTGGGACAGCCACCGTCTCTCTGGTTACTGACACCTGGGCCCCACTACTAACCTCTCTGCCCTCCTGAATCTCAGAGGGCAATCTCATGCCATATCTACTACATTCAAAATGATAAAATGTAGCAACTCAGAAATGTTTACCAAATTCTTCATATATCACCCAGCTTTGATCCATCACAAAGCCACATCCACAGCTTACCATGCCTTCAAATGCACACCATATGTAAATATTTTTGAAGACTAAAGCAAAGCAAATATTTAGTATGCATCTCCACTGGGATTTTCAAATGCAATAACTATTGACATTCTAGGTCAAATATGATTGCTCTGGGTGGCTATCTTTTAAACAAAAACACATTCATTAGCATCCTGTCCACTACCTCTCCCAAAATGCTTGTAGTCCCATAACTTCTGGTATAGATATAAAAAAGGAGAAAGAAACATGAAGAGAGGCAATGAGAGACAAAACAAGAGGCTGTGACAAAATAAACTGAGAAAAACAACTCAAAGACTAAATAAAGGTGGTATTATCTTTAAATATATCTTGTGTGTGACTTCTCATCACTCTGGCTGTTGTGTGTTGTGGAGAATCCAGTTGGTAACCACTTAGTGGTGACACAAAGATGTACATATCAGCAGGAAGGGCCCACTGAGAGCCAAATAGGTGGCTGCCCAACATGTAGGCCTATATCATGTGCAAGGCCTGATGGTAAGTATAACAGGATAACATAGAATGTTGTATAAAATAAATAACATCTTTTCCTTTTTACTTTTAACCTCTTTAAGGGGAGGAGTTAAAAATGTGGCCCAGTGCAGCACGCATCTCTCAGGATCACATTGCTGAAATTCAAGCCTAAGCCCTTCTTGTAATTTTGCCATCTCTGATTTTTTGCATCAAACACATGTAACAATGGGCCACAGATATTATAGTATAGGAGACTGTTCTGTGTGGCATGGGTCCAGCTCCCACTTGGAAAGGCAAGTGGAAAGCGAGGTCTGATACACAGTACCCACACCCATGGATAGGTTCTCCCATGGGAAATCAGACCTGCATTGTACCTAGACTGCTATGAGACCTGCTTTTGCTAAAACTCCCTCACCCTGACTTGAGGCAGAAAGTGCTAATTGTAACTTCCTAAAGTCTGTGCTATCCACACCCTCTGAGTATGGAGCATAACCAGTTCAACCACTTTTCCCCTTGGTCTGCAATATCTACCTCCTTGAAGTAATTAACAACATTTTTTTCCTTTATTTTCTGTAAAAGGTAACCACCTAAAGCTAACCTGAACATAGAAAATAAGGACTGTCCTTCATATAATATGCCTGGAAAAGCAATAAAAGCTTGTCAAGGAAGGGTCGGCGCGCTCTCCTCTTGAGAGAGTGGCTGAGCCATCCCTTTTCTTCCACAGGACTCAGTAGTCCATGTGAATTTCTCTTGTCTCATTTATAATGCCATGGACCCCATAAGCCGCAGTCCACATTATTATAGGTGTTTTGTTATATGCACCTAATGATGTCTCTAGGAATTAAGTTTCTTGCATCATCTCTACTGTGCAGCTATGGTTACTCAGAAGGGTCAGGAGACATGTGCAGGAAACTAAATGAATAAAAAACCAAAAGTATAACTGAAGTCTCCCTCCTTAAAGTTAGGACCCTGGCTTCACTATTGAGAAGTCATGGGGAGGGCCATGTTGGAAATCTTTGTATATTTATGTAAGTGAGCAGGTGAAAGCCCTGAGTGGTTTACAGGTAAGTTTTTTAAAGAAAAATCTCTATGAATAGAATTATAAAGAAGTTACTTCACTTCTTTTGTGACCAAACAATACAGATGTTAGATCTCTGGTAACCAGGCACCACATTTCTGAGACTGGCCCCTATTGATGTTGTAGACCGCTCTGC
This sequence comes from Sturnira hondurensis, assembly GCF_014824575.4. NCBI lineage: Eukaryota > Metazoa > Chordata > Mammalia > Chiroptera > Phyllostomidae > Sturnira > Sturnira hondurensis. The sequence continues at coordinate 198,910 of NW_028086330.1, forward strand.
CTGGTTTTAGGAATTGTATCTGTATCCCTGTGGCTAAGGGCTAAGGACGACCTTTGGAATGCCAGCCACAGGAGACAAAGCTTGTCTCTGGTAGCAAATGCTGCCTCAGTTTCCACGCTCTGCCCCCAAAAGCTTGGTCAGAAGTCAATGACGGGTTAGACCCCTGACAGTGGGGGGCAACATAAGCCAGACTTGATCACATGAGAGGCCATCATGAAAGGACTCTGGAGGGTTGCAACAAAGAGCAATGGACTCTTGCCCCCCATCTTTGTCAAAGCTTGAGTCCCCATGTTCTCTGGGAGAAGTGCTTCCTGGCTCTAACCCCCTTAAGCCTGAATACCTTTTGGGAAGGGTGCAGCTCCTTGCCTTGCTAGAGCATGTTCTGGGGAAAAATCTGGCATCACAAAGACTTGCTGATAAACCTGTGAGATCTGCTCTGCTAAGAGTGCTTTCATTCATATGATAAGGGTCCAAGAGGAAATGAGTATGTCTCCCCAAGTTTCTACAACTCTCTTCCTGACAGACACTGACTCAGACTCTGAAGCCCTCAGATATCTTTGAAATGTTATCTACTGTTTGATCCTTGCGGCCCTGTATTCCTGTGTATTGCAACCCAATAAAATGCTATGGAGCAGGGGGCTCAGGGCCTTTTTCTCTTCAGAGAAACTGGCCGCTGCTGGCTTTTGTCTCCCCTGAGAAACTGGGCAAGTTTCTCCTCCCCAAGCAAATCCATCATGTCTATGTCATTATTCACTTTCACCCTTGGCACCCGGGGGGCCTTGCAAGAGAAGTTGCCCTTACATCTTGACTTACTTGAGTGAAGAGAGTTGAAAGAGCAGTATGCTTTTCCATCATCTCCAGAATTTCTTAGATTCTGTCACTTGGAAATCCTATACTAAAACTGTTTCACTCACTCTAGACAGTGGCTCTCTCTTCTTCTTTAAGGCCTGAGGTCAGTCAGCAGTGTGGAGCCACGGGTCAGTTATGGCAGCTCAGGGCACACCCACAGAGGTAACACCATGACTGTGATCCCATGTGGGAATCTTACCAGTACCTGCCACTTCTGCTCCTGTGTGTGCTGGAACCTGCAAGTAATTGTTCACAGTTTTCTTTAATAATTCTTATCTGTGGTGTTGAAAACTGTAAGAAGTTTTATTTGTTTATTTGTCTTTTACTGCTTGACAAGTTACAAGAAGCTTGTAAATTTTAAACTTTTTCCAAAAGAATTAGCATTTAGTTTCATTAGCCTCTTTTTTATATCCCAATTGTATTTATTTGTGGTCTAATATATGTTCTATTTATTCTTCTACATGAATGTTTGTTACTTTCTCTGTTTTTTCAAGAATAATTTGAAATGTGTTTTTCATATTTCCTCCTCTTGAGGTAGTCCTGTGTAGGGTAAGGTAGCTAAGGGAAGCAGTGTTCCCAGAGCCTTGGAGGTGCCTGATAATCAGTGTTCTCATAGTCTTGACACTGTGTCTGGTAAATTGTCTCCATAACATGAGGTAACCCCGCATGCACAGAATTATGCTATGCTACATAATGTTCTGGCAGTTTCCAAACTTTGTTACCCTCTAGTACTTAAATAGATAGGGACTCCCTGCTGAGGGAAATGATGATGAGGGGACAGGTGCCATGATGGGTGCCACACTGGGGAACAAGGGCCATGACATGATAGATGCAGATACACATGCAACTTGCAGTGGGCGTGGCTTGCCCATCCATGAATAAAGGCATGCTAGACATCCCGATGGCTCCATGAATATTTTTCCATCTGCACAAATGCCAGGAACCTCCTGGCCTTGAAGGTTGTCAACACATATTGAAATAGATAAATTTTTTATATGAATGCTTTCGCTGTGTTGTAGACTTAGTTAGGTTGTTTTTCTCTTGCAAAGAGATGTGTTGCAAAGTAGATTCTGTGTTTTTTTATCAGAATCTTTAATTTATTGGCTGTTTAAAAAATGTTGGCTAATCTACAATTGGCTGTGTTATATCTGTTTTATTTTCCTGATACTTGATATCAAGTTTCTTAAAAATGGGGTCACAAAATATACTAGATATAATTTCATATTTTTAAATTTATTGGGAATTAATTTTTTGCCTAGTACAAGATTTCTCTTAGAAAATGTTCTATGTACTCAAAAATATGCACAAAATGTAGTTTTTCTTTAAATGGTCTATAAAGTTCTTCAATAACAATCTGGTCCAAAGGTGCAGATAAGGTCATTAGTTTCATTTTAAGCATTATTTTCTCCTCAACCGAAAATATATTTTTCGCTGATTTTAGAGAGTAGTGAAAAAAAAAAAACAGACAAAAATGGAGAAAGTGAGAGAGAGAGAGAGAGAGAGTGAGTTGAAGAGAAATACTGATATGAGAGAAACATTAATCAGTTGTCTGTCCTGTGCACCTTGAGTGGGGATCGAACCTGAAACATACCCTGACTATATGCCCTGACTAAATGAACTCACAATGTTTTGGTGCAACACTTAAACCAATTTGGCCACCTGGCCAAGAGAGTTCTTAAATGGTTACAGTATTTAAAAAAATAAGAAGTGTACTTCAACAACAATAAAAAAAATTAAAGAAGTAAAATAGCATTATTTAAAAAAAAACAACTCATACCACACTTAACTTTGATGGGAAACGTTAGGTGACTTCACTTGGTGTGGTTGGCCTGACACAATATACAAATGCCTTATTATAACATTATACACTTGAAATATTTGTGATTTTAATACATAAAGCCACACCAATACATTTCATTACAAATGACTTTTGGGGTGTTTCTTCATCATGTTCTTTTCTTAAATTCTGATTGTCTTATTTATTATTATTCTTTTTTAAGGCTTAGGAATAAATTTAATATGTATCACAGTTCACTTTTGTTTAGAGGCATACATATTTTCATACAAAAATTACAGTGTAAAAGGCTATGTGTACAGACTTTATACCTTCTTTTTCTATTGTTTTTCGAGTACAGTTTTCTGACTTTCCCCCAATGCTTCCCCAACCTACCAGCCTTCCCCACCTCCTTCCCCTCTTTCCACACCCCTTTACAAATGAGAATACAATCAATAAGGTCTCCACTTTAGGTTTTCATGCCTTATCAGGGGCAGGTTCAAATTTGAATGTGAAATTCTCTGTCTCACTATTGCTTCATATCTTCCAATGGGGTAGCAGTTAAGATAAGGAAGAGTAAAAAGTACCTTCATAATAGGAAACAGGTGGTCTCATCAGGGTGTTCTCAGCAGTCTTTGTACAACAAAATGTGTGGAGCTCACTTCATACAACCTGGCCATAACTTTTCTGTATAGCACAGGTCAGTGATGGTAAATGTAAGGGTGCAGGGCAGCAGGGCTAGGCCAACTGCTTCAGTGGAAAAGAAAAGAAGAGGACACACCTTCAGAATGGCTCGGACTAAGTGCAGGGTTATGCCACACCCTTCTCATATACACTAATATGCTCTTTGCAAAGACGTCTTCTGTAAACATATGAAGAGTTTATTATGAACACAAAATCAGTTAATTTTGTACATGGTCTTGTGACCCATCTTTTGGGTCAGCATTTGCAAATGCATCCGGATGCACAGAAGGCTATGAGGATACCATCTGTGACAGATAAAAAAGAGACTTCAATGACGTTTAAGTTGACTGGCACTGACTAAAACTAAAGCCCAGGATTATGGCCACTTGTTTCACTAAGTTACGCTAAATGAGTCAGAACATGCCTGGAGGTCCAGGTGTCTCATATGCATTCTTGCAAGAGGGATTAATCCAAATTTATCCCCAATATTTGGGTTGGCCTAGAGCTTCATTTCCACTTTCATAGATTCCTAATTTGGCCACACATATAGGACAAGAAACAGGATCCCATATATGACATATGGAAATACATGACAGGTTGCTTTCAATATGCATTTCCAGACTCAGAATGTCAACAGGACTGTGAAGAAATAGACTGATGGCTTTCCAAGTGTGAGTAGAAGTACATGGGCCTGCACATCAGCAGCAGTCCAGTTGTATCTTCTGGAGAACTAGACATCAGAGAAGTAACCTGTCATTGCTGGTGTTATGCTAGATTAATTTACTAATATCTCCTTTTTATATAAGCAAATTAAAGCTCATGGCGATGAGGGGATATTCCTAACACACAGTCTGGAGGTGAGCAGAGTCAGTTTTTGTTCAGAAGGTGTCTGGTGTTCCCATAGCAAAATGTTACACTAGGATATGTTGAATGGTATTGAATGTCATATAGGTGATTACATAGCTAGTCGTATAAATAGTTCCACACGGAAACTCAGTACTATAGACAATATGGGACACTTCTGGTGGACCCTGGAGGTGAGAACTCTCCTTAGTGACAAGCAATTGTCATTTCCACACTCAGTGAACCAGGGAGGGAACTATTGTAAGCAACATCACCATGAACCACCAAAGAAGTAGCCTCTTGAGCTCACCCCAAAACTGACAGGCTTTCAGAACATGTGTGGAGGGACATATGGACACAAGGTTAAAAAGACTGAGTTTTAAATATATAATTTGAGTTTAGTGGGTGGGGGATAATTATTCATTTATGATTGACAAGGAATTTTTTAGATGTACTAATAGTTTAAATACAAGAATTGTGCCAAAAGTCTGCAACAAACCCAGAGTTTTCTAAGCTGTTCTTGTTTCTCTGCTTTGTCTACAGTCCTGGAAAAAGCCTAGCGACACAATCATTGTTAACAGTATGAGGAATTTTTGTTTCTCATGAGAAATCTATTTGTTTTCTTATTCAGAACTTAGAGAGGACATCTCTTATTTGGTGATTATAATGCTATTAGAAAACCCGTGTGAATTGGGGCGTGGCAACAATTATTGAGGTAATATAGGGCAACATACCACATGGAGAAGGAAAAGTTTTGCTGAAAAAATTTATGTGATAGATACACCTATCGGCTTTGTTCTTGCTTTAACGCAAGATCCAGCATTAATGAGTAATGAGTAATCCAGCATCCTAGCTTCACAGTCGCTATGGACTTGCACTACCTCACACACTACACAAACTTAACTGCATGTAGGTGGAAATAAGGACACCTTTCTCATTTTAAATATGAGGTTTTGTTAACTTTACAGCATGGCTACTGGAGCCTAAAAAATCTTATTGAAAGATAATGTTTGTAGTGTTAAAGTCTCATTTTCTTTTGTGTATTTTTTTAGAAATGCTTTTCTCTGTCCCCATAGAAAGGTGGATGAGATTTTTGCTAGGATCATCATGGTTCTGCATAATGACTCAGTGTTTGACAGTGGCAGAATTGTGTGGTACCCAGTCTTCATATTGACAACTCGTAGGCTTTTATAGCATTATTGCATGCAGAGTATAGAGCCTTGAAAAATCAGAACTGTGGTTCCAGAGTGCTGCTTCTGTGCAAACATTCTGTGAGTTTTCCCCCTGAGTCTCAGAAAAAAAAAAACCCAAAAAACTCTAAGTTAGAAGCTTCTTCAAATGCCACTCCAGTTTTTAAGTGTTTCAAAGGTTTTATCATCTCACTGCATAGCCTGTCTGCCCTGGACAGAATTCTTGAATATGTCATTTCCTAGAGAACCACAAAAACAAGAACAGTAAAGAAAAAAAAGAAATGTTGCTGCTAAAAAGGATTGTATCCTATAGGAAAAATAAAAGGGAGAAAAGTGATGAAAGATGCAGAGAACCATTGTTTCTTTGGTTTCTTTTCTTTAACAGAAATGGCAAAAGGATCCAAATATTATGCTAAAAACATCTAGGTTGACCCTTCTGCTCTGCTCTGCACTGTGGGTGCTGTCTTTCGGCAATCATATGAAATAAAGACCAAAATACACAAATATCAGAAAAGATAAGAATCCAGCTCTATATCCTTTACCCCATGCTGCCAGACTGAGGGAAATATGTCAAAAGTCTATCTAGAGATTGTTCTATATACAGCTTTTACACGTTCTTCTGCAAATGGTAGCAGACTAAAGCAATTGTGATCACCTAGCTACAAGTGGATTCAACACTGTTTAATTAAAATGATAGCCACTCACACTCTCCATTATCTCTCTTTCTCAGGTCTTACCTCATAATTGTAGTTTTAATGACATCTCCTTTATTTTCTCTATGACACATAATTTAAGATCCTTTTTTTAATTTTCTATATCAAATATTTTACTTCAATATACAGACAACTATTCAAACATTTTCTGTTAAAAATAAACTGTTTGCAACCTGGGGGCATTTTCCCAGCAAAAACACAAAATAAGTACAAACAGAAGGGAAAATATGGAATGGTGGATTCATGGCAGTGTCTGTACTGGACTGAGGATGAGTCCTAGTTTGTTGATAAGCACGCACCCAAACATTGCAAAGTGCACCACTATAATACAGGCTTCTATGTCCAAGTGGTAGATAAGTGAACTTCCTCAACACACACTTGAGGAATAGAGATGCATGTTTCTATTTCCCAAAGAGGGAATAAACTCCCAAGGGACTGAAAGATCTGCATGAGTCCAAAATACCTGGGTTTCTGAGAAGATTGGTGCTGCTCTCACTTAGGGGTGGTTATGGCTCATCAGAAGTGATTAGCCTGAGAAGCCCCATGTAGGATATAAGAGAAATGCCTCCTCTTTTAAAAGGTGGCAGAATTGTAGGAATGGATCTTGAAGATCTCTGACTTCAATTCACTGATGATGACACTAATTCTCAAGAGTCCAGGGTTTTTTCTTTTTTGTAAAAAACAACATATTTTTGGGTATAGATATTTTACCTCAGGTTTTGGTATTTAAATTCCAGAACAAGAATCAGAGAAACAAGTGAAAGAGTTTTTATTTCTTGTGTATTGAATTTATACAGGTGATGTGGTATAATAAATTAATAAAGTTTCAAGTGTATGATGTTATTGCACATTATTAGTCTACATTATTTTGTTTCACTATCCAAAGTCAAGTCTTTTTCTATCAAGACATATTTTTTCCCATTCTACCCCTTCCTTTATTTGGTCATCATACCTTTCTCCTTGTGTATGAGGGTTTTTCTTTCATTTTTTAAATTATTTCTGAAGAGCTTTCAAACCCATCTCTTCTGACATCTGTCAGTCTCTATCTAGTTTCTGTGAATTTGTCTGTATTTTGGTTTTTTGTCTATTTTTCTCATTATATTATACTTATAAGTGAATCCATCTGGTCTTTTTCTTTCTCTGTCTTATTTCAATTAGCATACTACACACCATGCCCACTGATGCCACTACTACAAAAGATATATTTTTTATGATCAAGGAGTATTGAATTGTGTAAATTTCTTCATGCACTGATTTTAAAAATGATGTTTAGTTTCTTATTTTTAGAGAGGGAGCAGGGGAAGAAAAAGAGAAAGAGAGAAAGATCAATGTGTGACTGCCTCACATGAGTTCCCACCAGGGTAATGGTCAGTAACACAAGCATGTGCCCTAACTGGGAACTGAACCAGCAACTCTTTGGTTCACTGGTGGGTACTCAACCCACTGAGCCTCACTATCCAGGGAATCATGCACTATTTTGAGAATGTAAATTACTGTAGCTACCATGGAAAACTCTAGGTAGTTTCCTCAAAATATTAAAAACTTAATTGCCTAACAACCCAGCATTTCCAATTGTGAAATTGTATCAGAAGAAACTGAAAACACTAATTAGAAAAAATATATGCACCCCTGATACAGATAGATTTGATTAAGATACCCCAGAGCATTGGGGAAGTAAAGAAGGGCTATAGGAAGAGTTTGTTAGACAATGATAGGCAGTCTAGGATGGGATTGTCCAAAAAGCTGAAAGCTTCTAGAGCCAGTGAGAAAAATAAAAAACAAAACAAGACAAACAAACAAACAATCAAACAAAAAAACAGTGCTGGCTCTCTAACTGAGAGGCTCAGGGGCTTTCTGGGACTCTGACTCCTGGGGGGGTGCTCTCTGTCTTATGCTTTCAATCTGTTCTTTGAGAAAAAAGGCCAAGGTGATTGTAAGGCAACTGCCTGAATTTCCCAAGGACACATTTTCTATTGGTAGGAACTCTAGACTAAGCCTAGGGTTAGCCTTTCCTGGCAGAGGGTGGCATTTTTTTTTCTTGGTGTTCTGCAGGGAACAGGCTGTGAAGCAAAAGCCTGCCATTCTTCCATAACTGTGTATTTTTTGTATATTATGTTGTTTTTACTTCGTAAGCCAACCTTATAGAAACAAGGCAACTCTTGAAACTAATAGGGAAGGATTGAGAAGATGGTGGTGAGTTAGGTGTGATAGAGCCCAGTTCTCCCTGTGCTCAGCTGGAACTTGTAGACAATCTTCTGAGGAACAGAGTGAACAGCAAAAGGAATGCCAGCTCTTATAAAGTTTGGAGGCCAAAAATTGTACAGGGCATTGTAAAACAGATGGTGAGGAGATTGTTCTGGGACAGAAAGGTCTCTGGGATCTGCAGGGGGACCAAGGCTGCTGTGGCTCCTGGCCTGGTGACTGCCATAGGTTACAGGGAGGAGAGTTTGATCACTGGCTCCCTCTCCTACCAGAGCAGGGAGGGCTGCCCAGCACCAGGAAGGACCTCAATGCTGGGAATCACTGGGGGGAATAGAGATGAAGTGGGAGACACACGGTGGTCGTACACATCTGCTGTAACTGTGGATGCCAGCACCAGACAACTTGAGGTGCAAGGTGATATGTGGAGAAGGCGGGGGGTGGCGGGGTGGGTGGCCCTGCTGGACTCTGACTTGGATAATCTCCAGGCTGGTTGGAAAGTTGGGCAGTGTGAAAAGCTGTGTCAGAATGGCTGGCAGATGCTTTGTAAAGAACTCTCAAGCAGTAGCTGACTTTCCCTGAGGGTGATTTGAGCTGCATGTGTCCAGAGACTGAGTGACTAAGCAGAGCCACACACCCAAGCTTTTCTTGTGCTGCACACCCAGAGGCTGATTGGACCTGTATGCCTGAGACTGAGTGGCTGAGTGAAAGAAACAATGTGCTCAAGATTGACTCACACTCTGTGTCTGGAGACTGAGTTTCTGATTTAAACCTGGTAGCTCACAGAGGACCAAGGACAGAGGCCTGGAAACTGTGAATATTGCATCCCAGACATGTTCCCATCCTCTCAAAACCACAGGAAAGGAAAACAGTAAAGCCCAGCACCCCATTTCCTGTGCCATCTAAGAATACCAGCAGAACTTGCTGAACAGGTTTAAAGTTAGCAGGAGACATGTTTTCTTTCTTTTTTCGTCCTCTGTCTTTTTTTCTTCCCACAAGATACAAAATAAAACATGGAGTTACAAAGGGCCCAGAGACAGATTGAAAGGGGGAGCACAAGGCTAATTCCAAAAACTGAGAAACTGAGAAAAATGTCACTATTCTATTCCATAGAGCTGGCATTTTATTTTTATGTGTATTATTATTTTTTCATTATTTTTACCACCTTTATTTTATTAGTATTTTTTAAATTTGTCTTTCCTATATTTAGTTTTTCTCATTTTATTTTTTAAATAATTGTTTTTCTTTTTAAATTATATTTTATTGCTTATGCTATTATAGTTTATTATTTTTATTATTTAATTGTTGTTCAAGTACAGTTTTCTGTGTTTTACTCCCTTCCCAGCACATTCCCCCAGTGCTCCCCACCTCCCAAGAGAGGATGCAAATCAACACAATCAGAAATGAAAGAGGAGAGATTATAACTGATATCACAGAAATACAAAGGATTATAAGAAAGTACCATGAAGAACTGTATGCCAAGACATTTGAAAACCTAGGTGAAATGAATAAATTTGTAGAAAAATACAATCTCCCAAAACTCGGCAAAGAAGAAGCAGAAAGCCTGAACAGACCAACAGCAGCTGACAAAATTAAAGCAGTAATTAAAAAACTCCCCAGTGACAAAAGCCCTTGGCCAGTTGATTTCACCAGAGATTTCTATAAAGCATTTAAGGGAGATCTAACCCCTAAACTTCACAGACTGTTACAAAAAATCGAAGAAGATGGAAGGCTCCCAACCTCTATTTGTGAAGGATCATCATCCTAATATCAAAAACAGATAAATACACAAGAAAGAAAGAAAACTTCAAGCCAATACCACTGATGAATATATACTCTAAATCCTCAAGAAAATATTACCCAACTGGATCCAGCAATACATTAAGGAGGTCATACACCATGACCAAGTCGGATTCATTACAGGGATGCAAGGTTGATACAATATTCACAAATCAATAAGTGTAATATATTACATAAACAAAAGCAAATACAAAAATCACATGATCTTACCAAATACAAAAAAATACAAAAATACAAAAAAGCATTTGATAAGGTACAGCACACATTTATGATAAAAACACTGAGCAAAGTGGGAATGGAGGGACCATTCTTCAACATAATAAAGGCCATATATGAGAGACCTACAGCCAACATCATACCCAATGTGCAAAAACTAGAAACTTTCTTCCTAAGATCAGTTACAAGACAAGGTTGTCCACTTTCACTTCTTTTCAACATAGCATTAGAAGACCTGGCCACAAAAAATAGGAAAATAAAGGAAAATAAAAGAAATTCAAATAGGAAAAGAGGAAACAAAACTGTCATTGTTTGCAGATGACGTGATAGTATACATAGAATATTCTATAGACTCCACCAAAAAACCACTAGACCTAACAAGTGAATCTGGCAAAACAGCAACATGCAAAGTCAATATTCTGAAATTAAAGGCTCTTGTGTATACCAACAATGAAATATCAGAAACACAAATCAGGAAAAAAATTTCATTTGATATAGCAACAGAAAAAATAAAATACCAAGAAATAAATGTATCTAAGGATGTAAAAAATCTGTGCTCAGGAAACTATAGAACACTAATGAAATAAATTAATTAAGACACAAACAAATGGTAACATACACAATGTTCATGGATCAAAAGAATTAACACCATCAACATATCCACACTACCCAAAGCAATTTATAGATTCAGTGCAATAACTATTAAAGTACCAATGGCATAATTCACAGATATAGAACAAACACTTCAAAAATGTACATGGGACCAAAAATGACACTGAATAGACGTAGCAACTTTGAGAAAGAAGAGCAAAGTAGGGGGATCACAACAGCTGATATGAGACAGAATTACAAGGCCATTGTAATCAGAACAGCCTGGTAGTTGCATAATAATGGAAAGATAGACCAATGGAACAGAAGAAAAACTCCAGAAAAATAGAAAAACTCTCTCCATAGAGACCCAGGTCTCTGTGGTCAATTAATATTTGAGAAAGAGGGAAGAAGCCTAAAATGGAGTAAAAATAGCTTCTTTGACAAATGGTGGTGGGAGACTGGGACAGCTACATGCAAAAAACAAAACAAAACAAAACAAAAACCAAAAAGCAAATGAAACTTAAGCACCAACTTACACCAAACAGAAAAATAAATTCAAAGAGAATAAAAAATATAAGTCATGACATCATAAGAGTCCTAGAGAAAACCATCGGCAGGAAAATACCAGACATTCCATGCAGCGACATCTTCACTGATATGCCACCTCAAGCAAGGGACAGAAAGGAAATAATAATCAAGTGGGACCTCATCAAATTAAAAAGTTTCTGCATGGCTAAATAAAACAGTTTTAAAATGAAAAGAGAACCAGCCATATGGGAAAACATTTTTGCCATGATACTTCACACAAAGGCTTTATCTCCAAAATATATAAAGAACTCACACAATTCCAATCTAAGAGAACAAGCAATCCAATTAAAAAATAGGCAAAGGACTTGAACAGACACTTCTTCAAAGATGACATACAGAGGGCCCAGAGACATATGAGAAGATGCTCAGGTTCACTAGCCCTCAGAGAGATGCAAATTAAAATCACAATGAGATACCACCTCACACCAGTTTGAATGGCCATCATAAACCAAGCAACAAACAACAAGTGCTGGAGAGGTTGTGGAGAAAAGGGACACCTAGTGCACTGTTGGTGCAATTGCAGATTGGTGCAGCCACTGTGGAAAACAGTATGGAATTACCTCAGAAAACTAAAAATGGAACTGCCTTTTAACCTGGCAATTCCACTGCTAGCATAACATGCTAAGAACTCTGAAAGAACAATCCAAAAGAACCTATGCACCCCAATGCTCAGAGCAGCAGTTTACAATAGCTAAGTGCTGGAAGCCACCCAAGTGCCCATAAGTGAATGAGTGGATCAAAAAATTGTGGTACAGTCACACAATGGAATTCTATGCTGCAGAAAGAAAGAAGAAGCTACTACTGTTCGAGACAGCATGGGTGGAACTGGAGAGCACTGTGCTTAGTAAAATAAGCCAGGCGGTGAATGGCAAATACCATATGATCTCACTTTTAACAGGAACCTAATCAACAAAATAAACAAGCAAACAAATATAACCACAGACACTGAAATTGAGAACAGGCTCACAGTTAACAGAGGGGAGGGGATAATGGGGAAAATGGTGAAGGGTTTACAGAAATAATGATAAAGGACACATGGACAATAACAAGGGGGTTGATAAACGGGGAATTAGGTGGGGCAGGCTGTGCTGGTGGGGAGGGGTGAGGGGAATGGTGGAACACTGTTCTTGAAAAACAACAACAAAAAGAAACTAAGAGGGGAAACGTAGGACAATTCACGTGTTAGAGTTTAGCCATAATTGATGGATTTAGGTGATTAAAGCTGTGACTTGATAGGCCTCAGTATCTGCTTTTGAAAAGAGGCCTTTGCCTCTGAAATTTTTGCTTCTAGAGAGAGAAAGTGGGCAGCAGAACCCAAAGTGCTGTTTGGTAACACACCTATTTATTGCCATGTGATTTACATTAGCCAACATTTGTAGGCAGACTTAAAGCCTATCAGTATATGAATGGGAAAAAAAGCCTGAGAAATTCTTTTCATGTTATGCTCCTTCACTATTTTATTTACAATTATGGGGTTTCCCAGAAAACACAGTTTGTGGGAATAGCAATTATGTTTCAATTTTCCTCTTTTTTTATAACTGATTCTTAGTTTCCTACAATTCTGGCCATTATTATCTTAGTAATATTTTTAAAACTCAGTACTTTAAAATAAAACTATTGTTATCTAATCATTTTATTCCACATTTAACTCTCAGAACAGCCCTATATGTCAGGTGCTTTTTAATATCCCATTATTAGGAAAAAAGGCAAAATGCAAATTCTGTACTCTGTGGCTGCTTCAAAATTCTAACATGAAATTTTTGGCCACGTTGTTTCTCAGTATCTTTCTTAAACTGTAGCAGAAAACCTCAAAGAGTGCAGAAAATGTGAAGAAAATAGGAGTATTCTCAAGGATTTCATATTTTGTACAACTGTCTTCGTGGAGCTAAACTTCAGAGAGTCTGGCCTCAGAACTCTCTGAGGCCATTAGAACTGGTTGGTGCAAGGTGGTAATGAATAATTTGTGTGTTAAGTGCATAATAACAAAGCCATAAGCTGCACTGAAAAGGATAAAAACAGTGCACCCCATAAGATAGATTTGGACTAAATCTAGACATTGACTAGGACATCCTCGCTCACAATGCAAGATTCTTCTTTCAAACACATGCTCTGTGGTAACATGAGGCAATTTTTCTGAAGTCAAAACTTAATCACATTGTTAAATGTTCCTGTGATTTATCATTATGGACAGTGTTGGGAGCATGCCTTCAGATGCACAGTAAGCTCCAAAGATACCATCTGTGCTACATGGAGAAGAGAACCATATGATGTTTATTTTTTCTATGTTTATACTAAAACCGAATATCTGAAATTATGAACAATTTTTTCACAAGTTATACTGTGTCACAGAAAGTGCCTGAAGCTAGCATAATGAATCATATATATATAATGATTCTATATCAACTACATGTACATATGGAGTTTATTATATATATATAATATATAATATATATATATATATATATATATTATATATTATTCAATATACTGAATAAACTCTATGCAACATTTTACCAAATATCTGAGTTAGCCTGGGGATTCTCTGCAGCACCCAGAGCTTCTTAATCCAGCCACAACAAGGACAAAATCCGTGATAAGAAAATTTGCATAGATACTTTCTTAACAGGTTGCTTTTTGGGTATTTTTCCAAAGTTTCAATGGCCACAGGCCAGGGAGGAAAAAGACAGAGAATTTCTCATGAGAAAATAGAAAGTTATAAACATAAAGGACCACAATATTTCCATCAGTATATTATACACAACAAAGTGCCAAGTATGCACTAGCCATGGCTGATACAATTAATTCCCCTAAAAATTACACACACTTTATTTAACTACCCACTTTCAGAGAGGCAAACTGATGCTCAAAGGGATTAAGAATATTGCCAAATAGAAGCAAAAGGTAGACAGGGTCACCTTGTGCTGTTGAGAAAGCCAATAATCATGCAGTGGAAAGCTGGTCCATGATGTACTGTGTGGTACTAAATGCCAGATAGTTGAACAGCTAGGTAGTCATGTACACAAATGTTCTACAATGAATGGTAAGTATTACAGATACATGCATGGGACACCCCATTCTAATGCCTCCTGGGTAGCCCACAACTTGAAACTTTCATTAACATATAAGCTGGTGTTATCTTCACAATAAGTAAGTAGGAAAGAGACATAATGCAGGCAGCATCCCTAGGAACCACACCAAAAGTATAATGATGCGAAAATCTCTCAGAAACTCTGAGTTCTTTATGGACATGGGTGAAGAAATAAAGATTTTTAAAATAAAAATAACCTGAGCTAGAAATGTACAATTTGTGTTTACTGGTTTGAAAAAATACATACAATTATTTCCTTCAGGGAGTTTTGTTAGGGGAGAACAACAGATCCTCCTGTAGGAAGTCTGTCTTAAGACCTTTGTCCCAGTGAGTCTGCAAGAAGCACTTAGTATAGAGACTAGAATACAGAAGGTTATGGATTTGAATGGCTCCACAATCTCTTTCAGGTCAGAACTTACAACCCACTAAAACACATCTCTCCACATTCTCTCTAAGATACTGAGGCTTGATCTGCCCCTGATATGAAGCAAAATGATCTGCAAGATGTCATTCTTTTCCAATTTGAAGGCACTGTGTAAAAAAAAAAAAAAAGACACATTATGTTGGGAACTGCCCTGCCAAGTTTCAGGAGTTGTAACTGCCCCCCATGGATAAGGCTGAGTGAGCAACCTTTGGACCATAAGCCACTAAGGAGCCAACCTTATCTCTGGCAGCAGTGCTGCTTCTGCTTCATCCATCTCTGGCCCCCAATACTTGGTCAGTTAGTCAATGATGGGTACAACCCCTCAGAGGGGGGGAAACCTAAGCCAGACACAATCACTTGGGAGGCCCTCAAGGAAGGACCCAGGGGGCTGCAGCAAAGAGTGGGTGATGGACCCTTCCCTCCCAGCTTTGGTGAAGCCTGAGTCCTCAGTCTCTATGCAAGAAGTCTCTGAGAATTCCTTGGCTATCTGCCTCCTCTGTCTGACTTAAGCCTGAAAACAAATGACTGAGGGTGGTACAGCCCTGTGCTGGAAATGGTGGGCTCCCTGGGTAATTAGACCTGAGGAAGGATATGTGAAATCCTGTGAAACCTGCTTTTCTAAGAAAGCTCTTAGTTAAATGGTAAAGGACAAAGCAGAAAATGAGTTTGTTTTCCCAAAGTTCTGTAGCCTTTTAGCTGATAGACCCTGACTTAGAAGAAGCCCTAGTAGTTCTTTGTATGCTATCTACTATTTACTGCCTGACAATGATTAATAAGTTGTACCTGAACTCCTGTGCAAAAACAAACAAACAATAAAAGCCTGTTTAGGCAGGCGTCAGCATGCTCTCCCCTTGAGAGGGTGGCCAGGCCATTCTGAGGCTCTCCCCCTTTGAGGGATTGGCCGTGCTCTCCCTTTTCCGCCACAGGACTTGGTGGTCCATGTGAATTTGTCTTGATTTTCCATCCATAACACCGTGGACACTGCAGGCCAGTGCATGTATCAACAGTATAATAACTTAAAATTTCAAGTGAGAGTGTTGATTGTTTTTCCTGCTGCAGTAAATCAAGTTTTCATACCCTCATTATGAACATTTTAGATATAGCAAAGGGGTAAATGGACAATTTAGTTGACAAGTCAGTCCACTACAGGGAAAGAATTTGATCCAATAACACAGGAATAGATGAGCCTTTATGCGGCCAATGAACTTCTGATAAATCCTTATACTAACAATAAAACAAGGGGCTATAAAGGAACAGTGAGAGACCATGAATAACCTGACATCAGGTAGATTTAAAACTAAAGGAATAATTATGCATGCCTTGTAGGTCAGGTCCCCACTAGGGGGTGTGTGAGAGGCAATAACACATTGAATTTTCTCTCCCTCCCTTTCTACCTTCATTATCCTCTAAAAACAAAGAAATAAAACCTTAAAAGAGAGAACTCAGAATTAGATGCATGTTCCTGCCAAGATGGAGCTATAGGTAGAAAGCCTTTGCTTCCTTGCACAACCAAAAGGAAAATAACAACCAAACTAAAATCGATAAACAACCAGAAGTGCCACAAAATCAAACTGCATGGAACTCTGACAACCAAAAAAAGTAAAGAAACAGTGAACCAGACCAACTAGACTGGTATTACAAGCATATGGAGAGGACCCATGGTGATGTTTTGTAAAGCGTGGGTAGGGCAGTCCTAGAGAAAATAGGTGTGAAAGTAGACTAAGTGGGCCAGGCTGGATCAATGGAAACTGAGACCCAGAGCTGACTGTGGAGTACTGTGGGGTTTGTCGCATGGGAGAAACCCTCAGTCTCCCAAGAGGGTTCCTTGGGAAGTGGGCTAGAACCCAGCTGGTGAGGTGCATAGTCGCTTTTCTGGCCCCACCCACACAGGGCAGAGGGGCAGAGATAGGGAGACAGAGTGGAGAGTACTCAGAGAAAGGTATTGGCTACAGTATCAGGGCAGGTAAGGCAGTGGCTGGTGGACTGCTTGAGGCAGCTATTGGTAGAGCTGGTGGTTCTATATTTGCATGTGGATAAACCAGGAGGAACACTTAGGGTGTGAGAAAGAACACGCAAATTAGGGTTCCAGTGTTGAGAAATAAAGCCTCAAAATCACTTACTGCAAAAACCTGTGGGGGCTGAGGTGGTGGGATTATCTCCAAGACTCGCAGGAGCATCCATAGAAGAGACCCACATGGTCCTAGAATGTACACAAAACCACCCACACAGGAATCAACACCAGAAGGGCCCAATTTGCTTGTGGGTAGCTGAGGAAGTGACTGAAAGCACCAATGAATCAGGCAAGCCACACTGGTTGCTGTCAGATCTGTCCCAAACATACAGCCCCGCCACGCAGTGGTGTGGGCTGTCCACCCCCTAGCAAATATCTAACACTCCACCCCCTACTACATAACAGGCGTGCTGAGACAAAAAAAAAAAAAGTACAACTCAAATAAAATAACAGATTGGAGCTTCAGAAAAAGTACAACTAAGTGATGAAGTGATAGCCAACCTATCAGATGCAGAGTTCAAAACACTAGTAATCAAGATGCTCACACAAACAGATGAGTATAGTCACAAATGAGAGGAATAAGTGAAGGCTATGCAAAGCAAAATAAAGGAAAATGTACAGGGAACCAACAGTGACAGGAAGGAAACTGGGACTCAAATCAATGACTTGGAGCTAAAGGGAAAAATAAACATTCAACCAGAATGAAGAAACAATAATTAAGAAAAATAAGGAGATGCTTAGGAACCTCTAGGAGAATTTAAATATTCCAACATCTCAATCACAGGGGTGCCAGATGGAGAAGAGAGAAAGCAAGAAATTCAAAACTTATTTGAAAACATAATGAAGGAGGACCTCTGTAATCTAGCAAAGGAAATAGACTTCCAGAAAGCCCAGTAAGCTCAGAGAGCCCCAAGGAAGTTGGACCCAAGGAGGCACACAACAACGCACATCATAATTACATTACCCAAGATGAAAGATAAGGAGAGAATCTCAAAAGCAGCAAGAGAAAAGGAGACAATTACCTATGAAGGAGTTCAAATTAAACTATCAGCTGATTTCTCAAAAGAAACCATATGGGCTAGAAGAGGGTTGGAAAGAAGTATTCAAAATCATGAAAGTCAATGACCTATAAGCCCTATTACTCTATCCAGCAAAACTATAATTTAGAATGGAAAGGCAGATAAATACCTACTCAGATAAGGATGTGTTGAAGCAGGTCATCATCACCAAGCCCTTATTATAGAAAATGTTAAATTTTCTATAGAATTTGACTTATCTAAGAAAAAAAAGGATAAAAATATGCTTGGTAAAATGGTAAAAATCACAACTAGCAACAACCAAACCTGAAACAAAAACAAACAAACAAACAAAGAAACTAAGTAAACAGCAATAGGAATGGATTCATAGAAATGAAGATCATATTGAGGGTTATCAGTAGGGGGTTGGTGGGGAGCCGAATGATGGTACATGTTCAGGGAATAAAAAGCATAAATGGTAGGTACAAAATACACAGGGATAGGTTAACAATAGTAAAGAAAAAGTAGAAGGTAAAGAACTTACATGTATGACCCAAGGACATGAACTAAGATGGGGGAATCCTGGTGGGAGGTGGGGTACGGGGTGGAGGGAAATAATAGGTTGAAAAAAATGGAACAACTGTAATACCATAATCAACAAAATAGATATAAAAATGAAAAGAAAAATCTCAAAGGATGCCACAGGTTTTAAAAATCATGAAAAACATAAATAATTACATACAAACACATATGACAATCTAGATAAAATGAAGTTTTATCAATAACATAGAACCTCTCAAGGCTCAACTAGAAAGAAACAGTGAAAGTCTATAAACAATTCCCAGCAGTGAAAGTGAAACCATAATCAAAACTTCCCCAAAACAAAATCCCAGGTCCAAGTGGGTTATAGGTGAAGTCTGCCAAATATTTAAATAACAATTAGTACACATTGTCTTCAAACTATTTGAAAAACCATAGAGTAACACTGGAGTGTATGAGGGAATTGTCACAGTGGCTTCATGTGTAAAGCAGTGAGAATGTACTAGGACCTCACTTTGGGGGAATCCTTCCATAACTCTTCCCTTCCACTGTGCTTTCATCTTCAACCTCACACGTTTTGTCTGTCTCCTAGGATCACTTCATTGCATGGCATGTGGCTTTGGACCAAGTGAATAGCCAGATGGCAATTTGAACTTATTCTCACCCTGTCTGGGCAAAAAAAAAAAAAAAAAAAAAAAAAAAAAGCGGGGGTGGGGGGCCAACAGGTGGATGTGTAAGAGATCACCAGTGGCTCTGATGAGAAATCACTTAGAGTCTCTCAAAGAAATGTGATGCATCTGGGGGAGGTAGAAACGTCAGCAAGTTTTGCCTTCCCTCAAACTTCATCCTCTATTCCCTCAGTGACTGGGTATCCATAAGATGAAATGTGCAGATTGGCCCGTGATCACATCAGTGTGGTTGGAAAAGACAAATAATGGAATTTGCCACGACATCTGATGAGGGATTGACATCCAAAATTCATAAAAAATGTAGAAAATCAACACAAAAACAGAAGCAATGCAATTTTTAAAATAGGAAAACAACTTGAGTAGAAACTTCTGCAAAGAGGGGATTAAAGGTTCATAGACATATGGGCGGAGGAAGAAAATGGCGGCGGAGTAGGACAGGTCGACTCCAGTTCTCGAACCCATGGGAGAAAATCCTGGTAGATCTACTGAGGAACAGCTCAATCAATATCCCAACCAACAATTCCCCAGCATTTATGAAAATAAGACACCAGAGATAGTGACGGACCAGAGAGCTACAGGTTGGTGGGATCTCAGGGATGTGAGTAAGGACGGAGGCAGCCGGGCTGATGGCAGCCCTTGGCTGGTGCATAAAGGCCCTGAGCCATGGCTGCCACAGTGGTCGGGGCCCAGAGGCTTCCATCTGTGCCCAGCAACAGGGGCGTCTGCCACAGAGGACTCATCAGGAGCCAGACACCCCAGAGTAAAGTCAAAAGCAGCAGCGGCAGGAGCAGCAGCAGCGGGACCAGCAGCCCTCAGCCGGTGCCTAATGGCCTTAGAGCTGCTGCTGCTAGAGCTTTCAGGGCCCAGAGGCTTCCATCTACAGCCAGGATTGGGGCATCTGCCACAGAGGACTCACCAGGAGCCTGGCATCTGTGAGTAAAGACAAAAGTGGCAGCCTGTAATGCCTCAGAGCCACCGTGATAAGGGTGTAGAGGCTTCCGAAGGCAGCCAGTGCCATCAAGGACTCATCAGGAGCCAGGCACGCAGTGGAGCCTTGGGCCGGTGGCAGGGTCCTTGGAAGAGAGCTGGCTCCCTCCCTCCCCATCTAGGCAGGGCTGGGTGGCAGAGACCTGTCTGCCTAGGTTTGCAGGGAGGGTGGTAAGGACAGCTGAGGGTGTTCAGTTGTGATCTCTGTGGTCACCAGCCCACCAGCCTGCCAGCCCAGGGAAATTTGAAAGGAGAATTGTCCTAACCGGTCAGGTTGGGGACTGGGCTGGGCTGAGAGGCAGGCTTTCTGGAGAAGTTTTTATTGAAAAGGGGACTGAGGTGTTCTCCTGTGAAGGCAGCTTGACTTGCTTCTCATCCAGCCACAGAACTGGGAAGGACCAGTGCCAGATTCCGTGGGACCCAGGAAGCCTGTCAGGTGGGAGGATGCCCGCACCACAGTCTGGTAGCCTGGCTGATGCTCGGGAGTGCGCCTGGGCCTAAAACCCAGCCCACAGAGAAGTACTGCTGAAACCAGAAAAAAAAGATTGGACAATTTGAAACCAACAAGGAAGGGGTTTTTTTTAAATTAACTTTTTTAAAACTTTTTTTTCAGTAATCGTATATTTTTTTTTAAATTCATTGTTGCTGTATCTTTCAGTACTTTGTTCCTCTCCTTTCTTTTAGTCCTTCTTCCTTTCATCCCAAGCTTATTGCTTTTTCCTCACTTCTCCTGCCCTTTTTTGTGTTTGTTTGTTTGCTTGTTGCTTTCTATACCACTGTAATTACCTCACAACACATCTCTCCGGTCTTAGCCCACTTTACAGGTTCCTGAATTCTATTACTGTAGTGATTAACTCTACTTGCTCACATGCTATGCATATTTATTATTCTTTACGCTCACCTACTTAAAAATCTGACCACCTGGAACCTCACTGCTTTCTAGAAAAAACTCACAAGCCTTCCCTCCCCAGCAAGAAACTTATCTTTGGTCTATCATTTCTTAAAAGTGGCAAGTTGGGTTGAAGATTACAGTTAATAATATATATAGCCTAAAGATCTTCTATCTCTTCTCTACTAGCTGTGACTGTAAATATCATAAGTACTCTCCTGCTGTTATAAACCATTTTGCCTCCCCCTCCAACTAATCACACACACTCAAAGAAAGGAGTAGGTGGAAGTGGAGAACATCAAGATACCTGCAGGACACTGCACCACTGAATTTCACAGGTATTCTATCACAGAAGCTCACACCATAAACCCAGGGAGTCACAACAGATCAATTTAAGAAGCTGAGGCTAACAAGAAGAGTCTCATAAACAATGCCGAAATGAAAAAAAAAGGTGGAAGTCTCAGAAAGAATGTTAGATAAAATAGAGGCAAGTCAGTTATCAGATATTGAATTAAAAGCACTAGTTATCAGGAAATTCAAAGAGCTCACAATGAGCTACCAGAAACTAGAGGGGAGCTACAATGACCTCTCCAAAAACTATATCAACATGAAAAAGGAAATAGAAACTCTCAGCAAAGGCCAAGAGAAAATGAAGAATACAATTTCGGAACTGAAGAAAACAGTACAAGGAGTGAAAAGCGGGATTGATGAGGCAGATGATCAGATCAGTGAGTTGGAGGACAAAGTAGAAAGAAACTCCCAAAAGAGCAAGAAAGGGAAAAGAGGCTCAGAGAGAATGAAGAGAGATTAGGAGAAATGCAAGACAATATGAAACGTTAAAATATCGGAATAATAGGAATACCAGAAGGAGAAGAAGAAGAACAAGGGATAGAAAACCTATTTGAAAGAGTAATGATGGAAATTTTTCCTAATTTGGTGAGAGAACAAGTTACATGAACCCAGGAATCACAGAGAGTCCCATTCAACAGGAACCCAAAGAGGCCCACTTCAAGACACATCATAATTAAAATGGCAAAATTCCAAGAAAAAGAGAGAATCCTCAAGGCAGCAAGGGAGAAAAAGGAAGTAACATACAAGGGAGCCCCCATCAGGTTAGCTACTGACTTCTCAATGGAAACACTCCAAGCAAGAAGAGAATGGCAAGAAATATTTCAAGTAATGAGAAACAAAGGCCTACAACCAAGGCTACTTTAACCAGCAAGGCTCTCATCAAGATAGAAGGCCAAACAAAGAGCTTCCAAGACAAAAGAAGTCTAAAAGAATATGCCTCCACCAAACCAGCTCTACAAGAAATACTAAAAGGACTGCTTTAAGGAAAGGAAGGAAAAGAGAGAGACAGAGAGGAACTCTGGTAGAAAAATGGCAATGAATATGTACCTATCAATAATAACCAGAAATGTAAATGGATTAAATGCACCAATCAAAAGACACAGAATACCTGAATGGATAAGAAAGCATGACCCACACATACACTGCCTGCAGGAGACCCACCTCAGGACAAAAGACCATCACAGACTAAAAGTGAAAAGGTGGAAACAAATTTTCCAAGCAAACAGACAAGAAAAAAAAAAGCCAGGGTAGCAATTCTAATATCAGACAAAATAGATTTCAAAAAAAGGCCATAAAGAGAGACCCAGAAGGTCACTTCATAATACTCCAGGGAAGAATCCGCGAAGAAATCATTAATATAGTAAATATATATGCACCCAACATAGGTACACCTAAATATATAAAGAAAATCGTAGAGGACTTCAAGAAAGATATTGACAGCAACACAATTATAGAAGGGGATTTTAACACCCCACTGTCAAAAATGGACAGATCTTCCAAACAAAATGTCAACAAAGATATAGCTGCACTAAACAACACCCTAGATGAAATGGACTTGACTGATGTATATAGAGCCGTTCAGTCCAAAGAACCTAAATACACATTCTTTTCAAATGCACATGGAAAATTTTCAAAAATAGACCACATGATAGGAGACAAAACGAGCCTCAACAAATTCAAGAAAATTGAAATCATACCAAGCATTTTCTCTGGTCACAAGGGACTGAAATTAGAAACCAACCCCACAGGAAAAAACACAAAACACCCAAAATCATGGAGACTGAATGGTGTGCTATTAAACAACGAATGGGTCAAGATTGAAATTAGGAAAGAAATCAAAAAGTTTCTGGACAGAAATGAAAATGAACTCACAACAACCCAAAACTAATGGGACACGGGGAAGACAGTCCTGAGAGGGAAGTTTATAGCAATGCAGGCTTACATAAAGAAGATAGAAAATTTTCAAACAAGCATCCTAACCCGACGCCTGCAAGAACTTGAAGAACAACAAAGATACCCCAGAGCAAGTAGAAGGAAGGAAATAAACAAGATAGGTGCGGAAAAAGCTTCTGCTAAGGTACAACACCCACTTATGATAAAAGTACTCATCAAAGTGGGAATAGAGGCGGCATTGCTCAATATAATAAAGGACATATATGAAAGACCTACAGCCAACATCATACTCAATGGTCAAAACCCAAAATCTTTTTCACTAAGATTAGGAATAAGACAAGGTTGTCCACTTTCACCACTTCTATTTAATATACTATTGGAAGTTTTAGCCTCAGTGATCAGGCAAGAAAAGGAAATAAAAGGCATTTAAATTGGAAATGAGGAAAGAAAAATGTCATTGTTTTCAAATGATATGATAGTGTTCATGGAAAATCCTATAGACCCTACCCAAAAACTGCTCGAACTAATAAATGAATTTGGCAAAACAGACGGTTACAATGTCAATATCCATAAATCAAAGGCATTTTTGTATACTAACAATGAATCATCAGAAGGAGAAACCAAGAAAAAATTCCATATGATATAGCAAAAACAAAAATAAAATATCTGGGAATAAACTTAACCAAGGAGGTAAAAGACCTGTATGCAGAAAACTATACAACACTGAAGAAAGAAATCAAGGAAGACACAAACAAATGGAAACATATACCGTGTTCATGGAACTACCCAAAGCAATTTATAGATTCAATGCAATACCTATTAAAGTACCAATGGCATATTTCACAGACATAGAACAAACACTTCAAAAATTTATATGGAGCCATATATGACCCCAAATAGCAGCTGCAATGTTGAGAAAGAAGAACAAAGTAAGAGGGATCACAATACCTGATATCAAACTGTATTACAAGGCCACTGTAATCAAAATAGTCTGTTACTGGCATAAAAACAGGCACATAGAGCAATGGAACAGAACAGAGAATCCAGAAATAAACCCAACTCTCTATAATCAATTAATATTTGACAAAGGGGGCAGTAACATAAAATGGGGTAAAGATAGCCTCTTCAACGAATGGTGTTGGGAGAACTGGACAGCTACATGCAAAAAAATGAAACTTGAGCACCAACTTACACCATACACCAAAGTAAATTCAAGGTGGAAAAAAAGACTTAAATATATGCCGTGACACCAATAAAGTCCTAGAGGAGAACATTGGCAGGAAAATATCAGATATTTCACACAGCAACATTTTTACTCATATGTCCCCTAGAGCAGGGAATATAAAGGAAAGAATAAACAAATGGGATCTCATCAAAATTAAATCTTCTGCATGGCTAAATAAAACAGCATTGAAATAAAAAGACAACCAACTTTATGGGAAAACATTTGCCAATGTTACCTCGGACAAAGTTATAATTGCCAAAATATACAAAGAACTCACACAGCTTCATTCTAAGAAGACAACTAGCCCAATTAAAAAGTGCGGAAAGGACTTGAACAGACACTTCTCCAAGGAGGACATACAGAAGATCTAGAGACACATGAAGAGATGCTCAATATCGCTTGCTAACAGAGAGATGCAAATTGAAACCACAATGAGATACCACTTTACACCGGTGAGAATGGCTATCATAAACAAAGCAATAAACAACAAATATTGGAGAGGGTGTGGGGAAAAGGGGACTCTGCTCCACTGTTGTTCAGATTGCAGACTGGTACAACCATTATGGAAACAGTGTGGAATTTTCTCAGAAAACTAAAATTGGACCTGCCTTTTGACCCAGCAATTCCACTGCTAGGATTGTATCGTAAGAACACCAATCTCAAAGAACCTATGCACCCCAATGTTCATAGCAGCACAATTTACAATAGCCAAGAGTTGGAAGCAACCTAGGTGCCTGTCAGCAAATGAATGGATCAAAAAATTATGGTACATATACACAATGGAATTTTATGCTGAAGAAAGAAAAAGGAGCTCCTACCTTTTGCAACAGCATGGGTGGAACTGGAAAGCATTATGCTAAGTGAAATAAGCCAGGTGTTGAAGGACAAATACCATATGATCTCACCTTTAACAGGAAGCTAAACAACAAAACTAACAAGCAAGCAAAATATAACCAAAGGCACTGAAATACACAACCGGCTGACAGTGACCAGAGGGGGAGGGGAGGGAATTTCAGGGAAAATAGGAGAGGGATTTAGAGGAACCTATATAAAGGATACATGGACAACAACTGAGAAAGGTGGAAATGGGAGGGAGAGGGGGAGCAAAGGGGGTGGGATGGGAGTAATAGAAAACTGTACTTGAAAAATAAATAAATTAAAAAAATTGTGATTGCTAATGAAGAAAATGTATAGAAATGTCTACTTAATAAAATGTGACTGATTTCTTACATTTTTATTATAAAAGTTAAATAAAAGATGTTAACATGAAACTAATGGGGTGTTTTACATTGTATTTAAAAACTAGTGCATCAGTTTCTGGTTTGATGGAAGTAGTTGCAATTCTCAGTGAGTTCTCAAGGTATACATCAGATATTTTGGTTCTAATTCTCCTCTTACTGTTATAGGGTGCAGCCATGGGGGGAGCAAATAGGGATTAGTAATTGGGTCCAGAACTCAACGTTTCCAGGAAATATTAGAAAAATATATAGGATGTCCTCCCCCCTTACCCCTACAGGTTTGATTTGGGGGAAGGGACACATGGAGTGGGGCCATTTAGAGCTGTTTTGCATAGCAAAAACTTTCCAGCTAACCTCTGGCATGGTCATTTAACATATCTATAACCTTCAACTGGTTTCATAGATGTGTTAAATAGCTGTGACCATACTTTGAGCTAGGGGGATGGAAGTGACTTCCACACAAGAGGTAACTGAGAGGCAACTCCCCCTGATTACAGTACCTGCATGAGCGCTTGGAAATGATTGGCTCCACACCATGGGGGCCACATCTGCCCAGATTATCTGTGGCAGCCCAGTAAAGCTAGAAAGACATAGTAATGCTGGCAGGTGAAACCAATTGTAAGAGGAGTCAGAAATGGGGCTGTAGAGGAAGATTGGCTTAGGGATTTAAACCCAGATGTGGCAACCATTTGAGGGAGAGGATCACACAACTTTGGCAGAGTGGGGATCCCCGAAAGCTTTAGCTAGAAGAGTATCATGCAGCTTTGGCAGAGTGGAGCCCCCTGCAGCTTTGATGAGGGTGAGAACTACTTGGCTTTGGGGTGCTTTCTTTGCCACATGGCTTAGGAAGCAAGAGAGATTTTGCGTGGAAAAAAAGAGATAAAAGGACTCTTGCTGGTGGGCCATAAAAAGGTGCTACACAGCTTTGGATTAACCAGACTTCCTGGTTGTGACATAGCTGATGGTGCTGGAAGCTTGAATCATGGACTTCTGCTTCTTTTTCTGAGGTACGGTACCTCAGATTAGGGCAGAGGGAGAAGGAAGGACTGTGTGCATCTGTGGGTATCCTACAAGACTTTAATATTTTAATGAGTACATTGGGTCACTACTTTAATTCTGTATAGCTTTATATAAATATTTCCTTTCCTTTTCACAAATCTCTAGCATTGAAAGAGGTCTCTCCTCTGGCAGTAGGAGAGACCTACAAATGTAGGTGCTGCCAAATAGTGGTGACATAAATAAGGCATGATTATAAAGCAGGGGATATTTATCTCTGGGAAGTTAGGACATAATTTTCTTTAAACTGAATGTGAAGTTGCAGCTCTATGCACGCCATTTGAAAATTGGCAGGTGACATATTTATGTTGACTGAAAATGGAGTCGCAAGTATGGCAGAATATTGCTTATTATCTTGTAATCTGTTTTCAAATTATTGTATAAAGTTGAAAAACAAGGCTGCATTATACAGGACTATGTTTCGTCAATGTGTCAAAATGAGTAAAACTGTTTGCCTTAATTTGAGTATGCTGTAATTTCGGTTTCATTTGGAACACTGTTATGGTTTAAAACATGGTATTAATAAGTTGGTTTTCACCTTGAAGATGCATGTTTAACTAATTTGAATGAACAGTTAAGTCTACTAAAAATGCAAAATCTGTAAACCATTTTTCATTGTCAAGTTCTGGTACAATTTTTTTCTTTGATATCATAAATGACTTGATAACATGTCCCAAATCATAGCCATCTTACTTCCAAAAAGTAAATGATGTCACCATAGTCAGCATCAATACTTTTAAGGAATTCCCAGAATTGGTGATAATTCAATCCCTTGGCTCTTATAACATTCACAATCTTGATGATGATATACATGACATTATCCATTTTTAAAACTTTTGTGCATATATTTTCTTGATGTATTGTGCAATGACACTTCATCAAATGTTGAGTTTTGGGCAGCAATTTCATCATCTAGTATAAATTTTGCAAGTTCCACCTTTATACCTACCATCACTGGGGCACCATCAGTCACTATACCAGATATGCTGACAATGACATTTAACATAGAATATACTGCTTCATATAAATCTTTTGATTTAGTTGTGTCTTTTAATGGTACTAAAGAAGCTATTTCATCAATGACATTATATTTGCCATCATACTTCTAATAAAAATGGCAAGTTGATCAGTTCTTCACCCACTGCCACTCTATTTTGCACCTCTTCCCCATAAATGTTTGTTGCATTTGCTGAACATAGGTCAGGGGTGGTGAGCCATTTTAAGTCCTTTTGGAAGCCTTCCCAGCCTAGGTTAGGTTTGTAAAACCATCATAGTTCAAGTTAGGAGGAGCAGAGGAAACTAGCCAAAGTTAATCAATTACAGTCCCCTCCCTACAACACTTTGCAGGAGTCCAACTTAAAGAATCAGTTCCTAAATTAATCAATTACAAGGAATCTAGCTTGTTATAAAAAGCAAAGAAAACTATCTCAAGTTTAACTATCCCAAGTTATCCAAGTAGCAGACAAATCTAGCCAAAGTTAATCAATTAGAGAAAAATAACCTAGCAGAAGCTAGTTTTCTTACCTCTGAACTAGTGTACAATTAGTTCCTGGAAACTTTAGTTTGTTTTCTCTCTTATTTGCACCAGAGACATCTGGTAGCTTAGAATGGTGGGGTAACAGGGGATTCCCTGTAACACACAGGAATGGTGGGATAACAGCGGGTAGCCTATAATCCACTAGCGTAGAGTTGTGGGATAATGGGGGATGCTTGTAACCTACTAGAACAGTGGGATAATGAGATGCCTTGTAACCCACTAGGGAATTCCTTGGAAAAAAACAAAGAGGGCTGCATCTAGGGAGCCAGGAAGTTTAACTTTATTTTTTCCTTAGATACACTGTGGACAAGATGGGTAAAATACCCTCTATTCCCTTAGGATCCCCATTGGTATGCATTCTTAGAAACTGAGAAAAAATTGACCCTGAAATTGTAAAGAAAGAGAAGCTAATTTTCTTTTGTAATATGGCTTCACCTTAGTATACATTAGGATATGGGGAAGTTCAGCTTGAAAAATGGAGAATGTTTTGTTAAAGGTTGGGCAAATGGTCAGAAGTTCCTTATGTTTAAGCCTTCATGGCACTGTACTGCAATCTATCCCTCTGTTCTGGTCCAAGAGAGGCAGCCCTTCTAGTGGTTAAAATGACAATCTAGATGACTCCCTTCTAGGTTTCCCACGTGTCCTTCAAGAGGAACCAGGTAGGCCCCAGAGTCTTGAAGACTATTCTCCCACTTCAGAGGAATTAACCTCTCCTCCATCCCACTACAAGAAACCTATTCCAGCTGGGCATACTTGAAGCAGAGCCTCACATCACTCCACTGATCTTGCCCTCCTGCCCCTAAGGGAAGTAGCAGGTACAGAAGACCCTATTCAGGTTACATGCACCCTTTTCAATAACTGACCTGCATAGGGCAACTATAGACTAGAAATCACCTCTGAAGATCCCTCAGGGTTCACTAGTAAATTCCAAATTTTAACTCTTACTTTTGATATGTCCTAGAGAGACCTTTATATAATCCTGATCACTTGTTGCTTTCTAGAAGAGAAGTGATGAATTTGGGAAGAGGACCACAAACATGACAGATTACATGCTTAAAATTCTAATGATGGAGGACAAGCAGCTGAAAAGGTCCATGATCAAGAGCCCAGTTGGTATTATAATACTCAGGGAGGAAGCAAAAAACACTATCATTTAGTATTTATTAGCTGGGATGAAATAATGCATAAGGAAGCCTGTAAATTATTACAAGAATAGAGAAATAGCAGGAAAGGAAAGGAAAGGAAAGGAAAGGAAAGGAAAGGAAAGGAAAGGAAAGGAAAGGAAAGGAAAGGAAAGGAAAGGAAAGGAAAGGAAAGGAAGAGAATCCTGTTCTCTTCTGTAAAAGATTACTTGAGGCATTCAGGAAATATACCAATCTAGATCCATCCTCTCTAAAAGGTCAACTATCAGTGATGCAACATTTTATTAGCCAGTCAACAGTAGATAGTCATAGAAAGCTTCAGAAACTACAAATGGGTAAATGAACTCCTATGACACACTAATAGACACTACTTCCTTGTTTTTTAACTGACACCTTAAGGACAGAGAGGAAAAAGTCCAGAATAGAAAAAAGGGCAAGGAAAGGCAGGCCCAGTTAATAGCTCTAGCTGTTAGCAGCACCATTGGCAAAGTCCAGCTACCTCAATGTAATATGGGAAAGCCACAGAAAATGCCAAGGGCAAAAAGATTGAACATGCTGTAAATGTAAACATCCTAGACACTGGGCAAGGGATTGGACTGGACATACTCAGAACCATATCCCATGTGCAAAGGTGCAAACCTGATCTCTGGCACTAGAAGGTAGACTGTCCACATTCTCTGAGTGGAAAGGGGTTATCAACAAAAGCTATGGAAGCTTTTGAGGACTGAGGGAGCCCACTGAACAGACTGGCCCCAGCCTACAGCAGCATTTTGATCCCTAATGAGAAACCCTAGTTAGCCCTTGATTTGCAGGTAAGAAAATTAACTTTCTTGTCTATACTAGGGCACTTAATCTGTCTTTAATTCTTATGCTGGACTTCTCCAGTTCAATTAATATTATGGGAGACTGAAAGAAAATGTCAAAGTTGTTTCTACATACCCCTGTTACCTGTAAATTTTAAAGCCAAAAGTTTAAACATTTCTAATTATTATGAAATTACATGTACTATTGCTAAGATGAGATCTCTTGTACACATTAGGGGCTGTTTTGAAGTTTCAGGAGGTCCCAGTAAAGATCTTTAAAATTATGTTAGCCAATAAAAGAAAATTAGAAGGTGACATCCCAGGACAAATTTTACATAAAATAGGTTCCCTGGTTTTGGACTCTGGAATTTCCAGAAAAGTCAAGACTGCCCAGTCAGTTTAAATTTACTTAAAGCTTGGGACTGTCTATCCCCGTAGGAAACAGTATCCTGTCAAACAGGAGGGTCTGAAGTCTATCATAGAGAAATCTGTAACCTTTGAACTGCCAGTACCCTGTCAATCCCACTGCAACGCTTCAATCCTCCCTGTTGTTAAACTGATATGGGAGTACAAATTGGTCCCGGATTTAATACTAGATAACGAGATTGTTGTTTCCATCCTCGTGTAGCCAACATTTACACCACACTCACGCAAGTACTGGATACTGAGTGGTATACAGTTTTAGACTTAAAAGACACCTTCATTTGCATCCCTGTCCACCCAGATTCCCAATACCTGTTTGCATTTAAGTGGACAGGCACAAAAACAATGATCCATCAGTAATATACCTGGACAGTACTACCACAGGGGTTTAGATATAGTCCTCATCTATTTTCAAAAGCATTACAAAAAAAAAAAAAATCTAAGGGGATTACAGTTACAAGAAAGAGCTGTCTATAATATGTAGATGATACCCTAGTCTGCAACCCCTGAAAGGAAGCCTCATATTGTAATACTATCCAAACTCTTAACTTCCTTGAGGACTACAGATGTCAAGTCTCTAAGAAAAAGGCCCAAACTACTAGGCTAATTTTGCCTTAAATGCCCCCATGGCTGTGGAGCTTCTAGGGGTAGAGAGTGGGGTCAATATTTACAGAGTAAAACCAGAACATCCTCTTCTGAACCAGTAGAAGAATATGGACTCCACCTAATCCTGTGAACCCTTAGATCTCACACAGTAGTTCAGGAAGGAGAAACCTTAAAGATGAGTCAGTATGAAACCTCGTTTTGCTAACAATATGTACTCTTGGTATTCCTCCTTGTGTCAATAACTCTTTGTTTTCTAAATTATCTAGAATTTTCTCTGGAGCAATACTTTTCACAATTGCTGGGTTTGCTGACATCAATCACAATACAGTGGATGAGGGATATCCATATAGTACTTTGGGCTACATGATTAATCCTAATCTTCCCACATGCCACCCAGAAGGAACACACAATCAAAGCCTCAAAGTACTCTTGCCAGCCAATAAAACAGAATGGACTTTTAAGTAGATTACTTATTGGCCCAGGGGGTTGGGGTTTGTGTTCTAGCTAATACTACTTGACAAAATATTACAGCAAGCAACGTGGGTAAAAGTATTGTATCCCGGTAACCCCCAAATTATCTGGGGTGTCATTAAGGGATACATTTGCTCAGTGATTTGGTTTATTATAATCATTATCTTAATTCTAATCTCTGACCCTTGCTTCTTTAAGTTTGTATCTTCCAGACTCAAACAGTTCCACATCCGCATGATGATGCGCTAGGGTTTTCAACCAATACCTAAGGTATCCAGTGCCAACACCTTACAACATACAGCATCCATGCTGGTCTCAGGAATTCCTCTACAACTACCAGATAAGATAGGATAAGAGGTGCATTGTTCTCAGCAGGCTGGGTCTACTTTCCATTCCAGCAGGAAGTCAATATGGAAGACTGACCATCCTCCATCAAAACCCCAAAAAGTATTTTTTGGAACCATGTCTCTCAGGGAGAAATTGAGGTAGGAGATAACATAGGAAATCCTGAAACATTATGGCTGTTGTCAGTTAGGATCCTGATATCCTAACTGACAACATCCTGAGTATCACATTGTGATACCTGATAATAATTAGCATTGTAGTTTCCTCCCCCAACTGGCCACTTTAGGAGGATTGTGGGAAATCACATGTGTAGAAGCTTAAGTAAAAACTCTATAAAGCCTGTAACTGTTCAATAGGAGGTAGCCATACTTTAGGAGCCACTCCCTGGCCAGAGATGATCTGCTTCCAATTTAAAAAAAAATACTTTCCATTTACTTTGCTTTACAATATTTATATGGTCAGTCCAATTATCTATCTGTGACCAACATGAAACTGGACCCCATCCCCATCTACAACATCTGTGTATTTGCCTAGTATTAGGTATATCTGCTATATTTCCCAGTCTTGTCAAGGTGGCCTTATGTAGTAAGTGTCCTGTGGGGCCTAGTGGTTGAGCATCCTTGGTCACCTGAGCTGGGTGCTCTAGAAGTGTCACTTGTTTTGTTTGTGTGTGTCATCCTGTTGTATTTGAGCCTTGATTAGTGTCGGCACACCAAAGTGGTGTTGATCCTCAGGCTGATTTGCTATGAGAACTAATCAGGACCACAACATTGAGCTACTGTGAAGGGGCTGGCTTCATAGAGTACAATTTATTCAGCAGAGCTCTAGTGCCTTCTGAGTCCACTCTTTTGTGTATGCCATTTTGAACCTTGTGCCCTATTTTTTTCTAAAGCTGACCACCAGTTCTATTTATTCTGGGCTCTCTTGGGAAATGCACTAGTATAGGCCATGTTCAGTTGCTATGTTTTTCTACCCCAAGACCACCTATTAGAAGCTACACAGTAAACCACAGTTGACAGATAACTGTTCTGGGCCCAGAGCCACATTGCAGGTACTGCCCTGTGAAATCAGGCTGCCTTTCACCATGTCTGCCCCAGGGCCACTCAGCAAGAGACACAGGGCTAACTGAGGCCAATTGCTGTCTTCCTTGGACCTGGGGAACTTTTAAATGTTTTTAGGAATGTTTTGCATACAGGTCAAAACTAGGTACCTGTCAGAAGCACCCATTCAAAGTGTATCAGGAGGTGAACAAGTTGGATAGCACAGAGTCTCCAGGAGTCACCAGAATGGGGCCAGTGGTGGTCATCAAGTTATTGCAGGTTCAGGTTCAACACCAGGCCAGGCCTGGGGCTACTCAGTGAAAGGCAAAAGTATGCTAAGGTCATACAATGCCTTCATGAGGCTTGCAGACTTCCAAGAGCTGTTCAGAAAGCCTGCAGCATGGGTCAAGTCCAACTCCTTGCTGCTGAAATAGGCTTGGGTGGTATATGACCTGGGTGGCACTGAGTATCAGGGAATCACCAGAATGTGTCAAGTAGTGTTAAGTAGGCCAATTCAGATTTTGATATGGCCACCACCTATACTTGCAGGTTATGAGGGAGGAGGTCTCAAAATAGGAACAATGGTATTGCTCTCCAGCCCTCCTCCTGAAGCCACAGAATCAAGTTTCCCCAGTACGTTCTTGGTGACTTTTGAACTGTTGTCCTTTTGCTGGATGTCAGGATGAGTGTCTGGGAGAAGTTAAGTCAGTGCAGAGACCCTGTAAGAGGACAACTACTCTTTACTTAGAAACAGTCTTGGTAGGCAAGATATTCCTTCTGATTCTCAGTTACCACATGTGGGTTTGGCATCAGGACATTCCACATCTCTGCCTCTCTTACCAGTCTTGACTAGGCTTCTTTATTATACGCTTATACATAGGACTTCTGTTCAGCTAGTCTTAAGATGGTTCTTTATATTGAGTGTTTTATAATTTAGTTTTAATTTTGATTCAGTCATGAAGTGAAGCATCACAGCATTTACTTACTATATTGACTAGAAGCTCTGAGTCATAGGTTGTTAATACTGTTAAGTGAACCAAGATCATATTTTCCTTATAGACACTTCTCCTTAGACAATAAATGTAACAGAAGGAATCCTTAAATCCCATCTCCACCAGTCATGCACTCAAGACTGGAGCTTTAGTATTTACCTGCCAGTAAAATAATCAATTTCTTAACCAGAAGTGAGTCGTAGGTTTTATTTCTTAATTATTACATATTTTTATTTTTAAAAAATATTTTTTTATTTATTTATCTTTAGAGGGGAAGGAGAGAGAGAAAGAAACATCAATGTATGGTTGACTTTTGTGTGTCCCCTGCTGGGGGCTGGCCTTCAGGGAACCGGCCTGCAACCCAGGCATGTACCCTGACTGGGAATCGAACCGCGATCCTCTGTTTCACAGGCCTGTGCTCAATTCACTGAGCTACACCAACCAGGGCCATTTTTTAGAATTTTTTAAAAATTACCTTGTTTTTATTGTGCAAAGTGATCTTTCCTCTAAAAATGTCAAAGAAGCATGACATTTCAAAAAATACATTTTATTAGACATGTTACCAATATTTGTGTTAAGACTATTGTGATAGTGGTAAACGGAAATACTCTTCTCATTTTATTACTAGCCAACTAAAACAGGCTTCACCTACTCTAATTAGCAGCACATACTTCAAGTTCCTGCTTCTGGAGCTGAATGTTTATTTAATTTACAACAAGAAATTGACAATTAATTATATTCTGTTTCTTTTTTTGGTTTTCATTTATTTGCTGAAGGATAAAGTTGTTTGACTAGATTATCACCAACTCTAATAAAAATATATAACTTAATTAATTTATTTATAATTTAAGTGGAAGTGGGGTGGTCAGTGTTTTTTCATATTATATTACAATAAATTTGAACTAATCAGTTTGAAATAAGAAAAATTCTCAGATTTTTTCCATTTCTATGGCATGTAGCACATATTAGTTGTTTAATAAGTACTGAAAAGAAACAAAACGGAAAAAAGAGAAGAAGAAAAGAGAGGAGAGAGAAAATGAAAGCACTACAAATCAAGTAAATTAATAACAGTTAACCATTTGGTCCTCTTGGATTGTATTCTAAATAAATAGATTGTTAGAAAGAATATTGGATTGCAGATTGAGTTCTGTGTTCTAAACATCCGTGTCTCAAAGTAGATAACATTGTTTAAGTCACTATTTCTTCACTGAATTTCATTTCTCTGAATCCGTTAGGGAGAGTCTACAACTCAAACTATTTACTCAATATTTTATTGTTCCTTTTAAGCCTAACATAACTTCTGTAATTTTTCTTTATGTTAATGAATTATCTTTAGATAAAAATTAGATTATTAAAATGACTGCAATTTTTATCTTCTCTAAATCAGTAATCCTGGGTGATATGAATTTCAGCTCTTTTCAACAAAAACTGTAGTCTACGTATTTATGTATTTTAGACTTTCTTTGTGTGTGTGTTGTGTCCTTGTGACTCTTTCACTAATAGGATTTGATTGTGTGCTAGTTCTAAGCCTAAGGCTATAGCTCTTTCATTCATGTGTTAACTATCTTAAAACCATACACAGACCCCATGTGATAAACCTTTGCTAGTCTGCTAAAGAATAACAGACTATGTGGAGCAATGGCTCTGCATTTCAGCTTAGGCCATAGTATATTATCAACCATGATCTATCTCACCTAGCCACTGACTACAGAAACATGAGAAAGGCCAGCCAACATCAGCCATTTTTGGCCCAGTTTGGCAGAAATGTACACTTTGCCAAGATATTCATGAACAGTAAATTATTATTCTCTTTCATTTAGTTTTGGTGCACTTTGTTATTCACCAAAAGCAAATTGATTAATTCCCCTCTCCTGAAACATAATGAAGACATCCTTTACTCTGTTTTCACTTGGTCTCCATAAATCAATTACTGTTGAGAACTTCCCTGCCTGGTTTCAGAAGCTATAACCACACACCCTGCCCCCCACCCATGGCTAAGGCTGAGTTAAGGACCTTCAGATTAGAAGCCACAAAGGAGAAAAAGCTTACCTCCCTGGTAGGTGTGCCACCTCTGCTTCTTTTACTTCACCTTTCCTGGCCCCCCAGTGCTTGATTGGATAGCCAATGATGGGTAAGATTCCTCAAGGGAGGGACGACCAAAGACAGGCACAATCATGGGGGGTGCACAGGGAAGGACTTGGGGGCTACAGAAAAAGGGATGAAGGACCCTCGCCTCTTGGCTTTGACATAGCCTGAGTCCTCATTCTGTCTGCAAGAAGTTTTCTAATCTCTTGGCTGCCTTACTTCCTCTGCCTGACTTAAGCCTGAAACAATGCCTTAAGCCTGAAACAATCCTGGAGGTGGGTGCCACCCTGTGCTGAAAAGGGTGGGTTCCCTAGGGTTATCAGTCCTAAGAAAGAATATATAAAATCCTATGAAACCTACTTTGCTAACACACTCAATATAAATAATAAGGGACCAAACATGAAGTGAGTTTGTTCCCCAAAGTTTTTTGGCCCTTTAGCTAACGGAACCTGACTCAAAATAAGTCTTCAGAGTTCTTTGAATTTTATCTATTGTTCAATCATTTCTGCCTGACAATGATTGATGAGCTGTATTCCCTGTGCAAATCGAACCCAATAAAAGCTTGTCAAGGCAAAGGTCCAGGCACTCTCCCCTTGAGAGAGTGACTGCACTGTCCCCTTTCTTCAACAGGATTTGGTAGTCTGTGTGAATGACTCATCACATTCATAATGCCATGGACTCTGTGCGGAGGTGTTTGGATCAAATTACCAAATCCTCTTTAATTAAAATGTTTTTAAATACAATTTTGTTTTGAATTTTTCTGATATTCTTTTAATTCTTGAGCTTCCCTCATGTCTTGCCTGGTGACAACAATGACCTTTTACTGGTTTTCTTGCTTCCATTCTCTTACTTCTTCAATCCAGTCTTCAAAATACTATTTTAATCTATGAATCTAATTTTGTGACTCCTTTCCTTTAACAAGTACTCATTGATTCTCTTTGATACATGCAGGCAATTTACTTAAAATGGTATACATAATTTATTACTGTCATCAATGTTCTGTACTACAACATACAAAAATCCACTATTAACTTCATAATCACAATTTTAAGTCATTTCTCATTTTGCTGTTCTTGTCTGAATCCCTATAGCTACATGGTCTATTTGTCAACTTTAATTTATTTGTAAACATTTATCTTATTTATTCTTTGCCTTGCAAAGTTTTTGTGGTTTCTTTCAAATTGAATGAATTATGCCCTTTCTCTATATATATCACTTATCTTTCTAACCAAGAACATTTCTTTCACTTGTTTTTTTTTTATTTCTTTCACTTGTTTCTGTGCTTTTGTCACACAAGTGAGTATATTAAATCTGATGAACTCAATAAAATAACAAACAAGGTAGTACCAGAAGTTTAGATACATAGAACAGACTGACAGCTGTCAGGAGGGAGGGGGGGTACAGGATGAAAGATAGTAGAGGGACTAACCAAAGAACATTTATGCATAACCCAAGGACTTGAGCAATGCGGGGATTGCCTTGGAGTAGGGAGAGGATGGGCTGGGTGGAGATGGGGAAAGAGAGAAAATATGGAACAACTGTAACAGCTTAAACAATAAAAAATAAAATAAAATAAATGCAGAGGCTCTACCTCAATCACTTTCTGATTCTCGGTAACAAGCACTATGCCTTGCATACAACAGGCACTTGATAAATGTTTCTAATGTACATATAATGAGTACTATTAAACCAATTTATCTGAAAATTTTAAAATCTTACTATATCAAATCAAATTCATAGAAGTTTGAAATTTGCACTTGTCTTAAGTAAAGTCTTATTTCCACATTATGCCATTTTAAATGAACATTATGAGGATGAAAACTTATACTAGGTGTTTCATTTTAGGTGAGTGTGACTTAATATTACTTATAATTTCAAGGTATTTCACCATTGAAGAAAATTATAGGCAAAAATAAAACCCCACTGTTAGTATTGAACTTTGCTGTTAAAATAAATTGTGAAAACCAAGCTACACTAGTCATTACAAGCAGGGTTTAATAAAAAACATATCAATACTTATGCTGTAGGTAAAGTGACAAACTATATGATATTACCTTTTATAAGAACATAATTTAAATTTTATGACACCTGGAAAAGTCTATTTTTCTTTTAACTAATTTTCTGTTAATTTAGATAAATCTTCATGGTAGTATTACTTTCTTTCATTCATTCAACAAATATTTATTAAGCACGTGCTATGTCCTGAACTGTGCTCTGATCCCTCAAATCAATTATTATCCAAATAAAGTAATCTTACCTAAATTGATTTATGAAATAAATTATGAATGTGTTACTGTTTTTCCTATATTTTCCTTGTTTTCTCTCTACTTCTGCACTTTCTTTTCTTTTAATTATTTTTTTCTAAGAATACTCAAAATTTAAGTTTATTTTAAGGAACTCAGGATATTCTAGATGGTGTTTAAATCCTAAACTCTTTTACACTAGCTAGTCATTTTTTACCCAAATTTTAATACATATAATTTTAAGAATAATGATTGCCTCTAAAGCATGATTTTAGTAACTATAACTTGTATCCATTGATGTTTGTTAATATGACAGTCATTTTTTCCCTTAAATTCTATGGCTGTAGATTTAATTAAACTTTCAAAACAATATTAAGGATCTCCACTGAGAATACTAGTTTGTACTAAAGTAGAAAAAGAAAACTTTACAAGCCCATTGTTCATAAAAAGAAATTGAAATTATCATCTTGAAATTTCAGTGGCTGTAGATGTTTCTTTTTATGTTACAGTAAACAATTTGGTCTCCTATCAATGAGAAAGTTACCCACTGTTCTAAAAGAAAATCATACTTACTTTTTAAAATTTATTTTAGAAAATGAAATTAGTATATTTGAAAAATAGAATTCAAAAGTGAATTATTTAAGGAAATAATATGATTCAGATAAAGCTACTGAATATAAACATTCTATTCAAAACAAAACTAAGGTCATGGGCAGTTCTATCAGATTAGCAATAGATGAAAACTGCAAAAGACAGAGATTGAAAACTTTATATTCTTTATGCTGTACTTTACAACCCCATGAATATTTTGTAACCACAAATGTGTACTTAATACTTTCACAACTACAGCACAGAAAACACAGTCAATAATATTGTGATAAATATGTATGGAAACAGATGGGTGCTGAAAATGTTGGAGGGAACAATCTGTAAAGTATCCGATTATCTATCCACCATGCTGTACACCTGAAAGTAATACAAAATAAAATAAAAAGGCTTTACAAAGATTCTTATTTATATAACTGTATCAAATGTGTGAAAAATTTTCATTAGTAAATAATGTACAGTCTTTCTCACCCACAGTTAACTTAATTATGATCTATCTTGGTGTGTTACTTCTTATATCCAGCTTCTTTGTGGCTCTCTAAGCTTGCTGGACTTATTTCCTTCACTAGATGGGGGAAATTTTCCTTTATTATCTTTTCAGACAAGTTTTCGATTAGTTGATCTTCCTCTTCTCCTTCTGGCACTCCTATGATTCAAATATTGGAACATTTAAAGTCGCTGTAGAGGTTCCTAAGCCTCCACTTTTTTTTTTTTTGAATTATTGTTTCTTCATTTTGTTCTGGTTGAATGTTTATTTTTCCCTTCTTTTCTAAATTATTGATTTGATTTTTTTCTTTTAAAAAATATATTTTATTGATTATACCATTACAGTTGTTCTATTCCCCCCCTTCATTCCCCTCCACCTGCACACTCCCTCCCCCACCCTTCTCCCCCCCCCTTAGTTTATAACCACGTGTCTCAAGTTCTTTAGGTTCTATATTTCCCCCACTATTCTCACCCTCCCCCCTATCTATTTTCTACCTACCATCTATGGTATTTTCTGTGCCTTCTCCACCCTTCTCCTCCTCCCACCCCCCTGTTTCTAACCCTCCATGTGTTCTTCATTTCTATGGTTCCACTCCTGATCTAGCTGTCCTCTTGGTTTGCTTTTGTTTTAGGTGTGGTTGTTAATAACTGAGCGTTTGCTGTCCTTTCACTGTTCATATTTTTCATCATCTCTTTCTTATATAAGTCCCTTTAGCATTTCATATAATAAGGGCTTGGTGATGATGAACTCCTTGAACTTGACCTTATCTGAGAAGCACTTTCTCTGTCCTTCCATTCTAAATGAAAGTTTTGCTGGATAAAGCAATCTTGGCTGTAGGTCTTTGGATTTCATGACTTGGAATACTTCTTTCCAGCCCCTTCTTGCCTGTAAGGTCTCTTTTGAGAAATCCGCTGACAGTCTGATGGGTACTCCTTTGTAGGTGACTGTCCCCTTATCCCTTGCTGCTTCTAGAATTCTCTCCTTCATTTTAGTCTTGGCTAATGTAATTATGATGTGCCTTGGTGTGTTCCTCCTTGGGTCCAACTTCTTTGGCACTCTCTGAGCTTCCTGGATTTCCTGGAAGTCTATTTCCGTTGCCAGACTGGGGAAGTTCTCTTTTATTATTTGTTCAAATACATTTTCCACTCGTGGCTGTTTCTTTCCCCCTTCTGGTACCCCTATAATCTGGATGTTGGGTCTCAATTTTCTTCTCTTCACTGTTGGTTCTTTGTATACTTTTTTCTTTATTTTACTTTGTATAGCCTTCATTTCTCCTTCGTTTTGCAACTGTACTCAATCATTTCTGTCCGGATCCTGATTACTAGTGTTTTACACTCTGCATCTGAGGTCAGGTTGCCTATCTCCTCAT
The DNA here is from genome assembly GCF_014824575.4 of Sturnira hondurensis. Taxonomy (NCBI): domain Eukaryota; kingdom Metazoa; phylum Chordata; class Mammalia; order Chiroptera; family Phyllostomidae; genus Sturnira; species Sturnira hondurensis. The sequence goes on from NW_028086330.1 coordinate 239,913, forward strand.
TGCTTAGTTCTTTTTCTGGGGTTTTGTTCAGTTCTTTCATTTGGACCATATGTCTGTGTCTCCGCACACCTGTTATGTTATTAGGAGTGGAGCCTTAGGTAATCACCAGGACAGGACAACCCATTCCACTGTGTTGTGGTGCTGTATGTGAGGGAGGGGTCACAGAAGGAACAATGCATCTTGCTTGGCTCTCTCCCACTTATTGTCAATTTTCCCACTACCCACAAGTGCATTGTGCCTTTCTCATGTTGATTCTTAGATGGGTGGGTTTGTACATTCTAGGACTTGTCTTGTCCCTCCAATGGACTCTCCTGTGACACTGGGAGTTTCTCCCACTAGTGAAAACCCTACAGATTTTTACAGCCAGAGGTTTTTAGGTTTTATTTCCCTGCACTGGAACCCTAGGTTGTGCAGTCTGTCTCTCTCCCTAGTTGTTTCTCCCCGTTTATCCACATGTGACTGTGGCACTGCCTGGTCCACCGGTTGCCACCTTGCCAGGACTCCTCTCCTCCTGGCTTCTCATCTCCACCCCTCATACCAGTTTTGATGAATGTTTCTTCTTTAACTCCTTGATTGTTGGATGTCCATACAGTTCAACTTTCTGGAAGTTCTTCTTGTTGTTGTTGTTTTTTAATTTGTTTTTGACCTTTTGGTTGTACAGGAAAGCGAAGTATATCTAACTATACTTCAGTCTTGACCTGAAGTCCTTATTTATTTATTTTTAATAAGTCTTTGCTTTTATTGGCTACTTGAGAGGGACGAAGCAGGAGGAGTGCATGGCCCTGATGCTGGACCAGCCATGCTTCACCAGCTTGTTGGTGATGGAGAATTCACCAGAGTAGTAGCCAATCATCTTGGGCTTGATTTACAGCTGGTTCAAAGTCTTGTCATTGTATATACCCATCCTGATTCCCATCACTCTGGTAGGATGAGCCTGATTCACAGATACATTTTCACTGCCTCAGGCTTTTCCATAGGAGGAGCCTCCTTCTTGGCCTTGCAAAAGTGCTTTATTCCAGAGGTCACATTTCAGTTGCTGCCACTGACTGGCACTGAAGAACAGCATCAGCTGCTCATAGAACATGTCAAGCAGTAGGTCCATATCCATGTCCAGTAGATAAGCTCATGGAAACTCCATTTCTTCTCCTGCTCCACTTACACCACTTTGTCAGTTTTTCAAAAATGCTGATATATTTAGTAGTAATATTTTCATTTATTTACTTTTTACTGCTGTTAAACTACAATTTTCTCCATTCCCCCCACCACTCTCCACTTCCCCACCCACCCCCACCTTCCACACTCAATCCTAGCTACCTGTTGTCTTTGTGTGTGGGCCCTTTATACATGTTCCTTGATTACCCTTCTCCTTTCTCCCTCTGTTATCCCCTTCCACACTCCCCCCTGGTAACTGTCATTTTGTTCTTCATTTCAATGTCTCTGGTTATATTTTGCTTATGTGTTTGTTTTGTTGATCAGTAGAAAAAATCCTATTTGCTATAGCCACAAGAAAAATAAAATACCTAGGAAGAAACCTAACCAAGGAGGTAAAAGACCTGTTTTCAGAAAATTACACAACACTAAAGAAAGACATTAAGAAAACTACAGTTAAATGAAAACATATACTGTGTTCATGGATTATAAGAATTAACATCAAAATGTTCATAATACACAAAGCAGTTTATTGTATTTATCAATACAATCCCTATTAAAATACCAATTACATATCTCACAGATACAGAACAAATATTTTAAGAAATTTATGTGGTCCTGATTGGTGTGGCCCAGTGGATTGAGTGCCAGCCTATGAACCAAAGGGCTGCTGATTTGATTCAGTCAGGGCACGTGACGGGCTTGTTGGCCAATTCCGCAGTAGGGCATGCATGAGAGGCAACCACACATTGATGTTTCTCTCCCTTTCTTTCTCTCCTCCTTTCTTCTCTCTAAAAATAAATAAATAAAATCTTAAAAAATAAAACACGTTTTAAAATTATTTTATTGTTGTTCAAGTACAGTTGTCTGCATTTACCATCCCAACTCACCCCCACCCCAGCCATCCCCATGCCCTCCCCTGATTCTACGTCCTCCCCTTAGTTTTGTCCATGTGTCCTTTATAGTGTTTCTGAAAACCCTTTCCCTCTTCCCCACCCCCCATTATCTCTTCCCACCTCCCATCTGGGTACTGTCAGATTGTTCTTAATTTCAATGTTTTGGTTATATTTTACTTGCTTGTTTCTTTTATTGATTAGGTTCCACTTAAAGGTGAGATCATATTTTTCTTTAACCTCCTGGCTTATTTCACTTAGCATAATGCTCTCAGGCCAGAAACAAAAGTATAAAGACTGTATGATTCTTTATTTAAAATTTAAAAAAACAAACCCCAAATATAAATAAAAATAAAAAATAAAAAAAAATGTGTGGAACCATAGTAGTAATATTTTTTGAGATATCTCCTTGGATACGAAAACAAAATAGAAAATATATCAATGGCACTACATCAAATAAAATAGTTTTTTTTCACAACAAAGGAAACCATTAACAAAATAAAAAGACAACCCACTGAATGGGACTACACATTTACTAATACATCTGATTTGTTAATATCTAAAATTTATAAACAACTTTTAAACCTCAACAGCAAAAACAATATTTTTAAAAATGGGAAAAGACCTGAATAAACACATCTCAGAAGAGGATACACAGATGACCAATAGGCATATGAAAAGATGTTCAATATCACTAATCATCAGAGAAATGCAAATTAAAATCACAATATATCAATTCACACCTGTCAGAATGGCTTTTATCAACAAATCAACAAACAACAAGTGTTGATGAAGATGTGGAAAAAAGAAAAACTTAGTGCACTAAGTGGGAATGTAGACTGGTGCAGCCACTGCGGAAAACATTATGAATTTAGATCAAAACTTCAAAATGAATTTTGACTAATGACTCAGAGAATCCTAATGATTCAGAGAATCTACTCCTGGGAGTATATCTGAATAAAGCTGAAAGAATAATATGCACCCTTGTATTCATTGCAGCATTATTTATAGCAGCTAAGATTCGGAATCAACACATGTGTCCATTAGTATACAAGTAGCTAAAAAACCTGAGGTATGTTTATGAAATGGAATACTACTTTTCCATTAAAAAGAAGGAAATATTACCCTTGTGACAACATGAATAGACCGATAGAGTATTATGCTAAGATAAATAAACCAGTCAGACAAAGACAAGTACCATATGAATCCATTCATATGTGGTTTCTAATTAATAAAATGAACCATCAAGTAAAAAGAGACAGTCTCATAGGTAACAAGCAGGTTGATAGCTGTCAGGGTTTGTGGCACTGGGTGTAGGTATTGGAAAGATTGAGCAAAACAGCAAAAAAAAATAGAGAGAAAATACTCATGGACACAGACAACAGTGTGATGATTGCTGGGGAAAAACAGGAGGGAGCTGATGTAATATATGGGGCCATATGTGGTGTGGAAGACCTTACTTGGGATGGTGAACAAATATTAGATGATGTGTTATAGAGTTGCGCATCTGAAAAAAAATGTATACTTTTACCATTGAGGCACACTGTGCAGGGACCTGTGCAAGCTGATGTGTGCTCATCAGTCATGCCAACAAAAAGTTGGTATTTTAATAGGTGTATGAATGAGATTTGACCTACTCAGTGAACCTCACAAATTGATCAAAAGAGTTCAAACTGAGGTGGCTTATCAGCCTGGTACAACTGTGCATAGCAGAGAGTGCAGGTTTCACAGTGTTCTGAAGGCATGGGCTGGAAATTGGGTACCTGTGATTATTGTATCCCAGACTTAACCCTGATCTTTGCCAAACCACAGGAAGAAAACATGGAGTCCAGCCCCTCATTGCATTCAAGGACAAGGAAAATATTCAAAATCAGCTGGGCAGGCTGAACAATCAGCAGGTGGCTTTCTTCCCCCCAAGAGTAAGACCTGGAGCAGAGAGAAAACCAGGAACAGATTCAGAAAGAAGTCAGAAGGCAAACAGTAACAATTGAGGCAGATTTAACCTTGCTCTTCAACAGAACTTGATTTTTTTCTTTTTCTTTCTTCTTTTTCTTTATTTAGGGTTTATTTGTGTGTCTTTTCTTCTCCCTTTCATATTGCATTTTAATTTTTCTTCTTTCACTTTACTCACATTCCAAATAACACACTATTCTTTGTCTTTTATTTTTTATCCTTCCTATTCAGAGTATATATTTCTTATTATACTATTGGTATTCCAGTTACCACATAGCACCCTTCCATGTTCTTTACCCATTTCACTATTTTCTGAGATTTACACTTGTTGTAGTTAACGCTTTAAAAATATATTTTATTGATTATGCTATTATAGTGTCTGTTGTAGTTACCTTTATTTCCTCTCACACTAGACCAAGTTTCTCTTCCTTACTTTCAATATTTCTCTACTATGTAACCTCACATAAGCATACTTCTTTCTTATTTTGGCTCACACTCTTTTTCTCTCTTATAATAATGTTAATTATTTTAAAAATATATTCTATTGTTCAATTATAGTTGTCTACATTACCACCCACTACTATCCTTCCACCCCAGCCATTCCTAACGCCCTCCCTTGCTTCCACTCCCACTTGATCTTGTCTATGTGTCCTTTATAGTTGGCCCTGAAAACCCTTCTCCCCTCATTATCCCTTCCAACCTCCCCTCTCATTACTGTGAGATTGTTCTTAATTTCAGTGTCTCTGGTTATGTTTTGATTGCTTGTTTGTTTTGTCAATTAGGATTCAGTTAAAGGTATGACCATACAGTATTTGCCCCTCACCACCTGGCTTATTTCACTTAGCATAATGCTTTCCAGTTCCATCCATGCTGCTACAAAGGGTAGGAGCCCCTTTTTTCTCTGCCGAATAGTATTCCATTGTGTAAATGTACCATAGTTTGTTGATCCATTCATTTATTGATGGGCTCCTAGGTTGTTTCCAGCACTTGGCTATTGTAAATTGCACTTCTATTAACACTGAGGGACATAGGTTATTTTGGATTATTGTTTCAGGGTTCTTAGGCTATACTCCCATAAGTGGATATGCCAGGTCAAACATTAGTTCCATTTTTAGTTTTCTGAGGAAATTCAGTACTGTTTTCCACAGTGGCTGAACCCATCTGCATCTCCACTATTAGGAAAAGTGCACTAGGGTTCCCCTTTTTCCACATCCTCTCTAAAACTTGTTGCTTGTTTCATTGTTTATGATGGCCATTCTCACCAGTGTGAAGTGGTATCTCATTGTAGTTTTAATTTGCATCTCTGTGATGGTTAGTGATGCTGAACATCTTTTCATATGTCTTTGTGCCCTCCGTATGTCTTCCTTGAAGAAGTGTCTGTTTAAGCCTTTTGCCCATTTTTTAATTGGGTTTTTTGTCTTTCTGGAGTGGAGTTGTGTGTGTTCTTTGTAAATTTTGGAGATAAAACCTTTGTCCTAAGTATTATTGGTAAATACATTTCCCCATATAGTTGGTTCTCTTTTTATTTTAATGTTGTTTTCCTTAGCCATGCAATAGCTTTTTAGTTTGGTGATGTCCCATTTTTTTTATTCTTTTCTTTATGTCCCTTGCTCTAGGGGACATATCAGTGAAAATACTGCTGCGTGGAATGTCTGAGATTTTTCTGTCTATGTTTTCCTCTAGGACTTTTACGGTGTCACAACTTATATTTAAATCTTTTATCCACCTTAAATTTATTTTTGTGTGTGGTGTAAGGTTTTTTTTCTCTTTTTTAAAAATATATTTTATTGATTATACCATTACAGTTGTTCTATTCCCCCCATCATTCCCCTCCACCCGCACACTCCCTCCCCCACCATCCCCCCCCCTTAGTTTATAACCACCTGTCTCAAGTTCTTTAGATTCTATATTTTCCCTACTATTCTTGCCATCCCCCCCCCCTATCTATTTTCTACCTACTGTCTATGCTATTTTCTGTACCTTCTCCCCCCTTCTCCTTCTCCCACTTTCCTGTTGCTAACCCTCCATGTCTTCTTCATTTCTATGCTTCCACTCCTGATCTAGCTGTCCTCTTGGTTTGCTTTTGTTTTAGTGTGGTTGTTAATAATTGTGAGTTTGCTGTCCTTTCACTGTTCATATTTCCATCTTCTTTTTCTTATATAAGTCCCTTTAGCATTTCATATAATAAGGGCTTGGTGATGATGAACTCCTTGAACTTGACCTTATCTGAGACACACTTTATCTGTCCTTCCATTCTAAATGAAAGCTTTGCTGGATAAAGCAATCTTGGCTGTAGGTCTTTGGATTTCATGACTTGGAATACTTCTTTCCAGCCCCTTCTTACCTGCAAGGTCTCTTTGGAGAAATCCACTAACAGTCTGATGGGTACTCCTTTGTAGGTGACCGTCCCCTTATCTCTGGCTGCTTCTAGGATTCTCTCCTTCATTTTAATCTTGGCCAATGTAATTATGATGTGCCTTGGTGTTCCTTCTTGGGTCCAACTTCTTTGGCACTCTCTGAGCTTCCTGGATTTCCTGGAAGTCTATTTCCTTTGCCAGATTGGGGAAGTTCTCCTTTATTATTTGTTCAAATAAGTTTTCCACTGGTGACTGTTCCTGTTCCCCTTCTGGTACCCCTATAATTCGGATGTTGGAACGTTTAAAGATGTCCTGGAGGTTCCTAAGTCTCTCCTCATTTTTTTTGAATTCTCATTTCTTCATTCCTTTCTGGTTGGATGTTTCGTTCTTCCTTCTGGTCCATTCCACTGATTTGAGTCCCAGTTTCCTTTCCATCACTATTGGTTTCCTGTGCATCTCCCTTCATTTCAATTAGTTTAGCCTTCATATGTTCCTCTAATTTGTGACTATAATCAACCAGTTCTGTGAGCATCCTGATAAACAGTGTCTTGAACTGTGCATCTGAGAGGCTGGCAATCTCTTGGTCTCTGGAACTTTGAGTTCTTCTTGCACCATCTTTTGGGCTGTTCGTGCCTGTTACATAGCAGGATTGGAGCCCTAGGTGTTCACCAGAGCAGGGCAACTCAGTCACTGAGTGTGACGCTGTATGTGGGGGTGGGGTCAAAGAGGAACAATGGCCTCCCGTCTGCTGCCTCCCGCCTTGGCCCCCACAGGTGCCGCAGCTGCCACTGTCACCAGGGACCTCACGTTTTGTCCCACTGCACGTTAGTGTGCCACTGCCATCAGCCCTCCACCACTGGGTTCGCCCCCTGGGGCCTGCGTGGTCCGTCTCACTGTGTGCGAATGTGCGACCGCGGTCAGTCTGCCCCACACCCTGACTGGGTCCAGGCTACTTGTGCACCTAGGTCTGGGGATCTTTCCTGCCCGACCCTGCTCCACTGCTTACTCTGCCCCTCTTACCGTCCCCGTTGAACAGTTCGTTGTTGTCGGACTTCCATATAATTCAATTTTCTGTTCTTTGGCTGTATCTTTGTTCTCCAAACCTTTGTTGTATTCAAACTTGGTTGTGGGAGAAGGCACAGTGTTTCCACTATGCCTCCATCTTGGCAGAAGTCCCAACCAAGTGTTTGATCAAGTTTTAGTTTTTGCATATAGTTGTGTAGATCTCCCAACACCATTTATTGAAGATGCTATTTTTACACCATTTTATGGTTCTGCCTAATTTCTGTAATATTACTTGACCATAGAGACTTGGGTTTGTTTCTGGGCTCTCTATTCTGCTCCATTATTCTGTGTGTTTGTTATTATGCCAGTACCAGGCTGTTTTGATTCCAGTGGCCTTGTAATACAGTTTGATATCAGGTATTGGGATCCCTCTTACTTTGTTCTTCTTTCTCAAAATTGCTGCATCTATTTGGGGTCTTTTATGGTTTCATATAAATTTTGGAAATATTTGTTCTATATCTGTGATATATGGCATTGGTGCTTTGATAGGGTTTGCATTGAATCTATAAATTCCTTTGGGTAGTAATAATAATTGGGTGAAATACCATGGTTATTGCTGTATTTCTCCAAAGGAACTTGTATTTGTTCATTACTAGTTTGCACTTTAAATCCAATGGATTATCTCCCCCTGTCTTTATCTCTCCCTGTCCTTTTCTATTTTTTCTCTCTCTGCTACTGATCAGTTGAGAGAGAAATTTTATTTTATTATTTTCTCTTTCACCCTCTCTTATTTCCCTCCTCTCTAAATCTGGGCTTTATTATTTACTGTTATTAGTTTGCTTCCCTTGTCCTCTCAAAATCTTTTTTGTTTATGGTAAATATCTCATAAATACTTTTTGCTCTTTTACAATACTCTTATCCTTGTTCCACCCCTATTAAACTTCATTCAGCTGTCATTGCTGTCAGTACTGCTGTGGTTTTTCTGCAATACTGCTCTCACTAGTCCAATACTTTTTTCAATTTTAATTAGTACTTGATAGCATACTCTTCCCTTTTCTAACCTCATTGTGCACATTCCCATTTCATGTTTTACTTACATTTTAAATATTGTTCTCTTAATTTTATTACCTCAGTTCTATCACAACTCTTATCAATTATCTTCCCTCTTACCCTCAATAATTTTTCTCCTCTTCTAGTCATCTGATATTCCCTTTGTCATATCTTATAATCATAATAAACACTATACAACTCTAATCATATTAGCTAAATTGCAGTTGAGATTGCTGCAACAATAGGGTTGGATGTCTGGTAATATTGCTTTGTAAACCAACATCTGTAAAACAGCATACAGGAAAAGGTGAGAGTTATGACTACTAGCAAGCTCACTGGAGGGAGAAACCCACAAACAAAAGGTCCATCAACAAATAAAGCTTTATTTTATATCAGTATAAGAAGAGGTTTCAAGGACTTGAACAGACATTTCTCCAAGGAGAATATACAGAAGATCCAGAGACACATGAAAAGATGCTAAATATTGCTAGCTGTTGGAGAGATACAAATTAAAACCACAATGAGATACTACTTTACACTGGTCAGAATGGCCATCATAAACAAAGCAACAACCAACAAGTGTTGGAAAGGTTGGGGAGAAAAGGGGACCCTAGTTCATTTTTGGTGGGAGTTCAGACTGGTACAACCACTATAGAAAACAGTATTGAAACAGTATTTTCTCAGAAAACTAAAAATGAATCTGCCTTTTGACCCAGCAATTCTGCTGCTAGGATTATATCCTAAGAACCCTGAAACACTAATCCAAAAGAACCTATGCACACCAATGTTCATAGCAGCACAATTTACAATAGCCAAGAGTTGGGAGCAACCTAGTTGCCCATCAGTGAATGAATGGATCAAAAAACTGTGGTACATTTACACAATGGAATTCTATGCAGTAGAAAGAAAGAAGGAGCTCCTACTCTTTGTAACTGCATGAATGGAACTGGAAAGCACTATGTTGAGTGAAATAAGCCAGGCAGTGAAAGACAAATATTATATTATCTCACCTTTAACAAGAACCTAAACAACAAAACAAACAAGCAAGCAAAATGTAACCAAAGACACTGAAATAGTGAACAGGCTTACAGTGACCAGAGGAGAGAGGAGGGAATTTCAAGAGAAAAGGGGAAGAATTTACAGGAACTAGTAAAAGGACACATGGACAAAAACTAAGAGGGGTGGAAATGGGAGGGAGGTGGGGAGCACAGGGGGGTGGGCTGGGGTTAGAGTAAAAGACACAAAACTGTACTTGAACAACAATTAAATAAAATTTTTAAAAAGGAAGAGGTTTCACACAAAAGGAAGAAAGGGAAACTCTAGAACATCCAGAAAGGGATGTCAAAGAAACCACACCACTAAGCCCCACAGAACTCTTACCACAGAAGTCCCCTGCATAAAGAGAGCTGGCAAAGCAAAGCATCCTAAAATGCAAAAACAGTCACCTAAAATAAAAAAAAAAATTAAGACAGGACCCCCTGTCAAATGGAATGGAATAATCCCCCCCCTAAAAGAGCTAAATGAAATGAAGGCAAGCAAATTATCAAAGAACTCAAAAGAATGGTTACAAGGATGCTCAAGGAAGTCAGTGACAACTACAAGGAACTGAGTGGAAACCACAACTGTATGAAAAAGGAAATAGAAACTATAAACAAGAACCAGGAAGAAATGAAGAATACAATACCTGAAATTAAAAGTTTACTAAATGGAATTACAAGCAGGCTGGGTGATGAAGGAGATCAAAATAGTGAGCTGGAAGACAAGGAAGAAAGAACTACCCAGGTAGAGCAGCAGCATGAGTAAAGACCCCAAAAGTATGAAGATAGCTAAAAGGAACAGCAGGACAACATGAAACACAACAATACTTGAATCAGGAATGCCAGATGAAGCTTAAGAGGAACAAGAGATAGTGAACATTCTTGAAAAAATAATTACAGAAAAATTTTCTAACCTGGAGAGAATGAAAGCCACATAATTTCAGGAAGCACAGAGGATCCCAGTCAAGATGAAGACAAACAGGCCTTACTACAAGTCACATCATAATTAAAATACCAAACTTTAGATTCAAAAATAGAACCTTAAAAGCAGCAAGGTAGAAACAGTAATACACAAAGGAGCTCTGAACAGGCTTGCAGCTGAATTCTCACCAGAAACGCTATAAACCACAAAGGAAAGGCAAGAACTATTCCAAGTAATGAAATGCAAAGGCTTGGGAGCAAGACTGCTCTACCCAGGAGGCTGTCACTTAAAACAAAAGGTGAAATAAGGAGTTTCCCAGACAAAAGAAGATAAAAAAAAATAGATCATCACCATACCAGCAAGATATGCTAAAGTGATTGCTTTAAGAAGATGAAGGTATAGAGCAAGAGAGAGAGAAACACAGGTACAAAGGAGGGGAATGAATAAGCGCCTATCAATAATAAACTTAAATGTAAATCCAAAATATGCTCCAATCAAAAGACATAGGTAGCTGAATAGACAAGAAAGCATGACCTGGACATATGCTGCCTGCGAGACACCAGAACAACAACAACAAAAAAAACACTACACAGGCAAAAAGTGAATGGTTTGAAAAAAATATTCCAAGTAAATGGACAGGAAAAAAATGATGAAGTAGAAAAACTTATACCAGAAAAACAGATTTCAAAACAAAGGGCATACAAGCAGACAGAAAATGTGATTTCATAACTCTAAAGGAAAGAATCCACCAGGAAGCTATAAACATTGTAAACATATATGTGACAAACACAGAAGCACCTAAAAATATAAGGAAAATCTTGGAGATTTTCAAGCAAGGTATAGACAGCAATAAACTCATAGTAGGGGATTTTTACAACCCACTGTCAACAATGAACAGAACTTCCAAACAAGGAATCAACTTCCAATCAAGGCCCTGTATCACACACTAGATCAAGTAGGATTAAGTGATATATAGAAAAGTTTTCACCCCAAAGGAGCAGTATATACATTACTTTCAAATTCAAAAGGATATTTTTAAAGATAGACTACATGATAGGACACAACACAATCCTCAACAAATTCAAGAAAATTGAAATAATATCAAGTATTTTTCTCAGACAACAAGAGCCTGAAACTAGAAAACAACCTCAAAGAAAAAAAAACTCAAAAACACTCAAATTCATAGAGACTGAGTAATATGTTATTAAAAAATGAAAGGGTAAGCAATGAGATCAGGAAGAAATTTAAAAATTTGAGAACAAGTGAAAATAAACATACAACCACCCAAAACCTATGGGACACAACAAAGGCAGTCCTGAGAGACAGGTTCATAGCAGTACATGTCCAAATAAAAGAGAAATATTTCAACTTAACCCTGTAGGATTAGCAGGACCTAATCTTACAGCTACAAAAACTAGAGAAACAAAAAACAAACAAAGCCCAGAGTGAGTAGAAGGATGGAAGTTATCAAAATCAATGAAGAATTAAGTGACATAGAGAGTAAAACAACAATCCAAAGGATCAATAAATCTAGGAGCTCATTCTTTAAAAAGATAAACAAATCAACAAGACTTTGATCAAATTCATCAAGAAAAAAAAAAGAGGACCTAAATAATCAAAATCACAAATGAAAGAGGCCAAATTAAAACCAATACCACTGAAATAAAAAAGGATCATTAGAAGTTAGTATGAACAACTAAATGCCAAGAAATTTAAAAATCAGGCTGAGGTGAACAAGTTTATAGAAACACATAAACCTTCAAAACTGACTGAAGAAGAAAAAGAAAGATTGAATAGACTGATATGAGCAAGTGAAATTCAAGATGTAATAAGAACAATTTCCAGCACACAAAAGCCCTGGGCAGAAAGATTCACAAGATAAAGTTACCAAACATTTAGAGAAGACCCAATTAAAATTTTTCTCAAACTATTCCAAAATTTAAGGAGAGGAAAAAGTATCAAACTCTTTTTTATGATTCCAATATTATCCTAATTCCAAAAAAATAAAGACGTAATAAAGAAAGAAAACTACAGACAAATGTTGCTGATGACCATAGATGCTAAAGTCCTCAACAAAACATTGACAAATAAAATCCAGGAATACATTAAAAAGACCATACATCCTAGGGATGCAAGGTTGGTACACCATCCATAATTAATAGACATAATTTATCACATAAACAATACGAAAGACAGAAACTACACGATCATATTAATGAACACTGAAAACACATTCAATAAAGTATAGCGATCATTTATGATAAAAACACTCAGAAAAATGGAAGTAGAGGGAGCATTCCTCCACATAATAAAGGCCATATATGAGAAACAAACAGCTAACATTATAGTCAATGAGCAAAATCTAAAAAGCTCTTTCCCTAAGGTCAGGAATAAGATAGGAATGTCTACCTTCACCACTTCTATTCAACATAGTATTGAAAGTTCTCACCACAGCAATCAGGCAAGCAAAACAAATAAAAATTGTCTAAATTGAGAAGGAGGAAGTAAACTGTCACTTTTTGTTATGATATAGTAGAGTACATAAAAAATCCTATTTACTCCATCAAAAATCTATTCAACCTAAAGAGTCAATTTGGTAAAACATCAGGATACATGTTAACATTCAGAAATCTGTGACATTTTCATACACCAACAATAAAATAAAAGAAACAGAAATTTTAAAAATCTCATTACTATAGCAACAAAAAATGAAATATTTAGATATAAACTTAACCAAGGAGGAAATTACCTATACTCAGAAAACTACACAATACTGAAGAAAGAAATTAAGGAAGACACCAACAAATGGAAGCATATGCCATGTTCATGGCATAAAGAATTGACATCATTAGCCCTGGCTGGTGTAGCTCAGTGGATTGAAGCACAGGCCTGTGAACCAGAGAATCGCAGTTTGATTCCCAGTCAGGGCACATGCCTGGGTTGCAGTCTGGTTCCCTGCAGGCCAACTCCCAGCAGGAGATGCACAAAAGGCAACCATACATTGATTTTTATTTCCCTCTCTCCTTCCCCTCTAAAGATACATAAATAAATAAAATCTTAAAAAAAGAATTGACATCATTAAAATATCCATACTACTCAAAACAGTCTATAAATCCAATGCAATCTCTATCTAAATATCAATGACATATTTTACAGATATAGAACAAATATTTCAAAAATTTATGTAGAACCATACATGGCTCCAAATAGCCTCAGAAATTTTGAGAAAGAAAAATCTTGTAGGAAGCATCATAATGCCTAATATCAAACTATATTACAAGTCCACTGTAATCAAAACAGACTGTTACTGGCATAAGAACAGACCCATAAATCAATGACACAGAATAGGGAGTCTAGACATAAATCTATGTCAATACAATCAGTTAATATTTGAGGACACTATACACCAAAAGAAACTGAACATCGCTTAAATACAACCTTAAATATAGTTTATAACACCATAAAAGTCTTTGAGGGAAACATAGGCAGGAAATTTTCAGATATCCCACACTGCAATATTTTCACTGATACATCCCTTAGGGTAAGGATACAAAGGAAAGAATAAATGAATAATACTAGATCAAACTAAAAAAAAACAAACAAACAAAAAAAAAACTTCTGCATGGCCAGAGGAAATATCAACAAAATGGAAAGGGAACTAATCATCTGGGTAAAGCTATTTGCCAATTATACATACCTTGGACAAGGGTTTGATCTTCAAAATATATAAAGAACTCACATAACAACAACAACAGGGAGACAAGCAATCTATATTTTAAAAAATGGCAAAGACCTGAACAGACACTTCTCCAAGCAGGACACAGAGAAGGCCCAAAGTCACATTAAAAAATCGTTAACATCACTAGCCATTAGAAAGATGCAAATTCAAACCACAATGAGATACCACTTTACACCCAGCATAATGGCCCTTATTAACAAATGAACAGCCAACAAGTGCTGGTTAGCTTGAGGAGAAAGGGAGCCCTAGTACACTGTTTGGTGGGAATATAGGCTGGTGTAGTCACTGTGGAAAACAGTATGTAATTTCCTCAGAAAACTAAAAAGTTTTAGTTTTTTAGTTTTGGAACTGCATTTTGATCCAGTGATCCCACTTCTGGAATTATAAGAATCCCAAAACAGCCCTGGCTGGTGTAGCTCAGTGGATTGAGCACAGGCCTGTGAACTAGACGATCGGGGTTCGATTCCCAGTCAGGGCACATTCCTGGGTTGCAGGCCAGTTCCCGGCAGGGGCCACTTCCCAGCAGGGGATGCACAAGAAGCAACCATACATTGATGTTTCTCTTCCTCTCTCTTTCCCTTCCCCTCTAAAGATAAATAAATAAAATATTTTAAAAAAAGAATCCCAAAACAACAATTAAAAAAAAACATATGCACACTAATATTCATAGCAGCATTATTTACAATAGCAAGTGCTGGAAATAACTTAAGTGCCCATCAGAAAATGAGGGGTCCCCCCAAAAGTGGAACATTTACACAATAGAATACTACACTACAGAAAGACAAAGGGAACTCTTATAATTTAGGACAGAATGGCTGGTTCTAGAGAGCATGATATTAAGTGAAATAGGCCAGATGGTGAAAGACAAATACCATATGTATGATCTCACCTAAAAGTGGAACCTAGTCAATAGAAAGAACAAATGAGCAAAACCAGAGACTTTGAAATAAAGAACTGACAATGACCAGAGGGGAGGATGGAGGTGCATAATGGGAAAAAGAAGAAAGAGCAAGACAATGAACAGGAATTGAGGATTTATGGGCATAATCTATGGAGGTATTGATTGTGAGAGCCAGGGGGACAGCACATGGGGTGAGCAATGAGGAGAAAGTGGGACATCTGTAATTGAACAAGAATAAAAATAGTGTTACACAGAAGCAATTAGTCATACAAAATGGAAACATAACAAAAACGATATTTAAGGGGAAGTGCAATCCTAATTGTTTGAATTATTCTTATACTACTATAAGTATGTAGCCTAATGGGAGGTATTCTTAAGTATATTTCTGTAATTGTTATGACTCTTCACTTAAAACAGCAACACACTCATATTGGATAAAGAATCTACTTCAAATCAAATTTGGCCAGAATTTTGCTGAGTTTGAGTGTACTACCTATCATTCAAAGGCATTAAAAACAAACAGGTCATCATCTTTGTATGTCCATTTTGGAGTCTCTTTTCAGGAAGCAATGTTTAAGATTAACTGTGATTCAAAGTTCTCATACAGTCCTGTTAAAAAAGTCCTATTAAAAAGAACAAATTTATCAGTGTTTGGCCCATGGAAAAAGTGCTGAAACCACAGATAGAATCAATATTAAATTTACAAAGAAACTACATAGGAAAATTGATGGTTCTTTGTAATGATTGATAATGATTCTGTAGATTTCTTTTTATGCTTTCAATTTTTTTTTTTTTAGAGTCTAAGTAGATCCCTGGTTGGTGTGTCCTAGTGGGTTGAGTGCTGACCTGTGGACCAAAGGGCTGCTGATTCAATTCCCAGTCAGGGCACATGCCTGGGTTTTGGGCCAGGTCCCCAGAAGGGGGCATGTGAAAGGTAACCCATATTGGTGTTTCTCTCCTTCTCTTTCTGCTTCCCTTCTCCTTTCTAAAGAATAAAATAAAATAAAATAATTTTTTAAAAAGTATCTAAGTAGAAGTTAAAAATGGCTGTCATGAAATAGTTCCAAGTAGGTATTAAATAAGTTCCATTATAGGTTACAATCCATTGTAAATTGGCATTTTGTAACATAGTTATGATAGAAAGATAAATAGTAAAAGCGATTATATGGGAATTTTAATTAAGATATATGTAAGAGGATTCATCACTCAGTATGAGATGCCTCCAATACACAAACACAGAGAACCATTTTCTTCCATTAGTTTTTCAGAATTGCTACCCACATCTTTGTATTTAATCTATGTTTAGTGGTTCACATTACTATCACTATGGTTCATAGAACGATAACATTTATTTTGGTTACATTGGCTATCCTGCATACAGGATAGGTATAGAAGGTCTGTCTGGAAAAAGTAAAGCTATTATTTTGTTTGTTTTTATTTTTATTTAATTTTATTATTTTATTTTTTATTTAACTCTTGTTGAAGTACAGTTTTCTGTCTTATATTCCCAGCCCTGCTCCCCACAGTGCTCCCCACCTCCCTCCCATTTCCACCCCCCACCTTAGTTATTGTCCGTATGTCCTTTATACTTATTCATGTGAGTTCATCCCCTTTTCCCCTGTGATTGTCTCCCCTCTTCCCTCTGGTCCCTGTCAGCCTGTTCTGTATTTGAGTGTTTTTAGTCATGTTTTGCTTGCATGTTTGTTTTGTTGTTTAGATTCCTGTTAATGGTAATGTCATACATTATTTGTCTTCACCACCTGGCTTATTTCGCTAAGCATAATGCTTTCCAGTTCCATCCATGATGTTGCAAAGGGTAGGAGCTCCTTCTTCCTTTCTGCAGCATAGAATTCCATTGTGTAAATGTACCATAGTTTTTGGATCCATTCATTTACCGATGGGCATCCAGGTTGCTTCCAACTCCTGGCTATCATAAATTGTGCTGCTATGAAACTCGGGGTGCATAGGTTCTTTTGGATTGGTGCTTCAGGGTTCTTAGGATATACTCCTAACAGTAGAATTACTGGGTCAAAAGGCACATTCATTTTTAGTTTTCTTAGAAAGTTCCATAATGTTTTCCATAGTGGTTGTACCAGTTTGCAATCCCACCAACAGTGAACTAGGGTCCCCTTTTCCCCACAACCTCTCCAGCACTTGTTGTTTGTTTCTTTGTTTATGATAGCCATTCTGACTGGTGTTAAGTGGTATCTCATTGTGGTTTTAATTTGAATCTCTGTGATAGCTAGTGATATTGAGCATCTTTTCATGTGTCTCTACCCTCTGTATGTCCTCCTTGGAGAAATGTCTGTTCAAGTCCTTTGCCCATTTTTTAATTGGGTTGCTCATCTTCTTTGAATGGAATTGAGTGAGTTCTTTGTATATTTTGGAGATTAAACCTTTGTCTGAGGTATCATTGGCAAATACATTTTCCCAAACTGTTGCTTCTCTTTTTATCTTAATACTGTTTTCCTCAGCCATGCAGAAGCTTTTTATTGAGAGGAGATCCCATTTGTTTATTCTTTTCCTTATGTCTCTTGCTCTAGGGGATGTATCAGTAAAAATATTGCTGCGTGGCATATCTGAGATTTTCCTGCCAATGTTCTCCTCTAGGGCTTTAATGGTTTACCAGCTTATATTTAAGTCTTTTATCCACCTTGAATTCATTTTGGTGTATGGTGTAAATAGGTGCTCGAGTTTCATTTTTTTACATGTAGCTGTCCAGTTCTCCCAACACCATTTGTTGAAAAGTCTATCTTTACTGTATTTTATGTTATTGCCCCCTTTGTCGAATATTAATTGACTGTAGAGAGTTGGGTTTATTTCTGGGCTCTCTGTTCTATTCCATTGGTCTATGTGCCTGTTTTTGTGCCAGTGTCAGGCTGTTTTGATTACAGTGGCCTTGTAATACAGTTTGATATCAGGTATTGTGATCCCTCCTACTTTGTTCTTTTTTCTCAAAATTGCAGCTGCTATTCGGGGTCATACAGTTCCATATAAATTTTTGAGGTGTTTGTTCTATGTCTGTGAAATATACCATTGGTACTTTAATAGGTATTGCATTAAATCTGTAAATATCTGGGAATAAACCTAACCAAGGAGGTAAAAGACCTGTATGCAGAAAACTACACAACACTGAAGAAAGAAATCAAGGAAGACACAAACAAATGGAAACATATACCGTGTTCATGGGCTGGAAGAATTAGCATCATCAAAATATTCCTACTACCCAAAGCTATTGTTAGTATAATAACAGTTTGCACAACATCAATGTAACCTGGCAACCAAGGAGAGTGGAATGAAATGTGCATGTGTGAATAATGATTACTGCACAGTACTAGTCAGTGGTGGTGGTTGACATCATTGAGTAAGCTTGTGTACTGTGTGACCATCACATTCAAAATGACTAAGTGCGTAGAACAATAAATCTGCATCAAATTTTGCATTAAGCTTGAACATTCCTCCAAGAAAACTATTTAGATGATTTAGAAGGCCATAGCTATGGGCAACTGGCGATTAACAGCTTCATCATGATAACATGCCAACTCATGCATCATATCTCATACATAATTTTTTTAGAAAAACACCAATTACCCAGGTGATTCAGCCCCTCTACAGCCCAGATTTGGAGCCTTGTGACTCCTGACTTCTCCCAAATCTAAAATCACATTTGAAATGGAAGAGATTTCAGACCATCAATGAAATTCAGAAAAATATGATGGGGGAGCTGATGGCAACTGGTAGAACTGCATGAGGTTCCAAGGTGCTTACTTTGAAGAGAATGAGGCCTCATTGTCCTATGTATAATATTTCTTATATCTGGTATCTTCTTCAATAAATGTTTGTATTTTTGGAATTATGTGGTTGGATACCTGCTTTTTTTCCAGTTACTACCATAATTTTTCATCTATTTGGTTAGTTATTTCTAAATTTAATGTATATACATACTTGTATATGTATATATATATATATATATATATATATATATATATACACACACACACATACATACTAGGTTTATATATGTATATAATTTTACATATATGCACTTGGTGTGTATATATATATGTGGTTTATATATAATTTTGTGTATGTATAAAGTTTATATATATATATATATATATACACATTTATTTATATATATATTTGTGTGTAGGCATGTATTTTAATTAAGAAATATGTCCTTATTTCTTCTTCATTCTCAAGCCCAATTTTTTAAAATATATTTTATTGATTATACCATTACAGTTGTTCTATTCCCCCCCTTCATTCCCCTCCATCCACACACTCCCTCCCCCACCATTCTCCCCCCCTTAGTTTATAACCACCTGTCTCAAGTTCTTTAGATTCTATATTTCCCCTACTATTCTTGCCCTCCCCCTTATTTTCTACCTACTGTCTATGCTATTTTCTGTACCTTCTCCCCCCTTCTCCTCCTCCCACTCCCCTGTTGCTAACCCTCCATGTCTTCTTCATTTCTATGGTTCCACTCCTGATCTAGCTGTCCTCTTGGTTTGCTTTTGTTTTAGGTGTGGTTATTGATAACTGAGTTTGCTGTCCTTTCACTGTTCATATTTTTTATCTTCTTTTTCTTATATAAGTCCCTTTAACATTTCATATAATAAGGGATTTGTGATGATGAACTCCTTGAATTGGACCTTATCTGAGAAGCACTTTGTCTGTCCTTCCATTCTAAATGAAAGCTTTGCTGGATAAAGCAATCTTGGCAGTAGGTCTTTGGATTTCATGACTTGGAATACTTCTTTCCAGCCCCTTCTTGCCTGCAAGGTCTCTTTGGAGAAATCCACTGATAGTCTGATGGGTACTCCTTTGTAGGTGACCGTCCCCTTATCTCTTGCTGCTTCTAGAATTCTCTCCTTCATTTTGGTCTTGGCTAAGGTAATCATGATATGCCTTGGTGTGTTCCTTCTTGGGTCCAACTTCTTTGGGACTCTCTGAGCTTCCTGGATTTCCTGGAAGTCTATTTCCTTTGCCAGATTGGGGAAGTTCTCCTTTATTATTTGTTCAAATAAGTTTTCCACTCATGGCTGTGCCTCTTCCCCTTCTGGTACTCCTATAATTCAGATGTTGGAATGTTTAAAGATGTCCTGGAGGTTCCTAAGCCTCTCCTCATTTTTTTGAATTCTCATTTCTTCATTCCTTTCTGGTTGGATGTTTTGTTCTTCCTTTTGGTCCATTCCATTGATTTGAGACCCAGTTTCCTTTCCGTCGCTATTGGTTTCTTGGACATCTCCATTTTAATTTGTTTAGCCTTCATATGTTTGTCTAATTTGTGACTATAATCAACCAGTTCTGTGAGCATCCTGATAAATAGTGTCTTGAACTGTGCATCTGAGAGGCTGGCAATTTCTTGGTCGCTGAGAGTTATTGGCTCTGGTACTTTGAGTTCTTCTTGCGACATCTTTTGGGCTGTTCGTGCCTGTTATGTAGCAGGATCGGAGCCGTAGGTCTTCACCAGAGCAGGGCAACTCAGTTGCTGGGTTGTGACATTCTATGTGGGGGTGGTGTCAAAGAGGAACAATGATGTCCTGTCTGCAGCCTCCCGCCGGCTGCAGCCCCAGGTGCCACAGCTGCCACCATCACTGGACCCACGCGTTTCGTCCCACTGCACGTGAGTGTGCCACCACCATCAGCCCTCGCCCCCTGGGGCCTGCGTGGTCCATCTCACTGTGTGCAAATGTGCGACCTCGGTCAGTCTGCTCCACACCCTGACTGGGTCCGGGCCACTTGAGGGCCTAGGTCGGGGGATCTGTCCTGCCGGACCCTGCTCCGCTGCTGGCTCCGCCCCCTTATCGTCCTGGTAGCAGGGTTAGTTGTAGTTGGACTTCGGTAAAATTCAATTTTCTGTCCTTTGGTTGTGTCTTTGTTCTCCAAACCTTTGTTGTATTCAAATTTGGTTGTGGGAGAAGGCGCAGTATTTCCACCTATGCCTCCATCTTGGCGGAAGTCTCCAGCCCAATTTTTAGTTGACTCTCAACCTAATATATCATAGTCCTAAATTTTCCTTCACCGGCATTGTTATTTTCTTTGCTTTATCAGTTTTATCTACACTGAATCTACACTTTCTGAATTATTACATTTCATTTTACTCCTTCATTCTGATGAAACATTTCTTCCAGGAGTAAATTTTAGAGGTTTTATAAGCTTTCCTATCAATTATCTAATATGTGAAATGCTTTGTATGTAATTCTAGTGAGGAAATTGTTTTCTCTCAGGAATAAAAATAGTACAGTGATTGTTAAATTGTGGCATAAATGAGGCAGATGTGTACAAAAATTCCTCTCTTTTTTCTGTACACAATTTACACTACATTTTCCAGCCTCCTTTGCAGTTATATGTGGCCAGGTTGCCAAGGGACTATGGGAAAAGAGAAATTATGTACAGACACACATTTACATAATCCTCCATATTCTCCCCTTTTTTCTAGTGTGAAAGCTGAATACAAAGAATTCATTGGTGGGTCCAAGCCTGCCAAGACTGTGGAGCATGGAAATGAAGAAGTCTTTATCTCAGAGTAACTGCCCCTACTGGAAAGCAATCAATTCATATTTCTATGGTATGAAATAACAATAAATCTTCATTGTTACACGACATTACAATTTTAAGATTCCTATAGCACTAAGGTGATCCTTGACTAGTATGATATTGTGTAAATTTTAATATAAGTTGCCTTTGGTAGAATTAGTATGGGAGATAATTGCATTAAACAATACTTTCCCTTGCCCTGCCCCCATACATGTTCCTTGACTTGATCCTTACTGCTCTTTCTCTTGTTATCCCCTTCCCCATCCCTTCTGTCAGTTTTTTCTTTGTTTCCATGTCTCTGATTCTATTTTTCTTGCTTGTTTGTTTTGTTGATTAAGTTCCACTTATAGGCAAAATCATATGGTATTTCTCTTTCACCACTTGTCTGATTTCACTTAGCATGATACTCTCCAGATCCATACATGCTATCTCAAAGGATAGGAGCTTCTTCTCTCTTTTCTATTCATAGTATTTCATTGTGTATATGTCCCACAGTTTATTTTTCGTATCCACTCATTTACTGATGAGCCCTTAGACTGTTTCCAGCACTTGGCTATAGAAGGTAACACTACTATGAACATTAGGGTGCATATGTTCTTTTGAACTGGTGTTTCAGAATTTGGGGGGAATGTAATGAGGGAAAATGGGGACAACTATAATTGAACAGCAATAAAAAATTTTAAAAAATCCTTTAGTCAAAGATAAATACACTATATTTTACTTTAAAATATTGTATAAAAATAAAATTTATTAATTTTATTTTACTTAAAATATCTTTTTAATATGAAATATTATGTAAATGGAGACATAAAAACATTGAGAAAGAGTTCAATAAATAACTTTCAGTGAATACACTTGTAATTCTGACATGCTAGAATCTCTAGCATATACCTTTGTTACCTAACCATCTAGAGATCATAATATACAGACTTTTTATTTAAGTTCTTTCCCTTTTTTCTTTTAGATAAAAAAAGAAAAATGATTGATTGTATTCCTAAACAGTATGGTTTTGCTTTGCTCATTTTGAACTTTTAATCATTGATACACTTCATATATGTATGAAGTGTATCAATGTATTATTTCTTTTCATCAACATTAGGCTTATAATATTTGAAAAATTTTCACTGCTGTACATGGACAATATTTGCTTATTTTCATTGCTGTGTATTCAAACATATGGGGATTTTCTAACAACCACTTAATTACTTATTGGTTGCATAATTACCATTTGGTTAGAGAACACTGTCAACACAGTGGTTTGAAACTTGTTGAAACTTGCTTGATGACTCAACACAGTTAATTTTGTAAAGATTCTGTTTGAGTTTAAAAATAATTTGTATTCTTAATTGTTGGTAAAAATGTTCAATGTAAGTTTACAAAGTAGTTAATCTCATTGATTAAATTTTTCTATAGGTTCCTGTTTTTATATTGTCCTATTAATTGGTAAGAAATTTTATTATTGTTTTTGAATCTATATATTTTGCCTTAGAGTTTGTTAAGTTGTACTTTATGTCATTCCCTTTCCATTGTTTTACTTTTACCTCAGAAAGATAGAAATCTTCACTTTTTACTCACTTTTAAAAAATATACCTTTAGTTTAAAACATATCTGTATTTTACTTAGAATATTTAGCTATTTTAAATATGGGTAAAATGTTTACCTAAGCCATAGTCAGTATATGAGCTCCCTAGGTCATGCAAGTGTAATGGAGGCTAGTTATGACTGTCAGGACAAGAGTGGCCATTTTGGCATGCTAGTTGATGGTGAGTGCAGTGATGCAGTCAATGATTAGGTATAGGGCTTTATCTGGAGCCAAAAGTAACTTTTGTACCCTGGACTATCAGTGTGCACTAGCACAGCTGCAGGATTTCATTATAGGCACCCATATGGCAGTAGAGGCCAATCATTGAAAGCCTTTGGGATAAAGTGCACAGCTGGATGAAGCAACCCCAAACATAAGCCTTTGGTAAGGGTCTGGAGAAGGGGAGGCTAGGTTAGCATCTTGCAGTCACACAGCCATGAAAGCCCTGGCTGTATACCAGTGTTGGCTATATTAGGGATGGAATGGGGAGGTACTTATACAAATGGAGTCTGAAAGAGAAAATACTGGTTTGAAAAACAGTGAAATCTGCAGAGGGTCAGTGGCAGCACTGTGTTCACTAGTGTAAAATAGAGCATTAGGGGAGTCTCCAACCATTAGTCAAGATGGTGGCAGGGGAGGTTCTTACACTAAGCACTCAAAAGCTAGAAAGATGAGTGGATAGAACTTAAGCTTGTGAAAGCTGGAAAGATTATTAGGTTAGTAAAAAAAGTCCTCCCTTCCATAACCCTATTAGAACTGCCGGCTTGAGAAAGAAGACAAGATGATCTTTGGGACAAGCATCTTTCTACAAGGTTGTGTGGCACCTGAATAGAACTCTTTTCTTTTGCACAAATACCCAATTCATGAGTGTGGCTTTTGTGGCAGCAGGTAGCCAAACCTCCATTATTTTGTTTAATTAGTTTTGTAACTCCAGACAGGACTGTGTGGACTTTGGTAAGTCCTAGAGGGCTTACACTTAAGTCATATCTGCCTGTGACATGTCAACCTTGACAGCAAGATTGTAAGGTCTCCTAGTCTTGTAATTATCCTGTGCTCCTGCTCAAGGCATAAGCTATCTTAAATTCCTGGCTGGTGAAAGACTATGGGTCTGGAGAGAATATGAACTACAAGACTGAGTTGAACCAACATGCATATCAGAGTCCTCAGTTGCTGCTGTTTGGGCCTTGCATCATTGAGATCCACCTAGGACTATCTGTGGTGCCAGTTGCCAGGCAACCCTTCTGCTTGGGCCTTGCACCATTTAACTCTGGTTAGAACCACTTGTGGTATCATTTGGCAGGAGATAAGACTCTAAAACTTGCTTATGACTACTTGTTTGAATGATAGAATTATGGATTCAGATTTTGTTTTTATGTTCCCACATTGTCTGAGGTCTTGTTATGGTTATGGTTTGGGGTTTTTACTTGACTCC
Organism: Sturnira hondurensis; assembly: GCF_014824575.4. Classification (NCBI taxonomy): domain Eukaryota; kingdom Metazoa; phylum Chordata; class Mammalia; order Chiroptera; family Phyllostomidae; genus Sturnira; species Sturnira hondurensis. The sequence continues at coordinate 264,476 of NW_028086330.1, forward strand.
TGAATGGAGCCCAGTGGGCTAACTTTTAGTAGATTGGTCCCTGTACTATTATTATCCAACATCTAAGAAGGAATTAGTTTTCTATTATAACACTTCTTGGTTTATATATACTTTAGAATATGGGAAAATGACCCCCAAATTGTTCCATAAATTATTATACCATCATTCAATTGAATTATTTTGCAAACAGTTAAGGAAATAGGATGAAATCTTAGGTTCAGTTGTTTAAGTCCTCACACAATAAGGATTTGGAAAAGAAAGGGGACCACTTAATAATGTAGAGAAGGGAATTTGCTTCAGAACTTTTTTCCAAATAGTAAGACACAGGAAGAAAAGAATAATGAGGGTATGAATCTCTTTAGTGACCTGAATCCAGGGAACCCAAGATTAACAACAGAAAAAATTCCCCACCACCATCCCTGCTATTAGATACCCATAAAATAGGGACCAGAGGGAAGAAGCCTCACCCTGTATGAGTAGGAAATGGTCTCCCACTCAAAGAACTTGCAGGCCACCCAACATAGCCAGAGAGCATCCCTATCCAGAGCAGGACGTTTCCCTTTCAGGAAATATACTGTAGGAAGTTCATCCCACTGACTATTGGGCTTATACTCTACTTTCCACTTCATATTTAACAAATTGGAAAAAATCTACTCTTCATATAAGGTGGAATCTTAAGAAAATATCAGATCTTGTCATCTGATATTGACATCATCCAAACTTGGCAAACATACAAACACCCCTTGACATTCTGCTAACAAGAGATGAAAGTGGCTAGTTTTAGATAGAGCTAATGATGAGGATCTAGTATCTACCAAGAAAATCATAAAATAATTCCCAACCCAACCATGGCAATCCCCTTGACAAGGACAACTGGGAACCAGATAGTGGGAGCCTAGCCTTCCTAGAACATTACAATATGTGCATATTGGAAGGATTTAAGAAAGAGGTACCTAAACAAAGGAGACTGAAATATGATAAGGTCTTTTAACAGAAACCAAAGATTATTCTGAATTTTTAGAAAGAATCTACCCAGTTTATTGAAAGCAAACTGATGTTGACCCATAGGCACCAGAAAATGTCCAGAGTGTAAACATTATATTTACTGGGGGAAATGCTCTAGATATAAGAGTACAGTTCCAATGTTTAGACACAGTCTTGGAAATAAATCTCTCCCAGATGGTGGAAATATCCTTTAAAGTTTACCATGCTCAGGAAACAAAGAAATTAAAGCAGGCCACTGTTTTCTTAGAAATTGTACAGGAAAACCAAAAGGAGAGGTGTGACTCAAAAAAGAAAGGGAAAGACTTACTAGATGCCAAGGTTCCTTCTGCAAAAAGGAAGGCCATTGGAAAAAGAACTGTCTGAAACTGAAATAGAATATATATATAATATAAACCCTTACCAAGAAATGTTAGAAGGGAGGGTATTGACTAATGTTAAGCAGTTGAGGAAATATGAAACCATTTTATTAGAAAACTTAAATATTGCCTTGGAAACACCACTACTCTAAATCTGGACACCTTACTCCTTAACTTAAAAGGAGGCTCATATCTCCAGTATGATTACTTGATAATAATTGACAAAGTTTATTCCAGTAGACCAAAACTATTTGACCAACTGTGACAGAACCTGACTGGGAATTATGTACAGATGAGAGCACCTTCATGGATATTGATAAAAAAATCATCCAGGTATATGGTCACCATAGACAAAGTAATAAAAACTCAAGCCTTTGCTGCAGGAACATTTACACAAAAAGCTGGACTGTTAGCCCTCAATAGAGCCTTAGAATTATACCAGGGAAAGAATGTTAAAATCTACACTGACTCTACATATACCTTTACGGTCCACATCATTGAACAATATGGAAAAATTGATCTAGCAAAGAACATTGTTCCCTCTGACTCATCTTCCACAAACAATGCCACAACATAGTAAATAGGGTTGTCACACCCTGGTGAATATCTAAGGCTCTGCCCCTTAAAACATAATAGGTGTGCTGAGACAAAGAAATAAGGCCCAAGTGAAAAAAACAGAACAAAATTCCAAAAAAGAACAAAGTGATGAGGAGATAGCACACTTATAAGATGCATAATTCAAAACACTGTTAATCAGAATGCTCACAGAAATTATTGACCTTGGTCACTAAATGAAGGAAAAAATGAAGGTTACACAAAGTGAAACAAAGCAAAATATACAGGGAACTGACAGTGAAGGGAAGGAAACTAGAACTCAAATAAATAATTTAGAACAAAAGGAATAAATAAACATCTAACCAGAACAGAATGAAGAAACCAAAAAAAAAATCAACAAGACAAACAAGAAAGCAAAATACAACTAGAGACATTGAAATAAAGAACAAACTGAAAGTAACCAGAGAGGAGAGGGGGAGAAGGATAAAAGGGCTTCAAGGAACACATATAAAGGACATATGGAGAAAGCCAAAGGGTGTAGGTATGAGGATGGGGAGTGAAGATGGGTGGGGTGGGTGCATAATGGAGTGAAAATGGAGACAACTGTGCTTGAACAACAATACATACATACATACATACATACATACATACATACAAAAAATAAGGGGAAGCTTAGGAACCTCTGGGACAACTTTAAATTCTCCAACATCTGAACCATAAGGGTGCCAGAAGGAGAAGTGGAAGAGCAAGAAATTGAAAACTTATATGAACAAATAACGAACGAATATTTATCCAATCTGGAAAAGGAGATAGACTTTCAGGAAGTCCAGGAAGCTCAGAGAGTCCCAAAGAAATTAGACCCAAATAAGAACACACAAAGACACATTAAAATTAAGTTACCCAAGATTAAAGATAAAGAGAAAAATCTTAAAAGCAGCAAGAGAAAAGGGGACAGACCTACAAAGGAGTGTCCATAAGTCTATCAATTGATTTCTCAAAAAAAAATTTGCCCTGGCTGGTGTAGTTGAGTGGATTGAGTGTGGGCCTGTGAACCAAAGAATTGCAGTTCGATTCCCAGTCAGGGCACATGCCTGGGTTGCAGGCCAGTTCCCAGCAGGGGACCCACGAGAGGCAACCATACACTGATACTTCTCTCCTTCCCTTCCACTCTAAAGATAAATAAACAAAATATTAAAAAAATTATAGGCAAGAAAGTGTAGAAAGAAGTATTCAAAGTCATGATAGGCAAGGACCTATATCCAAGATTACTCTATCCAACAAAGCTATCATTTAAAATGGAATGACAGATAAAGTGTTTCCCAGATAAGGTCAAATTAAATGAGTTCATCATCACTAAGCCATTACTATATGAAATCTTAAAGGGACTTATCTAAGAAAAAGAAAAAAATTCTTTTCTAAAAAAGAAATATCAAAACCTATGAAGAGTAAAATTACAACCAACTCACAGCTATCAACTGAATCTAAAAACAGCAAAAACAGTAGCTAAGCAAACAATTAGAACATGATTAGAATCACAGAAATAGAGTCACATGGAGGGTTATTAGTGGGGAGGAAAGGGGGAGAATGAGGGGAAGGTACAGGGAATAAGAAGCATAATAGGTAGGCACAAAATAGACATGGGGAGATTAAGAACAGTACAGGAAATAGAGAAGTAAAAGAACTTATATGTAGAATCTACAGACATGAACTAAGGGGAGATACTGAAGGATGGAAGAGTGCAGGGCAGAAGGGGATACAGGGCAGAATATTGGGACAACTATAATAGCATAATTAATAAAATATATTTTAAAAGAGAAAAATGGCTCTTAACTTTGGGAAATAAAGACATCAAACATTCCAAAGAAATATTACAATTGCTAGAGGAAGTGAATCTACCAAACCAGATTGCCATAATGCACTGCCCAAGATATACTCTACTTTTGTATCTTGTTCCTTTTCTTGCAGAACTATAATTTTTAATTAATATACTATTTGATAAACTTAGGTCACATAAAATTATTTCAGAATTTGTTGTGGGAGGAGGGAGCTCCAACAAGAAGTATAGTGTGCTTGTGTCAGGTGGTGGTGGGGATAATATAAATGCATTATTTACTAGAAAGTAATTCTGTATGTGTATGCTTTGTCTTTTTAATTCCAAACATATTTATTTTTAATAAAAGTATACTCTTATTTTTTTAATTGCACATCTTTGACCTTGTCTAACCCACAAATTGCATAGACAAGATGAGTAAAACTTAGAGAAGGGACATGTTTGGTCCAACGTCTCAAAAATAATGAATGGAAGGTCAAGCATATAATTTCCTCTTTTTTTGTCCCAGTTAATTTTATTTTTTTAATCTCACCATTTTCTATTTCCCCGGAGAATAAATCTCAAGATTGTTGTAAGGATTAATATTACACATTAATTATCAGCTAAAAGAACTGTCATTGCTTTTTTACTTCAGACAAATTGTAACAACCATACTGTGACTCAAGAAATATATTTTCTGCCTTATTTTATTCAGCCTATTGCTCTCCAGCTCCATATATGCTGTCACAAAGGATAGGAGTCTCTTTTTTCTTTCTGCTGCATAGTACTCCATTGTGTAAATGTACCACAGTTGTTTAATTCACTCATTTTCTAATGGTACTTAAGCTGTTTTTAGCACTTGGCTATTGTAAATTGTACTGCTATGAACATCGGGGTGCATAGGTTCTTTTGAACTGGTGAAGACAAATACCATGTGATTTCACCCATAAGTGAAACCTAATCAACACAACAAAAAGGTGAGAAAAATATAACCAGAGACATGGAAATAAAGAACAAACTGACAGTAACCAGAGGGGAAGGGTGAGGTTGATAACAGGGGAAGAAGGGAAAAGGTCATCAAGGAACATGTATACAGGATCCATGGAAAAAGACAATAGGGGCGGAGGCTTGAATGTGGGAGGTAGGGTTGGGTAGGGCAGCAAGAGTAACGGGGGGTGGGGAATGGAGACAACTATATTTGAATGACAATGAAAAACATTTACATAATTTGGTTATATTGATATATACTACTGTGTTACAAGTGTTTTAATATTGGAAATTCAAATGTGTATAATGATATCCTTTTAATCTAAAAAAGTTATTAATTTTGGTTCACACTTTAGAATTAAACAAAGATCAACATTTACCACCTACAAAATGTTTTTAAGCTTTTATTTATTTACTTTTAGAAAGAGTGGAAAGGAGGGAGAAAGACACAGAAACATCAATGCATAGTTGCCTTTCACAGACCCACCATTGGCGACCTTGCTGACAACCCAACTATGTGCCCTGCCTGGGAAATGAACCAGCGACTTTTTGATTCAGAGGCCGGCATTCAATCCCATGAGCCTCACCAGCAAGGGCTCAACTTTAAAATTTTGTAAACATTTTTCAAATACATCAAATATTTTGTGAACGTCGAATAATATTTAACATAAATATTTTTTAATTTAGAGCCTACTGCAAAATTATATATATATATCAGTATGTGATTAACCAGGTTCACAATTTTTATATAATATATATGCAAAGAAACTTAATGTATGAAAATGTAACTTGAATATATTTACTATAAAATCTACATATATCTCAGAATATCAAGTATTAACACACAAAAAAGCTATACGTATTTCTTAAAAATTTATTTTTAAATTTTATTACTCATTAGCGTACATTGCATTGTCTAGAATAACATTTTATGTTAACTAGAATAATCCAAACACTTTTGAATGAAAAGAAATTTTATTTAAATAATTTTCTTATTTTTAACTTTAAAAGAATGATTCTGGGTGGAGAAGATGATGGTTGTTGAGTAGGTAGAAGCTGAGTCCACTTGCTCTTGCCCCTACTTGTATTCGTGGTTGATCTGAGAAATAACATGAGCAATCAATGGAATCTTAGCTATATAAAGTTTTGAAACACAGGAGTACAGAAAACACTTCACAGCAGTGATAAGGAGAGTTTATAAGTTGAAGGGGAAGTACCCCATGGGTGGTGCCTCCAGCAGTGGATAGACTGGTCAGAAATTACAGCCTTGTGGCTCCCCTCCTCTTCTAGGACAGGAAGCACCATGTTCATGCAGAGTATCCCCAGACCTTGGCTACAAGTGACTTGGGAGGATATATGGAGTTGGAGACATCCAGGATACACACACACAAAATGAGCAACACATCCATAGCTGGAATGCCAAATGCTAACAAGTAGAGTGAGAGAGGAAGAGAAGGACTCTATCTCCCAAAACATTCAGGGGCTGTACATGGGGTGGAAGGAGGCAGGCTGTGGCCAGCCATGATTATGAGAGATTTTTGGCTCTTTGGAGAGATGGTGTGCATAGAGAATCAGACAGTCTGCAGTGAAGACTTTCTGTCACAGAAAGACTTTTTTTTAAAGATTTTATTTATTTATCTTTAGAGGGGAAGGGAAGGAGAGAGGGAGAGAAATATCAATATATGGTTGCCTTTGGTGTGTCCCCTGCCAGGAACTGGCCTGCAACCCAGGCATGTACCCTGACGGGGAATCAAACCGCGATCATGTGGTTCGCAGGCCCGTACTCAATCCACTGAGCTACACCAGCCAGGGCACAGAAAGACTTTTCAAAAGAAGGGCTAAAGTGTGGTGGAAAGGGACCCCATGCACAGCTTCTGTGCTAGCAAAAAGACAAAACTGGAAGTACAGTTTGCTCCCACTGAATACGCCTGGGCAGGGAGATCAGAAAATTGTACAACAAAGGGATTTCTGGGCCCAAGCCCAGCATGGGTAGCAAGACAGGGGCTATGAAAAATGGAGAGTTTGGACTGTGTCCACAATGAGGGCAGTTGACTGTGAATTAGATAGGGAAAGTTGAGTGCCTGAGATGATCTACAGCCAGGCAGACACCTCTTCCAGGGCAGAGTTCTAAGCTTTGGTAAAGGAAGGTCAGGATGTACCTAGACCCCACTACCATCTGGATTACGAGCACTGCATCCAAAGGGGAAATTCTGTAGAACAATCAGTCATGACAAGCTCAAGAAAAACATGCAGTGTGCATATCCACAGAAGAAAGACAGGAAGAGAAACTCCAAAAGGGTCCATGTGGAACTTCCCTCAGGGAGACAAAATACACTGGTTCCTATGTGCCTATTTCACTGTGGGAAGAAAGCAGGGAGATCAAAGATTGGTGCAGCATGCTTGTTTGTTTTATTGGTTAGGTTCCACTTACAGGTAAAATGATATACTGTTTGTCTCTCACCACCTGGCTTGTTTCACTTAGCATAATGCTCTTTGGAGAGCTGTCCATCCATGCTGTCCTGAAGGGTAGGAACTCGTTCTCTCTTTCACTGCTTAATACTCCGTTGTGTAAATGTACCATAGATTTTTTATCCACTATCTTACTGGTGGGCACTTAGGTTGCTTCCAGCACTTAGCTATTTTAAATTGTGATGCTATAAACATTGGGGTGCATAGATGCTTTTGAATTGGTAACTCAGAGTGAGGGGCCATGATGGAGTCAAAATGGAGACAACTGTACTTGAACAATAAAAAAAGAAATAGGTGAAGCAAGGAGGAATCATGGTCCTGCCCAGCCTTGGTTCTCACAGAGCTGCCATCAGCACCAAGCAGGAAAGAGCTGACCCTCTTACAGAGACTGGTCCATCCATTAAAATAAATGGCCAGTTCATCAGAAACTATAAATTATTGGCAATAAGCTGGAACAGGCCAAGACAAGTGGGGTAGGTGCAGGAGAACACATCCACATTTTTCTAAGAACACTGAACCACACCATCCAGAGGATACCCTGGGTCTCCGCCCTCACAACTGCAATAAAATTTCCCTCTAGAGGCAGGTAAAGGTAATACATGTCATGCAGCCAGAATTTGGAGGGCACACCTTTGGACCTTGAGCTGATAAAAAGCAAGAGGCTGATCAAAAAGGAGAAGACAGAAGACAAACATGAAACTCTGTTGAGATGGACCCCATCTTGTTCTTCTAGAGTAGGGGTGTCAAACTCATTTTCACCAGGTGCCACATCAGCCTTGTAATTGCCTACAAAAGGCTGAATGTAATCTCAACTCCTTAACAGTTAAGGTGTAGTTACATTTATACAGTCCTACAATTATTTTGGAGACCCCAAAATCTAGAGTATTGGCACTATTTTTTCTCTGAATGGCCTTTTATTTTTTTCTTCTTCGGTTGTATTCCAATAAGTTCAATTTTTGTCTCTTATTGTTCTTTTATTTATATATTCTATATCATTGTATTTTATTTCAAATTTCACATTGAAATTTTCCCTAGCCTTACTCCATGTTACCTTCTTCCTGGCCTACCTTATTATCTTTTTAAATTTCATTTCCCCCATCTTACTCCTTGGTCCTATTCCTTACTATTACTATTTCACCTAACTATCCTCTCAAAATATTATTTTCTTTCTTTATTCAGCTCACATTTTTTCTCTTTCTTATGTTATTATTATTATTATTATTATTACTATTATTATTATTATTATTATCATTATTTTCTTTCCACCTTTATTAATTGTTGCTTTTTTGGTGTGCATACTATGGTTATTGTTGTTTTTCTTCAATTTTATTCCTATATGTTCACTAATTTTATTTCAGATTTCACAGGTTACTCTACCCCTGTCCTATACCATTTTACCTTCCCCCAGTCCTTGCTTATTTGATTTTGGAATTTTATATTTCCCTCTCTTAGTCTGGATTCTATCCCTTACTCTTATAATTTCTTTTCCCTCTATCCCCTCAAAATCATTTTTTTTACTGTAGACATCTCATACTCTCTTCTTTATAACACTCTTATTATTTTACCACCTTTATTAATCTTGTTCATCTGTCACTGTTATTATCTTCTGATGTTTCTGCACTTTTTCCCTATAGGTACACTATTGTTTAATTTCATTTCAAACCTCATTATACTCTTAATTTTCTTATTCCATGTTACCAGCCCCCTTCTGTCTTATACTTACATTTAAAATTTTATTTTCCCTCTTCTGCTTTGTTTCTATTCCCTACTTTTATTATTTCTTTTCCACAATCCCTCTAAAAATCATTTTTCTTTCTTTTAGTGGCCTTGTATTCTTTTTTTCTATCTTATAATATTCTTAACCTCCTTCCACTTTTACTAATCATTGTTCATTTACTGTTGATATTGCTGATGTGGGAAGGGGACATTTTTACTGGAGTGACTTTGGTTTTGTGGGTAGTTTTGTTTCTTATGCCAGCACATGTACTACAGCATGTAAGATGTGGTAGGGGTTGTGATTCTCACTCAGACAGCTGGTGGGAAGGAGCCACTATTGAAGGAGCCATCAGAAGCCAAAGCTCAAGAGCAACAAGACAGCCCATGTAAACTGAGGAAAGGGAACTTTTAGAGCATCCAGGTCAGGGATCAAAGACACTGCATGAACCATTGAGTTTCACAGAATTTCTACCACTGAAGACCACCTCATGAAGGCAGGTAATTAAAGCAGAAAAGTTTGAGATGCAGAAACACATAAAAAGAGTGATGAATAATGGGGCACAAAAGAAAAAAACTACCAATTTAAAAGAAAGTAGAAATGTCAGAAAAAGAGCTAAATGAAATTGAGGCAAGCAATTTATTGAAGATAGAGTTCAAAAAATCATTTTAAGGATGCTCAAGGAACTCAGTGAGAACTAAAAGGAACTTTATGGGAGTTACAAGAAACTTAGTAGAAACTACACCAGTATGAAAAAAAAAAAGACATCGAGATCATGAATAAGAATCAGGAGAAGATGAAGAAAACAACATATGAAATGAAGAACACAAAAAAAGGGATTAAAGACAGATTACATGAGGGAAGAATCAAATCAGTGAGCTGAAATACAGGTAGAAAAAAAAAAACACTAAGCCAGGGCAACAAAACAAACAAAAAAAATTTAAAAAGAATGAGTATTATTTAAGGCAGCTTGAGGACAACATGAGACATAGAAACATTTGCATCATAGGAATACCAGAACAAGAAGCAAAGGAGCAAAAGATAGAAAATCTATTTGAAAAAAATACAGAAAGTTTCCCTAACCTAGAAATGAAAAAAACTCAAACAACTTCAGGAGGTGCAGAGGTTTTCTATCAAAATGAACTCAAAGGGGTCCACTTCAAGACACATCATAATTAAAATGGCAAAATTTAAAGACAAAGAGACAACTTTAAAAGCAGCAATGGAAAAACAGATAGTAACATATAAGGGAGCTCTGAGTACTCTATTAGTTGATTTTTCAACAGAAAAACTACAAGCCAGGAGGGATTGGCATGAAATATTCCAAGTAATAAAAATCAAGGACCTGCAACTGAAACTATTCTATCTAGTTATGCTCTCATTTAAAATGGAAGGCAAAATAAAAGCCTTTCTAGGCTAAAGAAAGCTAAAGTGTGCATCTCCATCAAACTAGCATTGCAAACATGCTAAAGAAACTGCCTTAAGTGGAGAGAGAGAGAGAGAGAGAGAGAGAGAGAGAGAGAGAGAGAGAGACATGTACAAAAAGAAAAAAATACAAAGAGCAAGTACCTATCAATAATAATCTTAAATGTAAGTATGCTAAGTGCTCCTATGAAAAGGCAGTGGTTACCCAGGGACATATGAAAAGATTCTCAGCATCACTAACCAATAGAGAGATGCAAATTAAAACCACAATGAGATACCACTTCACACCAGTGAGAATGGCAAATGCAAAAAAATCAAGAAACAAGTGCTGGTGAGGTTGTGGAGAAAATGGAACCCTAGTGCTCCATTGGTGGGAATGAAGACTGGTGCAGCCACTGTGAAAAACAGTATGGAATTTCCTCAGACCACTAAAAATAAAGCTGTTTTTTGACCCAGTAATTCCACTGCTAGAATTATACCCTAAGAATCCTGAAACACTAATCCAAAGAACCTATGCACCTCAATGCTCATAGCAGCATAATAAAGGCAGTGAGGGTTGTACAGCCCTCTGAGGGCTTGGGTTGGAGGTTGGACACCTGTGAATACTGGAGTCTAGACAGAGCCCCCAACTCAGAACCACACGAAAAGAGAAAGAAAAATGGACCATCCTTCTTCTCCCTGCAATGTCCAAAAAGAGTACGAGAACCCCCTTGGATGGTTCAAAGTCATCAGAAGTTTGTTTGTTTGTTTGTTTTTATTTTTTCTTCCAAGTGTAAGACAATAAGACCTGGAGCTGTGAAAGATCAAAGGCAGATCCAGAGAGAGATCAGAAGTCTAATGCCAACAACTGAGAAAAATTCACTTCAACATCCTAAAGAACTTGTATTTTATTTTTACTTTTTATTTTTATTTATATATTTTTGTTATTAAAATTATTATTTTTATATTCCTCTTCTGTGTAGTTTTCTTTGAGCCCATTGTTTGACTGGTTTTCTTGTTCTTTCTTTCATATTGCATTTTAATTTATCTTCTTTCACTTCACTCATATTCCCATAACATAATGCTCGGTCTTTTACTTTTTATTTGTTTATTCAGATCATATACTTCTTTTCACATGTTGTTCTTATCCTCACACAGCACCAATTCCTGATTATGATCCATTTTACTATCTTCCTGAGCTTTATTACTCTTGTAGTAAACATCATTCTCTTATACACTACATCAAGTTTCTATCCCATACTCCTATTATATCTCAAGGCCTAACCTAGCATAAGCGCTCTACTTTCTGGAGTCAGTTCACATTCTTTTACTCCTTTAAAAAGAATCTTTCCTATTTTTACCCTTTAACAAAAGTGGCAAGTTGTATGAAATATCATGGTTATTACTGTACTTCTCCAAAGGATCTCCTATCTGTTATGCATTTGTTGGTACTTAAAATCCCACAGAATATTCTACCTCTGTTATAATTCATTCTGCCTTCACCCACCCCAGAACATACACAAGATAAGGTAGGAGTTTGAATAACAGTAATCCCACTGAGGGGGAGGACCCACCAAAAAATGGAGCCACCAACAGGTAAAAACAAAGTACAACAAGAAAGGAAAAAAGGAAAAAAATGGCAACCCTAGGGCATTCAAACAAGGGGATCAAAGAGGCCACACTATTAAATCCCACAGAACTCCTACAATAGAACTTCATCCTATGAATAGAGCTAGCAAAGAAGAGCATGGGGAATTACAAAAACAAACAAAATTAGTCACATAAAATGGGGAGACAAAGAAAGAACCTTCAGTTGAAAGCAATGTAAGACTCCCCACTAAAAGAGTTAAATGAAATGGAGACAAGCAAATTGTCAGATATAGGATTCAAAAGGATGTTTATAAGGATGTGCAAGGGACTCACAGACAACTAAAAAGAAGTGAGTTGGAACTACAATAATATAAAAAAAGAAAATAGAAACTATAAAATTCTGATTTCTACAAGAAATCAGAATACAATTTCTGAAATTAAAAACATACTAGAAAAAAAAATACAAGCAGGACCAATGAATCAGAGGACTGAATGAGTGAGCTAGAACACAAGGTAGAAAGAAATACCCATGTAGAACAGCTACAAGAAAAAAAACAATAAAAAATATGAACATAGCTTAAGGGGATTGCAAAGCAACATGAAAAGCTACTATTTGGAATCATAAGAATACCAGAGGTAAAAGAAAAGAAGTAAGGGATAGAAACCCTATGAAACAATAATGACAGAAAAATTTCTGAACCTGGCTTAGGATCCTCCAGGACATCTTTAAACGTTCCAATATCTGAATTATAGGGGTACCAGAAGGGGAAGAGGAACAGCCACATGTGGAAAACTTATTTGAACAAATAATAAAAAAGAACTTCCCCAGTCTGGCAAAGAAAATAGACTTCCAGGAAATCCAGGAAGCTCAGAGAGTCCCAAAGAAGTTGGACCCAAGAAGGAACACACCAAGGTACGTCATAATTACATTAGCCAAGATTAAAATGAAGTAGAGAATTCTATAAGCAGGAAGAGATAAGGGGACAGTCACCTACAAAGGAATGCCCATCAGACTGTCAGTGGATTTCTCAAAAGAGATTTTATAGGCAAGAAGGGGCTGGAAAGTATTCCAAGTCATGAAATCTAAATACCTACCACCAAGATTGCTCTATCCATCAAAGCTTTCATTTAGAATGGAAGGGCAGATAAAGTGTTTCTCAGGAAGATGGCAGTGGAGTAGGACAAAGGATTGAGCTTCCCTCCACATGCTGGAGAAAAACCGGGCTTATCTGCAGAGGAGCGCAGCAGACACTAAACAGAGACCCAGCATATAGGAAGGCAGGACTCCAGAAATTGTAGCAGACACTGAATGACCAAAGGTTCAGGAGAGGAAATGACTGCAGATGAACAAGGTATGAGGCAACAGTGCAGAGGCTGCAGGCCCTCCGCTGGGGCCATGCTAGGGCCCCGGCTGGTTCGCCCCAGTCTCTGAGAGATGAGGGTGGGGAACAACAACCCTGGGAGAGAACTAGTCACCGGCACCCTCCCTAACCAGCAGGGCACAGATTGGAAAACACCAGGAGATATCGATTTGCCTGTAGTGGCAGAGAGAGGCATGGGCATTGGGAAGCAAAACAGAGAGTTCTGATAACCCGTGGAGTCAGGCTGTGGTTGCTGCCTTGGGGAACTGAGTCACCCCTGCATTCCTGGTAGCCTGAGCCGGTGCTCCCACAGTCTCAGGGAGCTGGGGGATACTGGTAGGGTCCCTGGAAGAGCGCCAGTTACCAGCTCCATCCCTACCCAGCCAGGCACACATTGAGAAGCACGGGGAGCCAGGCTGTTGTTGCCGGCGTGGGGAACTGAGAGCTCAGGAATTGAGCCTGCACTCCCACAGTCTCGGCAAGCTGCAGGCTACTAGCAAGGCCCCTGGTAGAGGGCCAGTCACCAGCTCTCTCCCTACCAGGCCAGCGCAGACTGAGAAGTATGGAGAGTCACGTTGTGGCTGCCAGCTTGGAAGAATTGAGTTGCCCTGTGTGTTTAGCCACAGCACTGGGAAAGGTCCAAGGCCAAGACCCTGAGACCAAGAAAGCCTGGTTGGGACCACTGGCCCTCAGCCAGGTCAGGGCTGGGAAACCTGGGGAAAACCAGCTCTCAGTGGGGCGCAAGACAACGGCGACAGTCTGGATCTTGGGAGGGCACTGGGAAGACCACTTGAGCTCACCGAGGCACGAGAAAGTCCACACTAATAGCCCCTCGGGATGCTGCAGGTAGTGAGACTAGAACTAAAGGTTTGTCAAGCAGGAAACCAACAAGAGGAGTAGGTGGAAGTGGAGAACACCAAGATACCTGCAGGAGACTACACCAATGAATTTCACAGGAATCCTACCACAGAAGTTCACACCATAAACCCAGGGAACCAGAACAGATCAATATAAGAAGCGGAAGCCAAAAAGAAGAACAGCAGAAACAATAGGAAGACAAAGAAATAATCCCAAAATGAAAGAAAAGGAGGCGTCTCTGAAAGAATGTTAGATGAAATAGAGGCAAGTCAACTATCAGATAATGAATTGAAAGCACTGGTTATCAGGAAATTCAAAGAGCTTAAAACAAGTTACCAGAAACTACAGGGAAGCTACAATGAACTCTCTGCAAACTATACGAACATGAAAAGGGAAATAGAAACTATCAGTAAAGGCCAAGAGGAAATGAAGAATAAAATTTCTGAACTGAAGAACACAGTAGAAGGTATGAAGTGTAGGACTGATGAGGCGGAAGACTGCACAAGCGAGCTCAAAGACAGGGTAGAAAGAATATTCCAGACGGACAACGTAATGGAAAAGACAATCCAAAAAATGAGGAGAGTTTAAGAGAACTGCAAGACAATGTGAAACGTAATAATATCCGAATAATAGGAATACCAGAAGGAGAAGACGAACAAGGAATAGAAAACCTACTTGAAATAGTAATAACGGAAAATTTTCCTAAGTTGAGGAGAGAGAAAGTCACGCAGATCCAGCAATCGTAGAGAGTTCCAGGCAGGTGGAACCCAAAGAGGCCTATTGCAAGACACATCATAATAAAAATGGCAAAACTCCAAGACAAAGAAAATCCTAAAGGCAGCAAGAGAGAAAAAGAAAGTAACAAACAAGAGGGTCCCAATAAGGTTGGCTACTAACTTTCAATGGAAAAATTACAAGTAAGAAGAGAATGGCAGACAATATTCCAAGTAATGAAAAACAGAGGCCAACGGCCAATGCTACTTTACACAGCAAGGCTCTTAATCAAGACAGGAGGCCAAATAAAGAGCTTCCAAGACAAAAGAAGTTGAAAAGAATATGCCTCCAAAAAACCAGCTCTACAAGAATTACTAAAAGGGCTGCTTTAAGGAAAGGAAGGAAAAGAGAGAGACAGAGAGGAACACAGGTACATAAATGGCAATGAATAAGTACCTTTCAATAATAACCTTAAATGTAAATGGATTAAATGCACCAATTAAAAGACATAGAATACCTGAATGGATAAGAAAGCATGACTCGCACATATGCTGCCTACAAGAGACCCACCTCAGCTGAAAAGACCATCACAGATGAAAAGTGAAAGGATGGAAACAAATTTTCCAAGCAAAGAGACAAGAAAAACAAAAAGCCGGGGTAGCAATTCTCATATCAGACAAAATAGACTTCAAAAGAAGGGCCATAAAGAGAGACCCAGAAGGTCACTTCTTAATATTCAAGGGAAGAATCCACCAAGAAGACACTAACATCATAAATATATATGCACCCAACATAGGAGCACCCAAATACATAAAGAAAATCCTAGAGGACCTCAAGAAAGATATTGACAGCAACACAATTATTGTAGGGGATTTTAACACCCCACTCTCAAAAAGGGACAGATCTTCCAAACAAAATATCAACAAAAATATTGTAGCACTAAATGACATCCTAGACAAAATGGACGGAATTAATATATATAGAGCCCTCCATCTCAAAGAAGCTAAATACATATTCTTTTCAAGTGCACATGGAACATTTTCAAAGATTGACCACATGATAGGACACAACACGAGTCTCAACAAATTCAGGAAAATAGAAATCATACCAAGCATTTTCTCTGGTCACAAGGGACTGAAATTGGAAACCAACCCCACAGGAAAAAACCCAAAACACCCAAAAGCATGGAGACCGAATGGTATGCTATTAAACAATGAATGGGTCAAGATTGAAATTAGGGAAGAAATCAAAAAACTTCTGGAAACTAATGAAAATGAACTCACAACAACCCAAAACTTATGGGACACAGTGAAGGCAGTAATGAGAGGGAAGTTCATAGCAATACAGGCTTACCTAAAGAAGATAGAAATATTTCAAACAAACAACCTAACTCGACGCCTCCAAGAACTTGAGGAACAACAACAAAGACAGCCCAGAGCAAGTAGAAGGAAGGAAATAACCAAGATCAGAGCAGAACTAAAAGGCATAGAGACGAAAGGCACAATTCTAAGGATCAATGAATCCAGGAGTTTTTTTTTTTTTTTTTGAAAAGATAAACAAAATAGACAAACCTTTAAGTAGGCTCAACAAGAAAAGAAGAGAGAAGACCCAAATAAACACAATCAGAAATGAAAGACAAGAGATCACAGCTGATATCACAGAAATAGAGGGAATTGTAAGGAATTACTATGCAGAGCTGTATGCCAAGAAATTTGAAAACCTAGGTGAAATGGACAAATTTCTAGAAAAACATAATCTTCCAAAATTCAATGAAAAAGAAGCAGAAAACCTGAACAGACCAATAAGGGCAGATGAAACTGAAGAAATAAACAAAATCTCCCATCACAGAAAAGTCCTGGACCAGATGGTTTCACAGGAGAATTCTACAAAGCTTTTAAGGAAGAGTTTACACCTATTCTCCACAGACTATTCAAAATCTCCAAAATGATGGGAAACTCCCAAACTCTTTTTATGAAGTCAGCATCATCCTAATTCCAAAGCCAGATAGGGACACAACAAAGAAAAAAAAACTTCAGGCCAATATCTCTGATGAACATGGACGCTAAAATCCTCGCTCAATAAAATATTGGCAAATCACATCCAACAATACATCAAAATGATCATACACCACGACCAAGTGGGATTCATCCCAGGCAAGGACGATTCAATATTTGTAAATCAGTAAATGTAATACATCACATAAACAAAAGCAAAGACAAAAACCACATGATCATATCAATAGATGCGGAAAAAAAACTTTTGATAAGGCACAACACCCATTTATGTTAAAGGTACTCAGAAAAATGGGAATAGAGGTAGCATTCCTCAATATAATAAAGGCCATATATGAAAGACCTACAGCCAACATCATACTCAATGGGCAAAAACTCAAATATTTTCCACTAAGATCAGGAACAAGATCAGGTTGCCCACTTTCACCACTTCTATTCAATATAGTAATAGAAGTTCTAGCCACAGCGATCAGACAAGAAAAGGAAATAAAAGGCATGCAAATCAGAAAGGAGGAAACAAAACTGGCATTGTTTGCAGATGACATGATAGTGTACATGGAAAATCATATAGCCTCTACCAAAAATTTCTCAAACTAATAAATGAATTTGGCAAAACAGCAGGATACAAAGTAAATATCCAGAAAATCAAAGGCATTTTGTATACAAGCAATGAAACAGAAGAAGAAGAAATCAGGGAAAATATCCCATTTGATTAGGCAAAAAGAAAAATAAAATATCTGGAAATAAACCTAACCAAGGTGGTTAAAGACCTGTAGGCAGAAAACTATACAGCACTAAAGAAAGAAGTCAAGGAAGACACAAACAAATGGAAACAAAGACCATGCTCATGGATTGGAAGAATTAATATCATCAAAATGTCCATACTACCCAAAGCAATATACAGATTCAATGCAATACCTATTTAAGTTCCAATGGCATATTTCACAGACATAGAACAAACACTTCAAAAATTTATATGGAACCATAAAAGACCCTGAATAGCAGCCGCAATTTTGAAAAAGAAGAACAATGTAGGAGGGATCACAATACCTGATATCAAACTGTATTACAAGGCCATTATAATGAAAACAGCCTGGTACTGGCATAAAAACAGGCACAAATAGAACATTGGTGTTCTATTCCACACCAATGGAATAGAACAGAGAGCCCAGAAATAAGCCAAACTGTCTAGTCAATTAATATTCGACAAAGGGGCAATAATATAAAGTGGAGTAAAGGTAGCTTCTTCAACAAATGGTGTTGGGAGAACTGGACAGCTATATGCAAAAAAATGACACTCAAGCACCAACTTACACCATACACCAAAATGAATTCATGGTGGATAAAAGACTTAAATATAAGCCGTAAAACCATTAAAGCCCTAGAGGAGAACATTGGCAGGAAAATCTCAAATATTCCACGCAGCAACATTTTTACTGATAAGTGCCCTAGAGCAAGTGACATAAAGAAAGAATAAACAAATAGGATCTCATCAAAACTGAAAGCTTCTGCATGGCTAAGGAAACAGTATCACGATAAAAAGAGAGACAGCAGTTTTGGAAAACATATTTGCCAATGATACCTCAGACAAAGGTTTAATCTCCAAAATATACGACGAACTCGCATGACTCCACTCAAAGAAGATGAGCAACCCAATTAAAAAATGGGCAAAGGACTTGAACAGATATTTCTCCAAGGAGAACATACAGAGGATCCAGAGACACATGAAAAGATGCTTGATATCACTAGCTATCAGAGAAATGCAAATTAAAACCACAATGAGATACCACTTAACACCAGTCAGAATGGCTATCGTAAACAAAGAAACAAACAAGTGCTGAAGAGGTTGTGGGGAAAAGGGGACTCTACTTCACTGTTGGTGGGTTTGTAAACTGGTACAACCACTATGGAAAACAGTATGGAATTTTCTAAGAAAAATAAAAATGAACGTGCCTTCTGATCCAGGAATTCCACTATTAGGAGTATATCCTAAGAACCCTGAAACACCAATCCAAAAGAACCTATGCACCCCGATGTTCATAGCAGCACAGTTTGCAATAGCCAAGAGTTGGAAGCAACCTAGATGGCCATCAGTAACGACTGGATCAAAAAGCTATGGTACATTTACACAATGGAATTCTATGCTGCAGACAGGAAGAAGGAGCTAATATTCTATGGAACAGCATAGATGGAACTGGAAAGCATTATGCTGAATGGAATAAGCCTGGTGGTGAAAGAACAATGCCATATGATCTCACTTTTAACAGGAAGCTAAACAACAAAACAAACAGGCAAGCAAAATATAACCAAAGACACTGAAATAGAGAACACGGGAACAGTGACCAGAGTGGAGAGGGGAGAGAATTTCAGGGAAAAAGTAGAAAGAATCGGAGAAATAAGTATAAAGGACATATAGACAAATAGTAAGGTGGGGGTGGGAATTGGAGGGAGGTGGGGAGCACTGCAGGGGTGGGCTTGGATGGGAGTATAAGACAGAAAACTGTACTTGAACAATAAGTAAATATTTTTAAAGCATATTTTCATGAAACCTGAAATGATCAATGGAGAAGGTCAAGAAAATTAAAATTGATTTATATATCAAACCATCAAATTGAATAAAAATATTTTAAATTTAATTATTTTTATTATTTTTCTTCAAATAAAATTCTCTTCAATTTCTCTCCACCACTATCAACTTCATCGTACCCATCTCCACTCTCCCAGGTTTGATCCTTTCTTTCTTTGGCTTTTGCATGTGTCCTATATATGTACTCCTTGATGGCCCTTCTCCCTTTTCCTTATTATCCCCACACCCCTCCCCTCTGATTACTGTGAGTTTTTTCTTTATTTAAATGTCTCTGGTTATAATTTGTTTCCTTGTCTTATTGATAAGTTTCCACTTATAGGTGAGGTCTTGTGGTATTTTTTTCTTTCACCAGCTGGCTTATTTCACTTAGTGTAATCCTCTTCAGTTTCATGCATGCTATTGCGAAGGCATAATAATATGTTTAAAAATACATTTGATCAAGAATAACTGAACGAATTAATTCAATGCTAATTTGATAAATTAAATTAAATAGTGGATTATTTCATCAGGAAATTAATGAATAAAAATTATAGTACCTTTGCATGGTGGAATACTACACAGAAGAAAGAAAGAAGGAGCTTCTACCCTTTGCAATAGCATAGATGGAACTGGAGAGCATTATGCTAAGTGAAATAAGCCAGACTGTGAAAGATAAATACCAAATGATCTCACCATTAACTGGAACCTAATCAACAAAACAAACAAGCAAGCAAACTATAACCAGAGATATTGAAATTAAAAGCAATCTGACAGTAACCAGAGGGGAGATAGGAGGGGATATTGGGTGGAAAGCGGGACGGATTTTCAGGAACAACTATAAAGGACACATGGAAAAAAAACAAGAGGGGATTGGAATCAGGGGAGGGAAGTGGGGATAGCTGAGGTAGTGGGGTGGTGGTGGGGTTAAATGCAGACAACTGTAATTGAACAATGATAAAAATAATTTCATATATAAAAATAAAAAATGAAAAGTAATAAAATACAAATATGTAATGATATAAATAAATAATGTTTTCCAAAATTTAAAATTAATCTATTATAATAAATGTTAACTATTAAAAAATAACTATCAAATTTATTGATGAAACACAATCATTCTTATATATTTTGTATACTTATTGTTATTGTTTATTTTTATTTTTTATTATCATTGTCCCAACTTTGACCCTTTTGGGGTCTTCCACCCAGCCCACCTCTTTTGCCCACAGTCAATCCCCTCTCTGGTTTTCGTTTCTGTGAGTCATTCGTGTATTTTCTTTGACTAATTCCTACTCCTTATTTACACCTTTTTTTTTTTTTTTACCTCCCTAGCCCTTCTACATCTGTCAGTCTATCCCTTGTTTCCATATCTCTGGTTCAATTTTTTCTCATTTATTTTGTTCATTAGATTCTAGTTATAAGTGAGGTCATACAGTATTTGTTTTTTGCCAACTGGCTTATTTCACTTAGCATAATGATCTCCAGGCCATGCATACTGTCACAAAATGGACTTCTTTCTTTTTGATGTGTAGTAGACCATTGTGTAAATATGAAACAATTTTGTAACCACTCATCTAGTGATGAGCACTTGGAATGTTTTCAACACTTGACCATTGTAAATAGTACTGCTATGAACACAGGGGTGCATAAATTCTTTGTTTTGGTGTTTCAGGAGTATTAGGGTATGTTTCTAGCAGTGGAATTGCTGGGTAAAAAGGCATTTCCATTTTAATTTTTGAGGAAATTCCACATGGTTTTCACCGTGGCTTTACTAGTCTCCATTCTCATCAACAGTGCATTGGGATTCCCTTTTCTCCAAAGCCTTGGCAGCATGTGTTTGTTGATTTATTAATGATGGCCATTCTGACATGTGTGAGATGGTATCTCCTTGTGGTTTAAATTTGCATCTCTCTAATGGGTAGGGATGTTGAGCATTTTGCAAATGTATATGGGTTCTCTCTCCTCCTTGAAGAAGTGTTTATTCAGACTCTTAGCCATTTTTAATTGCATCGTATGTCTTCCTGGTGTTATGTTGTATGATATTTTTTACATATTTTGGAGATTAAACATTTGTTCAATGTATCATTGGCAAATATATTCTCCCATATAGTAACTTCACTTTTTATTTTAATGATGGCTTACTTAGCCTTGCAAAAACGTTTATGCCCTGGCTGATGTAGCTCAGTGGATTGAGCACGGGCTGCGAACCACACGATCGCGGTTCGATTCCCAGTCAGGGCACATGCCTGGGTCACAGGCCAGTTCCCAGTGGGGGACTCACAGGAAGCAACCATACATTGATATGTCTCTCCTTCTCTCCTTCCCTTCCTCTCTAAAGATAAATAAATAAAATCTTTAAAAAAAAACATTTAGATATATGCAGTCTCACTTGTTTATTTTCTATTTTATTTCCCTTTTCCTAGTAAATATATTGGTAAAAATATTGCTATGTGGTATGTCTGAAATTTTACTGCCTATGTTTTATGCTATAACTTTTGAAAAATATATTTTATTGATTATGCTATTACAGTGTTCTAATTTCTCCCCTTCACTTCCCTCCACCCTGCACACCCCCTCCCCCATCATTCCCCTCTTCCATTCATGTCCATGTGTCACAAGTTCTTTAGATTCTGTATTTCCCATAGTATTCCTGCCCTCCCCTTGACTATTTTCTACCTACCATCTATGCTACTTATTCTCTGTACCTTCTCCCCCCTTCTCCTCCCACTCCCCTGTTTCTAACCCTCCACGTGATCTCCATTTCTATGGTTCTGCTCCCAATCTAGCTGTCCTCTTGGTTTGCTTTTGTTTTAGGTGTGGTTGTTAATAACTGTGTGTTTGCTGTCCTTTCACTGTTCATATTTTTATCTTCTTTTTCTTAGATAAGCCCCTTTAACATTTCATAGAATAAGAGCTTGGTGATGATGAACTACTTGAATTTGATCTTATCTGGGAAGCACTTTATCTGCCCTTCCATTCTAAATGAAAACTTTGCTGGATAGAGTAATCTTGGATGTAGGTCTTTGGATTTCATGACTTGGAATACTTCTTTCCAGCCCCTTCTTGCCTGTAAAGTCTCTTTTGAGAAATCTGCTGACAGTCTGATGGGCATTCCTTCATAGGTGACTGTCCCCTTATCTCTTGCTGCTTATAGAATTCTCTCCTTCATTTTAATCTTGGCTAATGTAATTATGACGTGCCTTGGTGTGTTCCTTCTTGGGTCCAACTTCTTTGGGACTCTCTGAGCTTCCTGGATTTCCTGGAAGTCTATTTTCTTTGCCAGACTGGGGAAGTTCTTTTTTATTATTTGTTCAAATAAGTTTTCCACATGTGGCTGTTCCTCTTCCCCTTCTGGTACCCCTATAATTCAGATGTTGGAGCATTTAAAGATGTCCTGGAGGTTCCTAAGCCTCTCCTCATTTTTTTTTTGAATCCTTGTTTCTTCCTTCTTCTTTGTTTGGTTGTTTTTTTTCTTCCTTCTGGTCCACTCCCTTGATTTGAGTCCCAGTTTTCTTTCCATCACTATTGGTTTCCTGTGCATTTCCCTTCATTTCAATCAGTTTAGCCTTCATGTGTTCTTCTAATTTGTGGCTAAAATCAACCAATTCTGTGAGCATCCTGATCACCAGTATTTTGAACTGTGCATCTGAAAGGCTGGCTATTTCTTGGTCACTTAGAATTATAGGCTCTGGGGCTTTGAGCTGTTCTTGAGTCATAATGTTTGGTCTGTTTGCACCTGTTATGTCTGAGGGGCAGAGCCTTAGGTGTTCACCAGGGCCAGGCAACCCAGGTGCTGGGTTGTGACACTGTATGTGGAGGTGGGGTCAGAGAGGGAAAAAATGGCTCTTTGCTTTGCTCCACTCTCTCTGAGATTTCTGTCTCTTCTGCGGCTTCCCACAAGCAAACTGCACCCCTCTGGTGCTTGTTTCCAGGTGTGTGGGCCTGTGTACTCTCCAGGACCCTGTGGGTCTCTCCAATGAACTCTCTGTAGGCCTGGGAGCTTTTCCCAGCCCCCTTACCCAGAGAAAGTCTTTCCAGTTGGTGCTTTCAGGCTCTAATTCCCGATGGGGCCCTAGCCTGAGTGGTCTGTCTCACTGTTTGCTCCTTAGCTTGGTTTATCTGCGCATGAATGTGTGACCCCAGTCAACCAGCCACCCTGGGCCCTCCCTGGGTCCACCCATCGTGCGCCATCCCACACCTGGGATCCACCAACCGCCTCTGCCTCCACTTCTGGGTCAGTCAGACTGAACGATCTTTCCAGCCTGGCCCCACTCCACCGCTGACTCTGACCCTCTTACCAGTCTGGATGAATGGTTTGTTGTTGTCAGACTTCCATACAGTTCAATTTTCACTGTTTTGGCTGCATTTTTTGGTTCTAAAATTTAGCTGTCTTTAAACTTAATTGTGGGAGGGGGCACAGTGTTTCCACCTACACCTCCATCTTGGCTGGAAGTCTACGTTATAACTTTTATACCTCATGAATTATATTTAAGTCCTTTATCCATTTTGAGTTTATTCTGGTGTGTGGTGTAATTTGGTGGCATGTTTTTTTTTCCCTTCCTTCCTCCCTTCCTTCCTTCCTTCCTTCCTTCCTTCCTTCCTTCCTTTCTTTCTTTCTTCTTTCCTTCTGTCTTTGATTTTGCATGTACTAGTATAGTTCTTAATAAACACCAGTTATTAAAGAAACTATTTTTACTCCATTGTAGGCTCATGACCCTTAGTTGAATATTAATTGAAGATGGAGACATAGATTTATTTCTGGGCTTTATATTCTGTTCCATTAATCTATGTACCTTTTCTTATGCCAGTATGAGACTGTCTTGATTATAGTGGCCTTTAGTACAGAAGTAATGACTACTTGAATGTGGGTGGTAGGTAATCATGTGGGTGTAATAATTTATAGTTTTAATTTGAACATTTCACCTAAAATGTCATGTGGTGTGCTTCTGTGTGATATTGTTGTGTTAAGAATTATAAAGTTATGATTTTGCAGTTAAATATTCTGTAATGATAAGGGAGCAGTACTGTTGGAAACTG
This sequence comes from Sturnira hondurensis, assembly GCF_014824575.4. Taxonomy (NCBI): domain Eukaryota; kingdom Metazoa; phylum Chordata; class Mammalia; order Chiroptera; family Phyllostomidae; genus Sturnira; species Sturnira hondurensis. Next base: position 288,914 of record NW_028086330.1, read on the forward strand.
CTCTGCCTGGTTTCAGGAGTAGTAACTGCCCCCTATGGCTAAGCTTGAGTGAGCAACTTTTGGAATGCAAGCCACTTAGGAGACAAAGCTTGTCTCTGGCAGAAGTGCTGCTTTTGCTTCATCCCCTGCCCCCAATGCACGGTTGTATAGTCCATAATGAGTAAGACCCCTCAGAGGAAGTGCAACCTAAGCCAGACTTGATAACTTGGGAGGCCTTCATGGAAAGACTTGGGGGGCTGCAACAAAGAGGGAGTGATGGGCCCTTAGTCCCCAGCTATTATGACATAGCCCATGTCCCCATATCCGTCTGGGAGAAGCATTTCCTGGCTCTAATCCACATAAGCCTGAAAACCCATGAAGGGGGAGGTGGTGCAGCCCCTTGCCACCTAGAGCGAGATCCAGGGTAATCAAGTGTAAGAAAGAGTTCCTAAAAGTCCTGTGAAGCCTGCTTGGCTAAGAGTGTTTTCATTCATATGATAAGGGTCTGAGCAGGAAATGAATATGTCTCCCAAAGTGTCTGCAACCCCCTTACCTGACAGACACTGGCCCATACTAAACCCTCAGATTTATTTGAAATGTTATCTACTGTTTGATCCTTGCCACCTGTATTCCTGTATATTACAACACAATAAAAGCCATTGAGGAAGGGGCTCCTGGCCCTTCTCCTTTGAAAGATTGGCAACCTCTCCTCCCCAATTAGATCATGTCTTGGTAGTGTTACTTTCATTTGTGGCAGATGGGGGAACTTGCTGGCAAAGTTGCCCCAACACAGTATTTGTGTTGGATCCTGTAGGTTAATATCAGGTATTTTGATCCCTCCAACTTTGTTATTTTTTCTAAGGATTACTGAATCTATTTGTGGTCTTTTTTGATTCCATATAATTTAAAAAAATATTGTTTCTAGATCCATGAAATATTTCGTTGGTATTTTAATAGTGATTGAATTAAATTCATGGATTGCTTTGGGGGATTATGAGCATTTTAATGATTTTCCCAATCAATAAACATGGTCTTTGCTTCAAGTTATTTGTATTGTCTTTAATTTCTTCAATGTCCTATAATTTTAAGATTAAAGGTCTTTACATATTTGGTTAATTTTTACTTGGGTACTTTATTATTCATAATGCTATGGTAAATGAGATTTTTTTCTTAGTTTCTCTTTCTGATAATTTGTGTTGTTCTATAAGCATGCTATCAATTTCTGCATAATAATTTGTAACCTGCTCTTTTGCTGAATTCACTTATTAGGTTGACAGTTTTTTGTGGAGACTTTAGTATTTTGTATATAGACTCTCATGACAATGGCATAAAATGACAGTGCAATTCCTTTCCAACTTGGATGCCTTTTATTTTTTTATTTATTTAATTCTTGTTCAAGTACAGTTTTCTGTCTTATATTCCCAGCCCCAGCCCTGCACTCCCCCAGTGCTCCCCACCTCCCTCCCATTTCTGCCCCCCACTATAGTTATTGTCCATGTGTCCTTTATACTTATTCATGTGAGTCCATCTCCTTTTCCCCTATGATTCTCTCCCCTCTCCCCTCTGAACCCTGTCAGCCTGTTCCATATTTGAATGCCATTGGTCATATTTTGCTTGCTTGTTTGTTTTGCTGTTTAGATTCCTGTTAATGGTGATATCATATGGTATTTGTCTTTCACCGTCTGGCTTATTTATTTCTTTTTTTTTTTCTAATCACTATGGCTTGAAATTCTAGTGCTTTGTTGAATAAGTGGTGAAACCAAGCTCATTAGTTTTGTTCATAATCTTAATGAAAATTATTTTAGTGTTTTCACACTTAGTATGATGTTGGATGTAGGTCTCTCATATATGGCCTTTATCATGTCAAGGAATCCTCCCTGTACTCCCACTTTGCTGAGTGTTTTTATCATAAATGTGTGCTGTAACCTATCAAATGCTTTTTCTGCATCTGTTTATATGATCATGAGATTTTTGGCTTTCCTTTTATTTATGTGATGTATTACATTTATTGATTTGCCAATATTGTACCGTCCTTGCATCCCTAGAATGAATCCCACTTGATCATGGTGTATGACCATTTTAATGTATTGTTGGGTGAAGTTTGCAAAATATTTTGTTGAGGATTTTAGTGTCCATGTTCATCAGCAATAATGCCCTGTAATTTTCTTTCTTTGTTGTGTCTTTATCTAGTTTTTGGATTAGGATGATGCTGGCCTCATAAAAAGAGTTTGGGGATCTTCTTCTTGGATCTTTTGAAATAGTCTGTGGGGCTAGCTCTTCCTTATTTTTTTTAATATGATAGGGCTAGTTCTTCCTTAAATGTTTCATAAAATTCTCCTGTGTAACTATCTATTTCAGGAATTTTGTGTGCCAGGGTTTTTTTTTTTTTTCCAGAGTCTTTTGATTACTACTTCAATTTCATCAGTTGTTGTAGTCTGCTCAGGCTTTCTGATTCTTCTTCATTCAGTTTTACAAGATTATATATTTTTAGAAAAATTTCCATTTCACCCTGAAATGGTGAAATATTTTTTCACCATTTGAAATATTTTTGAAATAGTTTTGAAATATTTTTTCTGATATAAATATTGTCACTCCAGCTTTTTTCTGTATTCATTTGCTTTGAATATGTTTTTCAAACCCTTCACTTTCAGTCGATGTAAATTATTTGTTCTGAGGTGGGTCTCTCATAGGCAGCATATGTATGAGTCATGTTTTCTTCAACTACTGTATGTTTTTTTGATTGGAGCATTTAATGTAGTCACATTTGCCATTATTATTGATAGATATTTATTCATTTCCTCCCTTTGTACCTGTGTTCCTCTCTTTCTCACTTTTTTTGTTTACAAAGTAAATAAAGTCACTTTGGTATATTTTGCAGTGTTGGTTTGGTGGCATTGTACTGTTTCAGCCTTCTTTTAACTGCGAAACTCCTTATTTTACTTTCCATTTTAATTGAGAGCCTTGCCGGGTAGAGTAGTCATGGTTACAGAGCTTTATTTTTCATTGCTTCAATATTTTTTTTTTCCATTCTCTCCTGGCTTGCTGTGTTTCTGTTGAGAAATCTGTTACTAGCCTTATTGAAGCTCCTTTGTATGTTACTTCTGTTTTCTCCCTTGCTGCTTTTAAGATTCTCTCTTTGTCTTTAAAACTTGCATTTTAATTATGATGTGACTAGTAGTAGGCCTCTTTGGCTTCATCTTGATTGGGACCCTCTGTGGTACTTAAACTTCTGTGGTTTTTACCCTCTTCGGGTTCAGAAATTTTTCTTTCATTATCTTTTCAAAAAGGGTTTCTATCCCTTTTTTATTTTCTTCTCCTTTTGGTATTCCTATAATTTGAGTCTTGTTGTCTTTCATGTTGTCTTGGAGTTCCCTTACACTTCATATTTTTTGAGATTTTTACTTTTGTATAACTGCTCTGCCAGGGTGTTTATTTCTACCTTGTGTTCCAGCTCACTAATTCACTCCTCTGCTTCATCCATTTTATTTCAGAAAGTGTATTCTTTATTTCTTTCCAGTTCTTGCTTATAGTTTCTATTCCCTTTTTCATACAGTTGTAGTTCTCACTCAGTTCATTGTAATGGTCTGTGAGTTCTTTGAGCATCTTTATAACCATTCTTTTATATTCTATATCTGATAGTTTGCTTGACTCCATTTCATTTAGCTCTTTTAGTAGGAAGTCTTCCATTTCTTTTGACTGCAGTTTATTTCTTTGTCTATTCATTTAAGTGACTCTGTTTGCTTCTGTGCTTCCTGATGCTCTCCTTTGCTAGCTCTCTTTGTAGGGTGAACTTCTATTGTAGGTATTCTGTGGAATTCAGTGCTGTCTTTGATATTCTTATCTGGATGATCCAGGGTTGCCCTTTCTTCTATTTGTGTGGGCTCTCATGTTCTACTTAGCTTTTGCCCATGTTTACTTGGGTTTATTTGTGTTCACAACTCCTACATCATCTTGTATGTTCTCAGTGGTGAGGCAAAGACAAAACTGATTTGGAGAGCAGGAGAGCATTCTATAGGATTGAAAGTACCAACAAGTAGAAAACAGATAGGAAATCCTTTGGGGAAGTACAGAGATAAACATAATATTTCACTCCACTAGCCACTTTGTATGAAAGGTGAAAAAGAGGTAAGACTCTATTAGAGAGGAGAAGGAATGTGAGGTGAATCCTGGAAACAGTTTTGTGTGGTTAAATTACGAGATATAGTGACAGTTACACGACAACTAGGCATAATGTGCGAGAGAATAGAGTTAACCACAACAGTACTAAAGCTCAGATAATGGAATGGGTCAAGATGAGGGAGGCATGCTGTGTAGTATTTATAATAATAAGGAACAATAATTATTTACAATAATAGTGGAACAACAATAATATGACAAGAACTATATGATCTGAGAAAAAAAGAATAGAAAGTAAAAAACCAAGAGGAGTGTGTTATTGGAATATGAGTGAAGTAAAAGAGAAAAACTAAAATGCAATATGAAAGAGAGAACAAGGAAACCCAGTGAAATAATGCAATTAAACAAGTAAACCAAATGAAGAAAGCTAAATAGAAGAGAAATAAAAAAATAAAAATAAAGAATGAAAAATATTGAAAAAAATAAAAATAAACAATAAAATGCAAGTTCAATAGGATAGCAAAGTGAAAATTGTCTCAGTTTCTCAGTTGTTGTTATTAGCCTTGTGATCCCTCTCTCAATATGTTTTTGGTCTCTTCACAGCTCCAGGTCTTATTGTCTCATACTTGGGAAAAGAAAAAGGAAGGATAAAAAGAAGCCTCCTGCTGACTTTAAACACTTAAGGATTTCTGCTGGTCTTCCTGGATGATGAAGGTAGAGGGGCTGGGCTTCACGTTTTTACTTTCCTGTGGTTTCGTGAGAGTGGGGGCTAGGTCTGGACTACATTATTCACATGTGCCCAGCCTCCAGCCCCAGAAATCAGAGCTCTGATGGGCCCCCATTGTCCCTCTGTGCCAGGTGGGCACCTTTAATCCACCACGTTGCTCCGCATACCTGTGACATGCCCTGATTTGGAGCAAATCATGCCCCCTTTACTCCCTCTTCACTAACCCAGCCACTGTGCAAGTGTTCCTTAAACAGTGGCTAATGGCCTGCTTTGTGTGTGTGTGTGTGTGTGTGTGTGTGTGTGTGTGTGTGTAAATTATTCTTCTTCATGCCCACCTTACTTAAAAAGCTTTCAGCTTTTCACACACTCAACACTCTGAACAGTCCCAAGACTCTCTGGTCAATCACAGCCCATATCTTCTACTTTCTCCTGGGTGTCACCTGGGTACATAATTTATCTGGTTACTGTCCTAACCAGTGAGCACAGTTGTAGCTGGGAAACACCACCTATGTGCATCTCCCACTGTGTCTTTATCCCCCCCAGAAACTTCAAGCATCCAGGTCTTTCCTGATGCAGGCTGCCTTGCTTGCCTTAGTAAGGGAGGGACCTGCAGAGTTACAATTGCTGATTTGGCTCTCCTCCAATGCCCTTGTGCCAGGCACCAAACCGGGGACCATTGCAGCCTTGGTCCCCACGCAGGTCCCAAGGACCTTACTATTCCCATGCAATCTTCTTGCTGTGTGTTTTTTAATGTCCTCCATGATTTTGGCTTCCAAATTTCATAAAGCCTGGGATTCCACTGGCTGTTCACTTTTTTCTTCTAACGATCAGCTAGGCATCCCAGTTGGGTTCACAACCAAGTGGATTCAATTCTCACCTACATCTCCACCATCTATAGTACCCCTCTTTAAAGTTTCTCTAATGCTCCATCATCAACTTTCTAAAATGAATGCATTGGCCCAACAAGGTTAACTCTTGTCTTTCTAATTTATGCCTATGAGACTACAAAAGCCCTATGTCTATTAGTTTAGATTTATAATAAACTTGGTCCAGTCATGGAAGCCTGGATTATATTGGGTATTTCAATAGAAAGATGTTAATATAAGAACGTGATTAAATAAGTATTGAATGATTGGAGAAGCAAAACGAGAACACTGAGGTAAAACAGAAGAGTTGAAGAAAGACTATATTCTGGAGAAAAAGAGTGAAGATGTTGGGTTATCAGAAGATAAAAGCTCAGAAATTGTACTTTCTGTTGGTTATTCCATCTGTGACCAGATTCAATATGACAGTGTTAGGGATGTCCTAAAACAGCTAAGCCTGGAAAAAACCTGCTGTCTAGGTGATAAGCCATTACTAAGATGATGGTAATAGGAACAATAAGGTTCGCTTCTTGTTTTCGACTTCTTCTCTAGTTCCTTAACTGAAAGCCAAGTGAGAGTAGAGAAATATTGTTTGAAAGGTGCTTGTCCTAGTATCAAAAATGAAATACAATTGTGCTTTGGAGTTGAGAAACTATAGTCAAATTAGTGGCATCCACATCTCAAAAATGTTACCGTGTAGTAAATCGGGGGTTCATTAAATGTTAATTGTTGTTATTTTTAATTATAATTTTTCACTAATAAATTGTTTTGTAGTAATTTTTTCTTTATAACTAATTCTGGTTAATGTTTTAAATTCTAATATATTATTTTGTTGAATTTGAGTAAATGTATTCTAAATAAATGTTTATATATTGTTAATTTAAAAAAAATTGGTTGTTGTTCAAGTACACTTTTACTCCCACGCCAGCCCACCCACCCAGTGCTCTTCACCTACTTCCCATTTCCACCTCCCTTAGTTGTTGTCCATGTGCCTTGTATACTAGTTCCTGTGAATACTTCCCCTTTTCCCCTGAAATTCCCTCCTCACTCCCATCTGGTCACTGTGCCCCTATTCTCTATTTCAGTGTCTTTGGTTATATTTTGCTTGCTTGTTTGTTTTGTTGTTTACCTTCCTGTTAAAGGTGAGATCATATGGTATTTGTCTTTCAACACCTGGCTTATTTCACTCAGTATAATGCTTTCCAGTTCCTTCCATGATGTTGCAAAGGGTAGGAGCTCCTTCTTCCTTTCTGCTGCATAGAATTCCATTGTGCATGTGTACCATAGTTTTTTGATCCATTCATTTGCTGGCGGGCCCCTAGGTTGCTTCCAACACTTGGCTATTGTAAATTGTGCTGCTATGAACATTGGGGTGCATAAGTTCTTTGGGGTTGGTGTTTCGGGGTTGTTAGGATATAATCTTAGCAGTGGAATTACTGGGTCAAAAGACAGGTCCATTTTTAGTTTTCTTAGAAAATTCCATACTGTTTTTCATAGTGGTTGTACCAGTCTGCAATCCCACCAACAGTGAACTAGGGTCCCCTTTTCCCCACAACCTCTCCAGCACTTGTTGTTTGTTTCTTTGTTTATGATAGCCATTCTGACTGGTGTTAAGTGGTATCTCATTGTGGTTTTAATTTGCATCTCTCTGATAGCTAGCAATATTGAGCATCTTTTCATGTGTCTCTGGATCCTCTGTATGTNGTAAGTTGATGCTCGAGTTTCTTTTTTTTTTTTTTTACATGTAGCTGTCCAGTTCTCCCAACACCCTTTGTTGAAGAGGCTATCTTTACCCCACTTTATGTTACTGCCCCCTTTGTCGAATATTAATTGACTGTAGAGAGTTAGGTTTATTTCTTGGATCTCCATTCTGTTCCATTGGTCTATGTGCCTGTTTTTATGCCAGTACCAGGCTGTTTTTATCAGATATTGTGATTCTTCCTACTTTGTTTTTCTTTCTCAAAATTGCAGCTGCCATTCAGGGTCATTTATGGCTCCATATAAATTTTTGAAGTGTTTGTTCTATGTCTGTGAGGTATGCCATTGGTACTTTAATAGATATAGCATTGAATCTGTAAATTTCTTTGGGTAGTATAGACATTTTGATTATGTTGATTATTCCAATCCATGAACATGCTATATATTTCAATTTGTTTGTGTCTTCCTTGATTTCTTTCTCCAGTGTTGTATAGTTTTCTGTATTCAGGTCTTTTACCTTCTTCATTAGGTTTATTCCTAGGTATTTTATTTTTCTTGTTGCTATATTAAATGTGATTTTTTTAAAATTTCTGCTTCTGTTGTTTCATTCTTGTCATAGAAAAATACCTTTGATTTCTGGATATTGACTTTGTATCCTGCTGTTTTGCCAAATTCATTTATTAGGTTGAGAAATTTTGGGGTAGTCCGTAGAATTTTCCATGTACACTATCATGTCATCAGCAAACAGTGACAGTTTTGTCTCCTCCTTTCTGATTTGAATGCCTTTTATTTCCTTTTCTTGTCTGATTGCTGTGGCTAAAACTTCCAATACTATATTGAATAGAATTAGTGAAAGTGGACAAACTTGTCTTGTTCCTGATCTCAGCGGAAAAGATTTTAGTTTATCCCCATTGTGTATGATGTTGGCTGTAGGTCTCTCATATATGGCCTTTATTATATTGAGGAATGCTCTCTCTATTCCCACTTTGCTGAGTGTGTTTATCATAAACGGGTGTTGTACCTTATTAAAAGCTTTTACACATCTCTTGATATGATCATGTAATTTTGTCTTTGCTTTTGTTTATATGATGTATTACATTTACTGATTTGCAAATATTGAGCCATCCTTGCATCCCTGGGACAAATCGCACTTGGTCATGGTGTATCTTTTTAATGTACTGTTGGATGAGGTTTGCAAATATTTTGTTGAGGATTTTAGCCTCTATGTTCATCAGTGATATTGGCCTGAAGTTTTCTTTCTTTGTTGTATATTTATCTGGTTTTGGGATTCGAATGATGCTGGCTTCATAAGGAGAGTTTGGGAGTCTTCCATCATTTTGGATTTTTTGGAATAGCCTGTGAAGAATATGGGTTATCTCTTCCTTAAATGCTTTGTAGAATTCTCCTGTGAAACCATCTGGTCCAGGGCTTCTGTGTGTTGGGAGATTTTTGATTACTTCTTCAACTTCATTTGCTGTTATTGGTCTGTTCAGGCTTTCTACTTCTTCTTCATTGAGTTTTGGAAGATTATATATTTTTAGAAATCTGTCCATTTCACCTACGTTTTCAAATTTTTTGGCATTGAATTCTTCATAGTAATTTCTTACAATGAGTTGTATTTCTGTGGTGTCAGTTGTAATCTCTCTTCTTTCATTTCTGAATGTATTCATTTGGGTTCTCTCTCTTCTCTTCTTGATGAGCCTGCTTAAAGGCTTGTCCATTTTGTTTATCTTTTCAATATACCAGCTGGATTCATTGATATCTAGAATTTTGCTTTTAGTCGTTATGTCATTTAATTCTGTTCTGATCTTGGTTATTTTCCTTTCTTCTACTTGCTCTGGGCTGTCTTTGTTGCTGTTCCTTTTTGTTCTTGTAGGTGTAGGGTTAGGTTGTTTGTTTGAAATATTTCTATCCAGTTTAGGTAGGCCTGTATTGCTATGAACTTCCCTCTCAGGGCTGCCTTCACTGTGTCCCATAATTTTTGGTTTGTTGTGAGTTCATTTTCATTTTTTTCCAGAAACTTTTTGATTTCTTTCCTAATTTGGTTCTTGACCCATTCATTGTTAATAGCATGCTATTCAATCTCCATGATTTTGAATTTTTGGGGTCTTTTTTCTTGGGGTTGTTTTCCAGCTTAAGTCCCTTGTAATTGAAGAAAATGCTTGGGATGATTTCAATTGTTTTAAATTTGGGGGGCTTGTTTTCTGTCCTAACATGTGGTCTCTCTTCGAAAATGTCCCATGTGCCTTTGAAAAGAATGTGTTTTTTTTGCTTCTTTGGGATGAAGGGATCTCTATATATTAGTTAAGTCCATTTCATCTACAGCATTGTTCAATGCCACAATATCTTTGTTGCTATTTTGTTTGTAATATCTGTCCATTCCTGACAGTGGGGTATTAAAATCCCCAACTACAATTGTGTTGCTGTCAACTTCTTTCTTGAAGGCCTCTAAGATGTTCTTTTTATATTTGGGTGCTCCTATGTGGGGTGCATATATATTTACAATGTTTATGTCTTCTTGGTGGAATCTTTCCTTGAGTATTATGAAGTGACCTTCTGGGTCTCTTTTTATAGCCCCTTTTTGAAGACTATTTTCTCTGATATGACTGGTGCTATCCTGGCTTTTTTTTTCTGTCTGTTTGCTTGGAACATTTGTTTCTAGCCCTTCCCTTTTAATATCTGTAGGTCTTTTTCCTAAAGGGGGCCATTTATAGACAGCATATGTATGGTTCATGCTTTCTTATCTATTCATCTATTATATGTCTTTTGATTGGAGCATTTAACCCATTTACATTTAAGGTTATTATTAATAGGTACTTATTCATTGCCATTTTTATACCTGTGTTTCTCTTTGTCTCTCTCTTTTTCTTCCTTTTCTTAAAGCATTCCTTTTAGTATTTCTTGTAGAGCTGGTTTGTTGGAGTCATATTCTTTTAGACGTCTTTTGTCTGGGAAGCTCTTTATTTGGCCTTCTATCTTGATTGAGAACCTTGCTGGGTAAAGTAACCTTGGTTGTAGGCTTCGGTTTCTCATTACTTGGAATATTTCTTTCCATTCTCTTCTTGTTTGGAGTGTTTCCATTGAGACGTCAGAAGCTAATTTTGTTGGGGCTCTCTTGTATGTTACTCCCCCCCCTTGCTGTGTTTAAATTCTCTCTTTGTCTTGGAGTTTTGCCATTTTAATGATGATGTGTCTTGGAGTGGGCCTCTTTGAGTTCCTCTTGATTGGGACTTACTGTGATTCCTGGAATTGTGTAACCTTTTCTCTCATCAAATTAGAGAAATTTTTCATCATTATTTTTTCAAAGAGGTTTTCTATTTCTTGTTCTTCTCTTCTCCTTCTGGTATCCTTATATTCGGATATTTTTTAAAAGATCTTATTTATTTATCTTTAGAGTGGAAAGGAAGGAGAGAAGGAGTGAAACATCAATGTATGGTTGCCTCTTGTGAATCCCCTGCTGGAAACGGCCTGCAACCCAGGCATGTGCCCTAACTGGGAATTGAACTGCGATCGTGTGGTTCGCAGGCCCATGCTCAATCCACTGAGCTACACCAGCCAGGGCCCTATATTCGGATATTTTTATGTTTCATATTATCTTGCCTTTCTCTTAATCTCTCTCCATTTTTTTCTGAGCCTTTTTTTCTTTTTCTTGCTCTTTATGGGTGACTTTTTCTACTTTGTCCTCCAACTCACTGATCCTACCTTCTGCTTCATCAATTCTGCTTTTGATTCCTTCCACTGTGTTCTTCAGTTCTGCAATGATATTCTTCATTTCCTCTTGGCCATTACTGATAGTTTCTATTTTCTTTTTTCTCTTGATATAGTTTGCAGTGAGCTCATTGTAATCCCCCTGTAGTTTCTGGTAGCTTATTGTGAGCTCTTTGAACTTCCTGATAACCAGTGCTTGGAATTCCATATTTGATAGCTGACTTTCCTGGACTTCATCTAGCATTCTTTCTGAGGATTCCTCCTTTTCTTTCATTGGGGGGATTGCTTCTCTGTCTTCCCATTGTTTGTGAGACTCTTCATGTTAGCTTCAGTTTCTTAAATTAATTTGTTCTGGCTTCCTGGATTTAGGGTGTGAACTTCTGTGGTATAATACCTGTGAGATTCAGTGGTTCAGTCTCCTTGATCTCCCAAACTCACTGGTCTTGGTCTGTCCTTTACATTGGCTCTGAGTTGCTTTTTGGGTTTTTGTTGTGTTTGGCTCTTTCTTTTGTGGGTCCTTCCAACCAGCTTGTGAACTGATGGTCCCTCTCTCCACTATCCATTTTAATTTGTTGTGCTGGTGAGGACAGGTTTTTGGAAGCTAGTTCTGTGTGTTTTGAGGGTTCTATGTTGCTCTTGTTCAGGGTTTTGAGGATTCTCTTTTGCTCTTGTTCAGCTGTTTGCCCTGTGTAGTTTCTCCACTGTTTAGTTGTATTTCCAGATAGGTCTTAGGTTGAGGCTTGTGTAGTGTCAACTCTCTCCTTTACCTCCTTCTGTTACTATCTGTTTGTGGTTCCTTTGTTGTTGGATTTCCTCTTCCAGTGGGTATCCTCATGTTCACCACTTCTACCTACTCTTTTTGTGTGTATGTGATCAGTTGGAGGGGAAGGCAAAATGGTTTATGAAAGCAGGAGAGTATTCTGTGATATTTACAGTAACAGCTGGTAGAGAAGTGATAAGAGATTCCCTGTCTATGTACAGTGATAACCTTCATCTTCAACCCAACTAGCCACTTTTTAGAAAGGATGGAAAGAAGATAAGGCTCTTGTTGGGGAGGGAAGGTTTTTGAGTTGGATGTAGGAAGCAGTGAGGTTGAAAGAGGTCAGATTCTGAGGTAAGGTGACAATAAAGGATGGTAAATAGGTGTAGTGTGAGAGAGAATAGAGTTAACCACTACAGTATTATAGTTCAGGAAACAATGATGTGGGCTAAGATCTGGGAGGGGGTTATAGTATTTATGATAGTATGTAACAGCTTTTATTTACAATAATATTAGAGCCACAATCATATGACAGAATCTATGGAATACCAAAAACTTAGGGAGTGTTGGACCCTCAATAGTGTATTAATGGAGCAAGGGGAAGTAAAGGACAGTAAATTAGTAATACACTATGAATAAGGGGACAGGGGAAATCTGTCAAGTGATACAATATATCCAGCCAAGGTACAGAAGACTATAGAGAATGAGGAGGAATACAAAGATACTATTAAAATAAAAGATGTAAGAATAATGAAAAAATAATTCAAGTATGCAGTAACTTGTAGTTATTTCTACTATAGCAAAGTGAAATGTGTCTGTCTGCCTCTACTGTTGGGATGCCCCCTCTTTGGATCCAACTGTGGTCTTTTTGCTGTTCCAAGTGTTTTATCTCACTTGTGTGTGTGTGTGGGGGGGGTGTGAAAGAAAAAAGTCAGCAGAAGGGAAGAAAAAGAGGTAAGTTTGGAAAGAAAGGAAGAAGAAATAAAACAAGAAAGAAGAAGAGAGAGGGTAAAAGTATTGAAAGATAAAACAATAATAAAGTTAAAAAATAAAAGATTATTAAAAAAACAACAACAACAAAAACCCTCTTGTTGGTTTCCAGCTGGCCAAATCTCTTTTTCTGGTCTCACTGGCTGCAGCAGTCTAAGGGGCAATTGGTGTGGCCTTTCTTTCTTCTCAGTGTACTCAGCCGCTCTCACCAGCGCTCTCCCAAGATGCAGATTGGCACCTTTTCCAGCACTCCACTGAGAGAAGACTTGCCCCTGGAGTCACAGTCCTGGGCTGGGGTGCGGCCTCATACTCCCAGCCAGGCTTCCCTGGTCCCTCAGGCTTGGATGAGAACCTTTCCCAGTGCTACGGGGGAATGCAAGGGCGACTCTCACTTCTCACCAGCCAGGGACCACAGACTCCAAGGGTGATCAAAACCCCCTCGTTTGCTTCCTTGTGCCTATTCCTTTCTCTGACACTTTAAACAAACAGATCTCTCCTGGCATTTTTCAAACTGCACCCAGCAGGATAGGGAGGGAGCTGATGACCTGGCTCTCTCCCAGGGACCTTGCTGCCAGCCCTCGGCTCCCAAAGAGTTTGAAGCAGACCCAGCCTGGGCCCTGGCATAACCTGGAGGAGGTGGCACCCTTGGCCTGCGGCCTCTGCGCTGTTCCCTTGGACCTTATTGACCTGAAGCCCTCTCCTCACTGTCTGATCCTTCAGTGTCCACTACAATTTCTGGACTCATATTTTTCTATATGCTGGGTCACTGTTGGCTATTTGCTGTGTTCCTCTGCATATTGGCTGGTTTTTTCTCCCATCATGGGGTGAAGCTGAATCCTTTGTCCTCCTCCACTGCCATCTTCTCCTCAATAGATCTATTGTTAACTTTTTATACATTAATATATGACCACTTTTAAATATGATTTTAAATATACCTTTCTGTTCATTACATAGGTTCTATGTGCACTATATAACTCTATTTTTAGTTTGATGCTCATATTTTCTATATCCCAAGTAATTTTTGAAAATCTTTGAGTTATGACTCTAGGAGGGCAAAGTTATTTTATTTTTAGTATTACTATGGAATTTGTCTATTTTATTTTTTAAATCTGTATTTTTTAAATGTATCCAATATTCATTATATTTTCTTTTTAACCCTGTTGCTAATTTTTTATCTTAATTATGATATTTTATTTTAATGTCTGACAGATCTACTTATTTCTTTTTTAAATGTGTTTTTATATACTAGACATTTTCCCATCTTCAAATACTATGCAGATATCATGAGTTCCAGCTGTTTCTTTACATAATTGGGCATTTTTTCTAACTTATAAAAAAGGGTAACATTTTTAAGATCTCTGTGCTGTTAGCTCTGCATTTTCTTTCTACATAGATCCATATCCTCTGTTCCTGTATGACTATCAAAAATCAAGTCCCTCTAACACAATCGTGGTTCGATTACCAGTCAGGGCACATGCCTGGGTTGCAGGCCAGTTCCCAGCAAGGGCCAGGTCCCAGCAGGGAATGCACCAGAAGCAACCATACATTGATATTTCTCTCCTCTCCTTCCCTTCCCTTTTAAGATAAATTTAAAGACACTTAAATACAGAATGTGCTGACAGGGTCCAGAGGGGAGAGAAGCACAGAGTAAAAGGGGAAGGACTCACATGAATAAGTATGAAGGACACATGGACAATAACTAAGATGGGGGGCGGAGATGGGAGGGGGTGGGGAGCACTGGGGGGGGCAGGGCTGGGAATACAAGAAAGAAAACTGTACTTGAACAAAAGTTAAATTAAAAAAATTTTAAAAATTATATTAAAAAAATCAAGTCCCTCTAAACAAAAATTTCTGTATGTCTTGCGGTTTTTTATCTCTATTTTTTCTATTCCATTGTTATTTCCTTTCATTTGACATTTGTCTAATTAATAGGGAAAATCATGATATTATTGTTGAATATCTATCTACATCTACATATTTATATATATTCTATGGTTTTAGAAATTAAGTACTAATTATAGTTTATGAACATTAACCTCACTATGCATAATTTCATACAAGATTTTACATTTTCTTCTATAAGTACTTTATTCTAGAAATCAGGTTAAACAAGTGCAGTCTGGTGGAACAAATTATGTCTCTTCTAAATATTGTGGAATATCTCAATAGGAAGATGCATTAGTGTGAAGTTGGGTAGAATTTCTCTTTTCAGAAGGGACCACATATCTTGCTATATCATAAAGTAGACATATTCTCTTGCAAGAGTGGAGATGTACTTGAATTAGCTATATTAAGTTGAATAAATGTATTTAAATATGAGGCAGACGCTGGCCCTCAGTGCTCACGGCATTATGGATGAGATATGAGACAAATTCACATGGACTACCAAGTCCTGTGGAGGAAAAGGGACAGCATAACTACTCCCTCAAAGGGGGAGCGCCTCAGAGTGGGCTGGCCCCTCTCTCAAGGGGAGAGGGTAGTGACCCTTGCCCGCACAGGCTTTTAGTGGGTTCAATTAGAACAGGAATGCAGGTAAAGTTCATTAATCATTGCCAGACAGTAAGGATCAAACAATAGATAACAAAGAACTCTGAGGGCCTATTCTGTGTTAGGGTCTGTTAGCTAAAGAGTTACAGAACTTTGGGAAACAAACTTGTTTCCTGTTTGGACCTTTATCACTTAATTAAGAGCATTCTTAGCAAAGTGGGTTTCACAGAATTTTACATATTCTTTCTCAGGCCCAATCTCCAGGGGACCCACCCTTTCTAGCACAGGGCTGCACTGCCCTCTGTCATTGTTTCAGGCTTAAATCAGGCTAAGGAAGCAGGTAGCCAAGGAATTAGGAGACTTCTCACAGACAGAATCAGGACTCAGGCTTTGTCAAAGCCAGGGGGTGAGAGTCCATCATCCCCTTTCTCCATAGTCCCCCAGGTCCTTCCCTGGGGCCTCCACATGATCATGCCTGTCTTATGTCATTCCCCCCTTGGGGAATCTTGCCTGTCATTGGCTGACTGATCAAGCACCAGGGGCCAGTTATGGAAAAAGGAGCAGAAGTGGTGCTCCTGCCAGGGAGACAAGCTTTGTCTCCTTCGTGGCTTATGGTCCAAAGGTCACTCACTCAGCCTTAGCCATTGGCGGGGGGGAGGTTACAGCTTCTGAAACCAGGCAGGGTGGTCCTCAAGATAAATATAAATACATAAATTTATAAGAAATATGAGCTTAGAATTGTCATTGTTTAAAAGATAATTTTAAGCCAGTGAGTTCTTCCATTTTGTTAAATTGTATTATGTTCTATATAAAAATGAAAAAAATAATTCACTAAGGTATAAGGTAAAGATAGCTGTTAGATGAAAAAAAAAAGGTGTACAATTTTATCCCAATCTGTCTCTTACTTCCACCACTTTATAAAAACTTCCTTTGTAAAGGTTATCAGTGAACTCCACTTGGGTAAATCTTGTAGTCACTTTTGCTTTTATTTTACTTTATTTATGAGTAGTATTGGCCATAATTATAAGTATCCTCCTTTGATAGCATTTCTTCTTTTGACTTTCAAGTTCCTACATGTCCATGGTTTTCATGCAACCATATTAATGCCTTCTGTTAGGTCATCCTTTATGATCTCCTATTTCAAAAAGTATCTCAGGTCTTAGTTTTTGATTCTCTTTTCTAAACACAATGACTCCCTTAATTTAATTTAGTTTTATTATTTCTAAGTACCTACATGCCTATATTACCCTGTGTATGAAACCCATATATTTATGTTTATTTGCATTATCCCACTTGAATGTAAAATATATTTTTAAGTTTTTTTTAAGTTTTTTTTCAAAGTTAACATGCCCCAAACTACTTTTCTGATAGGTCTATCTCAAACTGCTTTACTAGAGACTTCTCCATCTCAATTGAAGTGATGGAATTCATCCTCTTAGTTTCTTAAGCCAAATCCATGGATTCATTTCCGATTCCTCTCCTACACAACCAATACAAAATAAAATATTTTTGGCTCTGCCTTTACAATATGTTCAAAATACACTTGTTACCTTGTTGTCTATTAGTACACTGATCTAAAGCCACTATTAATAATATTATTATTGTCTTGTTATAGAACTCCACCAAGGTTGTTCTGGAACAACTGTGGGGTTCAGTTGCCTGCCATGAAGAAGTGTGACTCACAATGCAAGAGTTTGGTGGAATAGGAAATGGATCATTAATTTAAATCATTCAGATTTATAATAATGGCAGATTTCTGCCATTAAATCCTGCTCTCTTTAAAAACATCCAAAAGTTTATAGTTCTGCCTATTTTTGCCCAATCAGGCCAATTTTGGAATACACCATTTAGAGGTACTGTCTTTCAGAAAAGCAGAAGTCCGCAGATCAGCATTTCTAACCACCATGCAACTCCAATTGTCCCTCACAAATCTGCGTGGTTATAATTTAAGTGCCTCACAGCCCCATTAGCTCTGCCACACTGTCTTCTCCAGGCAGATTAAAATCTAGGTGGCTGGGCAGGTCCACTGCCGTACTGTCAGCTCTGGTGATTCACTAGACTTCTGGCTTTCAGACCACCTCACTCTTACTCCCAACTATGTATCTCTCCTCTCTTACGCCAGATGATGTGTCTTCCTTCTCTCTCCAGCTTTCAGACCTTATGGCTCTCTCTCTCTTCTCTTTCAGCCCACCCTCATTTAAATGCTCAGGCCAGAACTTTCTGTGTGACCTCATATCCAGCCCTTCCTATGATGTGTTATTATCTGCCATTTTTGCCAGCTGCCCTGTATCCTTTACTTTCTTTTGCTTGTAATCTTTAGTCAGGAGAAAAGTTCCCAGTGATGCATGAATATCCAGAGTGGGCTGCTGCCCCCTACCTCTTGCACGGGTGCAATATGAGCTCCCCCAGCTATATCACAAGTCTCAGTATTTCCACAGTCACATATATAATTCATCCCAAATGGCAGCCCCCTCACTTAAGGAAGGCACAGTATTAACTTTCCTTTGTTATGCAATATATCTTAAAAAATGGAGCTCGGGCCTGCAAACCACATGATCATGATTCAATTTCCAGTCAGGGCACGTGCCTGGGTTGCAGGCTAGTTCCCAGCAGGGGACTCACGAGAGGCAACCATACATTTATATTTCTCTCCTTCTCTCCTTCCCTTCCTCTCTAAAAATAAATAAATAAAATCTTTAAAAAAAACATATCAGTAATTCCCCATTCCCCAATCAAGGATTGTGGAAGTTAAGCTCTGAACCTCTGTACAGTCTTCTTTTGATCTCTCTGTTCCATCCTACCCCACAGCAATCTCTCTCAATAATGCAAACATAATAATTTCTCTAAGCCATTAATGGAATCATAACACTCTTCTCCTTAAAGTACTATTATAAAGTATATTTTTCTATATATTTACATTTAAAATATTTTATTTATTTATTTTTTAGAGAGAGGAAGGATGGGGAGAAAGAAAGGGAGAGAAACATCAATGTGTGGTTGCCCCTCATGCACCCCCTACTGGGGAACTGGCTCACAACTTAGGCATGTGGCCTAGGCTGGGAATCAAACCAGTGACTCTTTGATTCACAGGCCCACACTCAACCACTGAGCCACACCAGCCAAGGCTATATGTACACTTTTTTCCTTTACCCAGTTAGGGAAGATTTAGTCATCATTTCTTCAAACAAGTTCTCTCTCCCTTGCTGTCTCTTTTCTTGTACCTTTATAATGCAGATGTTGATATGCTACATATTGTCTCAGAGGTCCCTTAAATTGTTCATATACATATACATAATATATATGCATGTAATGTAACATATATACATATAATGTATATATACATATATGTGTATGTAATGAACTTTCTGTGTGACCTCATACATATATTTGCTGGTCTGATTGAGTGTTTTCTTCTACCTTGTCTTCTAAATCTCTGATTTGATCATCTGCCAGGTGGGTACTGAAAATATAAGGTGAAATACTTTGTAAAGTATATGATTATCTAATGACCATGCTGTACACTTGGAACTAATGAAAAATATTATTGAATGTAAATTATAATAAAAAATAAAATAAAATAACACTAATATGGTTCCCCACTTTACATCAGATATAGCCAATGTTCTTAAAATAATGTACAAGGTTTTCTGGATCTAGACAATTACCTCTCAATGTGATCTCTGACTATTCCTCTCTAGACTCATTTGGTTCCAGACACAGTGACTTTTTTTAGATTGTTTGATTATATTAAACATTCTTCTATCTCAGGACTTTCTGTTTCCTCAGCCTGCAACTCTCTTTGAGCTATGGCCATCACTTTCTCAGAGTCTTGTTTTCATTAACATTGTTTCACCTGACCACCCCATGTAACAGTGTTATCTGACTGCATTTTGGATGCCCCAGATCGCTTTATTCCACTCTACCTTCTTTTTTCCTCATTGATTTACTATATTCCATCATACTCTACAACTTACTTGTTTACTATCTACCTCTAATATATATTTTACACATGGTTTAATCCCTTCACTTTCTTTTATCCAGATCCCCAAATCCCCTCTCCTCTGCCAGGTCTAATTCTATTCCATGTATCCAGGCCTCTGTTTCTTTCTTTCCTTTTTTAAAGTATATATTGAAATTATTGTTCAAGTACAGTTTTCTGTCCTTTACTCCCATCCCAGTCCACCCCCCAGTGCTCCCCACCTCCCTCCCATTTCCATCCCCCCTTAGTTTTTGTCCATGTGTCCTTTATGCTTGTTCCTATAATCCATCTCCTTTTCTCCTGAAATTCTCCCCCTCTGTTTCTATTTTGTTTGTCAGTTTATTTTGTTTCTTAGATTCTATATATAATTGAGATTATGAGGTATTTATCTTTCTCAGACTGGCTTATTTCACATAGCATAATAATCTCCAAATTTATCTATGCTATCATAAAAGGTAAAAAAAATTTTTTTGGTTGTTGTTGTTGTTTTACAGGTCTGTAGCATTCCATTATATAAGTGCACCACAGCATTTTTATCCACTCCTCTGCTGATGGGCATCTGAACATTTTCCAGATATTAGCTGTTGTAAGTAATGATTCAGTGTGCATAAGTGTATGTATACTAATTTGGGTTTCTTTGGATATAATCCCAGAAGTGAGATTGCAGGGTCAAAAGCCAGTTCCATTTTAATTTTTTTGTGTGGAAATGCTATACTGTTTTTCAAAGTGCCTGTACCAGTTTTCATTGCCACCAAGAGTACATGTGGATTCTTCTTTCGTTACATCTTAACCACATTTGTTTTTTATTGGTTTATTGATAAAAAGCATTCTGACAGACATGAGGTGATACCATTTGGGTTTTAATTTGTTTCTCCCCGATGATTAGGGACATTGAGCATTTTTTATGTCTATTGGCAATCTGTATATCATCTTTGGAAAAGTGTTTATTTAGATTATTTGCCTATTTTTTAATTGGGTTATTTGTCTTCTTGGTGTTGAGTAGTAAAATTTATTTATGTATTTTGGAAATTAATTCTTATCAGATGTATCACTAGCAAATACGTTATCTAATTCAGTGGGTTCCCTTTTTATTTTTTGGTGTTTATTTTTTGCATTTTATCATTTTTATTTATTTTTATTTTTTAATATAATTTTTATTTAATTCTTGTTCAAATACAGGTTTCTGTCTTATATTCCCAACCCTGCCCGCCCCCCACCCCATGCTCCCTGACTCCCTCCCCCTTTCCACCCACCACCCTTAGTTATTGTCCATGTGTCTTTTGTACTTGTTCATGTGAGTCCATTCCCTTTTCCCCTATAATTCTCTCCCCTCTTCCCTCTGGACCCTGTCAGCCTGTTCCATATTTGAGTGTCATTGGTCGTATTTTGCTTGCTTGTTTGGTTTGTTTAGATTCCTGTTAACGGTGAGATCATATGATATTTGTCTTTCACCGTCTGGCTTATTTCGCTCAGCATAATGCTTTCCAGTTCCATCCATGATGTTGCAAAGGGTAGTAGTTCCGTCTTCCTTTCTGCAGCATAGAATTCCATTGTGTAAATGTACCATAGTTTTGTGATCCAGTCATTTACCGATGGACATCTAGGTTGCTTCCAACTCTTGGCTATCATAAACTGTGCTGCTATGAACATCGGGGTGCATAGGTTCTTTTGGATTGGTGTTTCAGGGTTCTTAGGATATACTCCCAAGAGTGGAATTGCTGGGTCAAAAGGCACGTTCATTTTTAGTTTTCTTAGAAAATTCCATACTGTTTTCCATAGTGGTTGTACCAGTCTGCAATCCCACCAACAGTGAACTAGAGTCCCCTTTTCCCCACAACCTCTCCAGCACTTGTTGTTTGTTTCTTTGTTTATGATAGCCAATCTGACTGGTGTTAAGTGGTATCTCATTGNGAAGGAAGGGAGGAAGGAAGGGAAAAAAAAACATGCCACCAAATTACACCACACACCAGAATAAACTCAAAATGGATAAAGGACTTAAATATAATTCATGAGGTATAAAAGTTATAACGTAGACTTCCAGCCAAGATGGAGGTGTAGGTGGAAACACTGTGCCCCCTCCCACAATTAAGTTTAAAGACAGCTAAATTTTAGAACCAAAAAATGCAGCCAAAACAGTGAAAATTGAACTGTATGGAAGTCTGACAACAACAAACCATTCATCCAGACTGGTAAGAGGGTCAGAGTCAGCGGTGGAGTGGGGCCAGGCTGGAAAGATCGTTCAGTCTGACTGACCCAGAAGTGGAGGCAGAGGCGGTTGGTGGATCCCAGGTGTGGGATGGCGCACGATGGGTGGACCCAGGGAGGGCCCAGGGTGGCTGGTTGACTGGGGTCACACATTCATGCGCAGATAAACCAAGCTAAGGAGCAAACAGTGAGACAGACCACTCAGGCTAGGGCCCCATCGGGAATTAGAGCCTGAAAGCACCAACTGGAAAGACTTTCTCTGGGTAAGGGGGCTGGGAAAAGCTCCCAGGCCTACAGAGAGTTCATTGGAGAGACCCACAGGGTCCTGGAGAGTACACAGGCCCACACACCTGGAAACAAGCACCAGAGGGGTGCAGTTTGCTTGTGGGAAGCCGCAGAAGAGACAGAAATCTCAGAGAGAGTGGAGCAAAGCAAAGAGCCATTTTTTCCCTCTCTGACCCCACCTCCACATACAGTGTCACAACCCAGCACCTGGGTTGCCTGGCCCTGGTGAACACCTAAGGCTCTGCCCCTCAGACATAACAGGTGCAAACAGACCAAACATTATGACTCAAGAACAGCTCAAAGCCCCAGAGCCTATAATTCTAAGTGACCAAGAAATAGCCAGCCTTTCAGATGCACAGTTCAAAATACTGGTGATCAGGATGCTCACAGAATTGGTTGATTTTAGCCACAAATTAGAAGAACACATGAAGGCTAAACTGATTGAAATGAAGGGAAATGCACAGGAAACCAATAGTGATGGAAAGAAAACTGGGACTCAAATCAAGGGAGTGGACCAGAAGGAAGAAAAAAAACAACCAAACAAAGAAGAAGGAAGAAACAAGGATTCAAAAAAAAAATGAGGAGAGGCTTAGGAACCTCCAGGACATCTTTAAATGCTCCAACATCTGAATTATAGGGGTACCAGAAGGGGAAGAGGAACAGCCACATGTGGAAAACTTATTTGAACAAATAATAAAAAAGAACTTCCCCAGTCTGGCAAAGAAAATAGACTTCCAGGAAATCCAGGAAGCTCAGAGAGTCCCAAAGAAGTTGGACCCAAGAAGGAACACACCAAGGCACGTCATAATTACATTAGCCAAGATTAAAATGAAGGAGAGAATTCTATAAGCAGCAAGAGATAAGGGGACAGTCACCTATGAAGGAATGCCCATCAGACTGTCAGCAGATTTCTCAAAAGAGACTTTACAGGCAAGAAGGGGCTGGAAAGAAGTATTCCAAGTCATGAAATCCAAAGACCTACATCCAAGATTACTCTATCCAGCAAAGTTTTCATTTAGAATGGAAGGGCAGATAAAGTGCTTCCCAGATAAGATCAAATTCAAGTAGTTCATCATCACCAAGCTCTTATTCTATGAAATGTTAAAGGGGCTTATCTAAGAAAAAGAAGATAAAAATATGAACAGTGAAAGGACAGCAAACACACAGTTATTAACAACCACACCTAAAACAAAAGCAAACCAAGAGGACAGCTAGATTGGGAGCAGAACCATAGAAATGGAGATCACGTGGAGGGTTAGAAACAGGGGAGTGGGAGGAGAAGGGGGGAGAAGGTACAGAGAATAAGTAGCATAGATGGTAGGTAGAAAATAGTCAAGGGGAGGGCAGGAATACTATGGGAAATACAGAATCTAAAGAACTTGTGACACATGGACATGAATGGAAGAGGGGAATGATGGGGGAGGGGGTGTGCAGGGTGGAGGGAAGTGAAGGGGAGAAATTAGAACACTGTAATAGCATAATCAATAAAATATATTTTTCAAAAGTTATAGCATAAAACATAGGCAGTAAAATTTCAGACATACCACATAGCAATATTTTTACCAATATATTTACTAGGAAAAGGGAAATAAAATAGAAAATAAACAAGTGAGACTGCATATATCTAAATGTTTTTTTTTAAAGATTTTATTTATTTATCTTTAGAGAGGAAGGGAAGGAGAGAAGGAGAGACATATCAATGTATGGTTGCTTCCTGTGAGTCCCCCACTGGGAACTGGCCTGTGACCCAGGCATGTGCCCTGACTGGGAATCGAACCGCGATCGTGTGGTTCGCAGCCCGTGCTCAATCCACTGAGCTACATCAGCCAGGGCATAAACGTTTTTGCAAGGCTAAGTAAGCCATCATTAAAATAAAAAGTGAAGTTACTATATGGGAGAATATATTTGCCAATGATACATTGAACAAATGTTTAATCTCCAAAATATGTAAAAAATATCATACAACATAACACCAGGAAGACATACGATGCAATTAAAAATGGCTAAGAGTCTGAATAAACACTTCTTCAAGGAGGAGAGAGAACCCATATACATTTGCAAAATGCTCAACATCCCTACCCATTAGAGAGATGCAAATTTAAACCACAAGGAGATACCATCTCACACATGTCAGAATGGCCATCATTAATAAATCAACAAACACATGCTGCCAAGGCTTTGGAGAAAAGGGAATCCCAATGCACTGTTGATGAGAATGGAGACTAGTAAAGCCACGGTGAAAACCATGTGGAATTTCCTCAAAAATTAAAATGGAAATGCCTTTTTACCCAGCAATTCCACTGCTAGAAACATACCCTAATACTCCTGAAACACCAAAACAAAGAATTTATGCACCCCTGTGTTCATAGCAGTACTATTTACAATGGTCAAGTGTTGAAAACATTCCAAGTGCTCATCACTAGATGAGTGGTTACAAAATTGTTTCATATTTACACAATGGTCTACTACACATCAAAAAGAAAGAAGTCCATTTTGTGACAGTATGCATGGCCTGGAGATCATTATGCTAAGTGAAATAAGCCAGTTGCAAAAAAACAAATACTGTATGACCTCACTTATAACTAGAATCTAATGAACAAAATAAATGAGAAAAAATTGAACCAGAGATATGGAAACAAGGGATAGACTGACAGATGTAGAAGGGCTAGGGAGGTAAAAAAAAAAAAAGGTGTAAATAAGGAGTAGGAATTAGTCAAAGAAAATACACGAATGACTCACAGAAACGAAAACCAGAGAGGGGATTGACTGTGGGCAAAAGAGGTGGGCTGGGTGGAAGACCCCAAAAGGGTCAAAGTTGGGACAATGATAATAAAAAATAAAAATAAACAATAACAATAAGTATACAAAATATATAAGAATGATTGTGTTTCATCAATAAATTTGATAGTTATTTTTTAATAGTTAACATTTATTATAATAGATTAATTTTAAATTTTGGAAAACATTATTTATTTATATCATTACATATTTGTATTTTATTACTTTTCATTTTTTATTTTTATATATGAAATTATTTTTATCATTGTTCAATTACAGTTGTCTGCATTTAACCCCACCACCACCCCACTACCTCAGCTATCCCCACTTCCCTCCCCTGATTCCAATCCCCTCTTGTTTTTTTTCCATGTGTCCTTTATAGTTGTTCCTGAAAATCCGTCCCGCTTTCCACCCAATATCCCCTCCTATCTCCCCTCTGGTTACTGTCAGATTGCTTTTAATTTCAATATCTCTGGTTATAGTTTGCTTGCTTGTTTGTTTTGTTGATTAGGTTCCAGTTAATGGTGAGATCATTTGGTATTTATCTTTCACAGTCTGGCTTATTTCACTTAGCATAATGCTCTCCAGTTCCATCTATGCTATTGCAAAGGGTAGAAGCTCCTTCTTTCTTTCTTCTGTGTAGTATTCCACCATGCAAAGGTACTATAATTTTTATTCATTAATTTCCTGATGAAATAATCCACTATTTAATTTAATTTATCAAATTAGCATTGAATTAATTCGTTCAGTTATTCTTGATCAAATGTATTTTTAAACATATTATTATGCCTTCGCAATAGCATGCATGAAACTGAAGAGGATTACACTAAGTGAAATAAGCCAGCTGGTGAAAGAAAAAAATACCACAAGACCTCACCTATAAGTGGAAACTTATCAATAAGACAAGGAAACAAATTATAACCAGAGACATTTAAATAAAGAAAAAACTCACAGTAATCAGAGGGGAGGGGTGTGGGGATAATAAGGAAAAGGGAGAAGGGCCATCAAGGAGTACATATATAGGACACATGCAAAAGCCAAAGAAAGAAAGGATCAAACCTGGGAGAGTGGAGATGGGTACGATGAAGTTGATAGTGGTGGAGAGAAATTGAAGAGAATTTTATTTGAAGAAAAATAATAAAAATAATTAAATTTAAAATATTTTTATTCAATTTGATGGTTTGATATATAAATCAATTTTAATTTTCTTGACCTTCTCCATTGATCATTTCAGGTTTCATGAAAATATGCTTTAAAAATATTTACTTATTGTTCAAGTACAGTTTTCTGTCTTATACTCCCATCCAAGCCCACCCCTGCAGTGCTCCCCACCTCCCTCCAATTCCCACCCCCACCTTACTATTTGTCTATATGTCCTTTATACTTATTTCTCCGATTCTTTCTACTTTTTCCCTGAAATTCTCTCCCCTCTCCACTCTGGTCACTGTTCCCGTGTTCTCTATTTCAGTGTCTTTGGTTATATTTTGCTTGCCTGTTTGTTTTGTTGTTTAGCTTCCTGTTAAAAGTGAGATCATATGGCATTGTTCTTTCACCACCAGGCTTATTCCATTCAGCATAATGCTTTCCAGTTCCATCTATGCTGTTCCATAGAATATTAGCTCCTTCTTCCTGTCTGCAGCATAGAATTCCATTGTGTAAATGTACCATAGCTTTTTGATCCAGTCGTTACTGATGGCCATCTAGGTTGCTTCCAACTCTTGGCTATTGCAAACTGTGCTGCTATGAACATCGGGGTGCATAGGTTCTTTTGGATTGGTGTTTCAGGGTTCTTAGGATATACTCCTAATAGTGGAATTCCTGGATCAGAAGGCACGTTCATTTTTATTTTTCTTAGAAAATTCCATACTGTTTTCCATAGTGGTTGTACCAGTTTACAAACCCACCAACAGTGAAGTAGAGTCCCCTTTTCCCCACAACCTCTTCAGCACTTGTTTGTTTCTTTGTTTACGATAGCCATTCTGACTGGTGTTAAGTGGTATCTCATTGTGGTTTTAATTTGCATTTCTCTGATAGCTAGTGATATCAAGCATCTTTTCATGTGTCTCTGGATCCTCTGTATGTTCTCCTTGGAGAAATATCTGTTCAAGTCCTTTGCCCATTTTTTAATTGGGTTGCTCATCTTCTTTGAGTGGAGTCATGCGAGTTCGTCGTATATTTTGGAGATTAAACCTTTGTCTGAGGTATCATTGGCAAATATGTTTTCCAAAACTGCTGTCTCTCTTTTTATCGTGATACTGTTTCCTTAGCCATGCAGAAGCTTTCAGTTTTGATGAGATCCTATTTGTTTATTCTTTCTTTATGTCACTTGCTCTAGGGCACTTATCAGTAAAAATGTTGCTGCGTGGAATATTTGAGATTTTCCTGCCAATGTTCTCCTCTAGGGCTTTAATGGTTTTACGGCTTATATTTAAGTCTTTTATCCACCATGAATTCATTTTGGTGTATGGTGTAAGTTGGTGCTTGAGTGTCATTTTTTTGCATATAGCTGTCCAGTTCTCCCAACACCATTTGTTGAAGAAGCTACCTTTACTCCACTTTATATTATTGCCCCTTTGTCGAATATTAATTGACTAGACAGTTTGGCTTATTTCTGGGCTCTCTGTTCTATTCCATTGGTGTGGAATAGAACACCAATGTTCTATTTGTGCCTGTTTTTATGCCAGTACCAGGCTGTTTTCATTATAATGGCCTTGTAATACAGTTTGATATCAGGTATTGTGATCCCTCCTACATTGTTCTTCTTTTTCAAAATTGCGGCTGCTATTCAGGGTCTTTTATGGTTCCATATAAATTTTTGAAGTGTTTGTTCTATGTCTGTGAAATATGCCATTGGAACTTAAATAGGTATTGCATTGAATCTGTATATTGCTTTGGGTAGTATGGACATTTTGATGATATTAATTCTTCCAATCCATGAGCATGGTCTTTGTTTCCATTTGTTTGTGTCTTCCTTGACTTCTTTCTTTAGTGCTGTATAGTTTTCTGCCTACAGGTCTTTAACCACCTTGGTTAGGTTTATTTCCAGATATTTTATTTTTCTTTTTGCCTAATCAAATGGGATATTTTCCCTGATTTCTTCTTCTTCTGTTTCATTGCTTGTATACAAAATGCCTTTGATTTTCTGGATATTTACTTTGTATCCTGCTGTTTTGCCAAATTCATTTATTAGTTTGAGAAATTTTTTGGTAGAGGCTATATGATTTTCCATGTACACTATCATGTCATCTGCAAACAATGCCAGTTTTGTTTCCTCCTTTCTGATTTGCATGCCTTTTATTTCCTTTTCTTGTCTGATCGCTGTGGCTAGAACTTCTATTACTATATTGAATAGAAGTGGTGAAAGTGGGCAACCTGATCTTGTTCCTGATCTTAGTGGAAAATATTTGAGTTTTTGCCCATTGAGTATGATGTTGGCTGTAGGTCTTTCATATATGGCCTTTATTATATTGAGGAATGCTACCTCTATTCCCATTTTTCTGAGTACCTTTAACATAAATGGGTGTTGTGCCTTATCAAAAGTTTTTTTTCCGCATCTATTGATATGATCATGTGGTTTTTGTCTTTGCTTTTGTTTATGTGATGTATTACATTTACTGATTTACAAATATTGAATCGTCCTTGCCTGGGATGAATCCCACTTGGTCGTGGTGTATGATCATTTTGATGTATTGTTGGATGTGATTTGCCAATATTTTATTGAGCGAGGATTTTAGCGTCCATGTTCATCAGAGATATTGGCCTGAAGTTTTTTTTTCTTTGTTGTGTCCCTATCTGGCTTTGGAATTAGGATGATGCTGACTTCATAAAAAGAGTTTGGGAGTTTCCCATCATTTTGGAGATTTTGAATAGTCTGTGGAGAATAGGTGTAAACTCTTCCTTAAAAGCTTTGTAGAATTCTCCTGTGAAACCATCTGGTCCAGGACTTTTCTGTGATGGGAGATTTTGTTTATTTCTTCAGTTTCATCTGCCCTTATTGGTCTGTTCAGGTTTTCTGCTTCTTTTTCATTGAATTTTGGAAGATTATGTTTTTCTAGAAATTTGTCCATTTCACCTAGGTTTTCAAATTTCTTGGCATACAGCTCTGCATAGTAATTCCTTACAATTCCCTCTATTTCTGTGATATCAGCTGTGATCTCTTGTCTTTCATTTCTGATTGTGTTTATTTGGGTCTTCTCTCTTCTTTTCTTGTTGAGCCTACTTAAAGGTTTGTCTATTTTGTTTATCTTTTCAAAAAAAAAAAAAAAAACTCCTGGATTCATTGATCCTTAGAATTGTGCCTTTCGTCTCTATGCCTTTTAGTTCTGCTCTGATCTTGGTTATTTCCTTCCTTCTACTTGCTCTGGGCTGTCTTTGTTGTTGTTCCTCAAGTTCTTGGAGGCGTCGAGTTAGGTTGTTTGTTTGAAATATTTCTATCTTCTTTAGGTAAGCCTGTATTGCTATGAACTTCCCTCTCATTACTGCCTTCACTGTGTCCCATAAGTTTTGGGTTGTTGTGAGTTCATTTTCATTAGTTTCCAGAAGTTTTTTGATTTCTTCCCTAATTTCAATCTTGACCCATTCATTGTTTAATAGCATACCATTCGGTCTCCATGCTTTTGGGTGTTTTGGGTTTTTTCCTGTGGGGTTGGTTTCCAATTTCAGTCCCTTGTGACCAGAGAAAATGCTTGGTATGATTTCTATTTTCCTGAATTTGTTGAGACTCGTGTTGTGTCCTATCATGTGGTCAATCTTTGAAAATGTTCCATGTGCACTTGAAAAGAATATGTATTTAGCTTCTTTGAGATGGAGGGCTCTATATATATTAATTCCGTCCATTTTGTCTAGGATGTCATTTAGTGCTACAATATTTTTGTTGATATTTTGTTTGGAAGATCTGTCCCTTTTTGAGAGTGGGGTGTTAAAATCCCCTACAATAATTGTGTTGCTGTCAATATCTTTCTTGAGGTCCTCTAGGATTTTCTTTATGTATTTGGGTGCTCCTATGTTGGGTGCATATATATTTATGATGTTAGTGTCTTCTTGGTGGATTCTTCCCTTGAATATTAAGAAGTGACCTTCTGGGTCTCTCTTTATGGCCCTTCTTTTGAAGTCTATTTTGTCTGATATGAGAATTGCTACCCCGGCTTTTTGTTTTTCTTGTCTCTTTGCTTGGAAAATTTGTTTCCATCCTTTCACTTTTCATCTGTGATGGTCTTTTCAGCTGAGGTGGGTCTCTTGTAGGCAGCATATGTGCGAGTCATGCTTTCTTATCCATTCAGGTATTCTATGTCTTTTAATTGGTGCATTTAATCCATTTACATTTAAGGTTATTATTGAAAGGTACTTATTCATTGCCATTTATGTACCTGTGTTCCTCTCTGTCTCTCTCTTTTCCTTCCTTTCCTTAAAGCAGCCCTTTTAGTAATTCTTGTAGAGCTGGTTTTTTGGAGGCATATTCTTTTCAACTTCTTTTGTCTTGGAAGCTCTTTATTTGGCCTCCTGTCTTGATTAAGAGCCTTGCTGTGTAAAGTAGCATTGGCCGTTGGCCTCTGTTTTTCATTACTTGGAATATTGTCTGCCATTCTCTTCTTACTTGTAATTTTTCCATTGAAAGTTAGTAGCCAACCTTATTGGGACCCTCTTGTTTGTTACTTTCTTTTTCTCTCTTGCTGCCTTTAGGATTTTCTTTGTCTTGGAGTTTTGCCATTTTTATTATGATGTGTCTTGCAATAGGCCTCTTTGGGTTCCACCTGCCTGGAACTCTCTACGATTGCTGGATCTGCGTGACTTTCTCTCTCCTCAACTTAGGAAAATTTTCCGTTATTACTATTTCAAGTAGGTTTTCTATTCCTTGTTCGTCTTCTCCTTCTGGTATTCCTATTATTCGGATATTATTACGTTTCACATTGTCTTGCAGTTCTCTTAAACTCTCCTCATTTTTTGGATTGTCTTTTCCATTACGTTGTCCGTCTGGAATATTCTTTCTACCCTGTCTTTGAGCTCGCTTGTGCAGTCTTCCGCCTCATCAGTCCTACACTTCATACCTTCTACTGTGTTCTTCAGTTCAGAAATTTTATTCTTCATTTCCTCTTGGCCTTTACTGATAGTTTCTATTTCCCTTTTCATGTTCGTATAGTTTGCAGAGAGTTCATTGTAGCTTCCCTGTAGTTTCTGGTAACTTGTTTTAAGCTCTTTGAATTTCCTGATAACCAGTGCTTTCAATTCATTATCTGATAGTTGACTTGCCTCTATTTCATCTAACATTCTTTCAGAGACGCCTCCTTTTCTTTCATTTTGGGATTATTTCTTTGTCTTCCTATTGTTTCTGCTGTTCTTCTTTTTGGCTTCCGCTTCTTATATTGATCTGTTCTGGTTCCCTGGGTTTATGGTGTGAACTTCTGTGGTAGGATTCCTGTGAAATTCATTGGTGTAGTCTCCTGCAGGTATCTTGGTGTTCTCCACTTCCACCTACTCCTCTTGTTGGTTTCCTGCTTGACAAACCTTTAGTTCTAGTCTCACTACCTGCAGCATCCCGAGGGGCTATTAGTGTGGACTTTCTCGTGCCTCGGTGAGCTCAAGTGGTCTTCCCAGTGCCCTCCCAAGATCCAGACTGTCGCCGTTGTCTTGCGCCCCACTGAGAGCTGGTTTTCCCCAGGTTTCCCAGCCCTGACCTGGCTGAGGGCCAGTGGTCCCAACCAGGCTTTCTTGGTCTCAGGGTCTTGGCCTTGGACCTTTCCCAGTGCTGTGGCTAAACACACAGGGCAACTCAATTCTTCCAAGCTGGCAGCCACAACGTGACTCTCCATACTTCTCAGTCTGCGCTGGCCTGGTAGGGAGAGAGCTGGTGACTGGCCCTCTACCAGGGGCCTTGCTAGTAGCCTGCAGCTTGCCGAGACTGTGGGAGTGCAGGCTCAATTCCTGAGCTCTCAGTTCCCCACGCCGGCAACAACAGCCTGGCTCCCCGTGCTTCTCAATGTGTGCCTGGCTGGGTAGGGATGGAGCTGGTAACTGGCGCTCTTCCAGGGACCCTACCAGTATCCCCCAGCTCCCTGAGACTGTGGGAGCACCGGCTCAGGCTACCAGGAATGCAGGGGTGACTCAGTTCCCCAAGGCAGCAACCACAGCCTGACTCCACGGGTTATCAGAACTCTCTGTTTTGCTTCCCAATGCCCATGCCTCTCTCTGCCACTACAGGCAAATCGATATCTCCTGGTGTTTTCCAATCTGTGCCCTGCTGGTTAGGGAGGGTGCCGGTGACTAGTTCTCTCCCAGGGTTGTTGTTCCCCACCCTCATCTCTCAGAGACTGGGGCGAACCAGCCGGGGCCCTAGCATGGCCCCAGCGGAGGGCCTGCAGCCTCTGCACTGTTGCCTCATACCTTGTTCATCTGCAGTCATTTCCTCTCCTGAACCTTTGGTCATTCAGTGTCTGCTACAATTTCTGGAGTCCTGCCTTCCTATATGCTGGGTCTCTGTTTAGTGTCTGCTGCGCTCCTCTGCAGATAAGCCCGGTTTTTCTCCAGCATGTGGAGGGAAGCTCAATCCTTTGTCCTACTCCACTGCCATCTTCCTGAGAAACACTTTATCTGCCCTTCCATTCTAAATGAAAGCTTTGATGGATAGAGCAATCTTGGTGGTAGGTATTTAGATTTCATGACTTGGAATACTTTCCAGCCCCTTCTTGCCTATAAAATCTCTTTTGAGAAATCCACTGACAGTCTGATGGGCATTCCTTTGTAGGTGACTGTCCCCTTATCTCTTCCTGCTTATAGAATTCTCTACTTCATTTTAATCTTGGCTAATGTAATTATGACGTACCTTGGTGTGTTCCTTCTTGGGTCCAACTTCTTTGGGACTCTCTGAGCTTCCTGGATTTCCTGGAAGTCTATTTTCTTTGCCAGACTGGGGAAGTTCTTTTTTATTATTTGTTCAAATAAGTTTTCCACATGTGGCTGTTCCTCTTCCCCTTCTGGTACCCCTATAATTCAGATATTGGAACGTTTAAAGATGTCCTGGAGGATCCTAAGCCAGGTTCAGAAATTTTTCTGTCATTATTGTTTCATAGGGTTTCTATCCCTTACTTCTTTTCTTTTACCTCTGGTATTCTTATGATTCCAAATAGTAGCTTTTCATGTTGCTTTGCAATCCCCTTAAGCTATGTTCATATTTTTTATTGTTTTTTTTTCTTGTAGCTGTTCTACATGGGTATTTCTTTCTACCTTGTGTTCTAGCTCACTCATTCAGTCCTCTGATTCATTGGTCCTGCTTGTATTTTTTTTTCTAGTATGTTTTTAATTTCAGAAATTGTATTCTGATTTCTTGTAGAAATCAGAATTTTATAGTTTCTATTTTCTTTTTTTATATTATTGTAGTTCCAACTCACTTCTTTTTAGTTGTCTGTGAGTCCCTTGCACATCCTTATAAACATCCTTTTGAATCCTATATCTGACAATTTGCTTGTCTCCATTTCATTTAACTCTTTTAGTGGGGAGTCTTACATTGCTTTCAACTGAAGGTTCTTTCTTTGTCTCCCCATTTTATGTGACTAATTTTGTTTGTTTTTGTAATTCCCCATGCTCTTCTTTGCTAGCTCTATTCATAGGATGAAGTTCTATTGTAGGAGTTCTGTGGGATTTAATAGTGTGGCCTCTTTGATCCCCTTGTTTGAATGCCCTAGGGTTGCCATTTTTTTCCTTTTTTCCTTTCTTGTTGTACTTTGTTTTTACCTGTTGGTGGCTCCATTTTTTGGTGGGTCCTCCCCCTCAGTGGGATTACTGTTATTCAAACTCCTACCTTATCTTGTGTATGTTCTGGGGTGGGTGAAGGCAGAATGAATTATAACAGAGGTAGAATATTCTGTGGGATTTTAAGTACCAACAAATGCATAACAGATAGGAGATCCTTTGGAGAAGTACAGTAATAACCATGATATTTCATACAACTTGCCACTTTTGTTAAAGGGTAAAAATAGGAAAGATTCTTTTTAAAGGAGTAAAAGAATGTGAACTGACTCCAGAAAGTAGAGCGCTTATGCTAGGTTAGGCCTTGAGATATAATAGGAGTATGGGATAGAAACTTGATGTAGTGTATAAGAGAATGATGTTTACTACAAGAGTAATAAAGCTCAGGAAGATAGTAAAATGGATCATAATCAGGAATTGGTGCTGTGTGAGGATAAGAACAACATGTGAAAAGAAGTATATGATCTGAATAAACAAATAAAAAGTAAAAGACCGAGCATTATGTTATGGGAATATGAGTGAAGTGAAAGAAGATAAATTAAAATGCAATATGAAAGAAAGAACAAGAAAACCAGTCAAACAATGGGCTCAAAGAAAACTACACAGAAGAGGAATATAAAAATAATAATTTTAATAACAAAAATATATAAATAAAAATAAAAAGTAAAAATAAAATACAAGTTCTTTAGGATGTTGAAGTGAATTTTTCTCAGTTGTTGGCATTAGACTTCTGATCTCTCTCTGGATCTGCCTTTGATCTTTCACAGCTCCAGGTCTTATTGTCTTACACTTGGAAGAAAAAATAAAAACAAACAAACGAACAAACAAACTTCTGATGACTTTGAACCATCCAAGGGGGTTCTCGTACTCTTTTTGGACATTGCAGGGAGAAGAAGGATGGTCCATTTTTCTTTCTCTTTTCGTGTGGTTCTGAGTTGGGGGCTCTGTCTAGACTCCAGTATTCACAGGTGTCCAACCTCCAACCCAAGCCCTCAGAGGGCTGTACAACCCTCACTGCCTTTATTATGCTGCTATGAGCATTGAGGTGCATAGGTTCTTTGGATTAGTGTTTCAGGATTCTTAGGGTATAATTCTAGCAGTGGAATTACTGGGTCAAAAAACAGCTTTATTTTTAGTGGTCTGAGGAAATTCCATACTGTTTTTCACAGTGGCTGCACCAGTCTTCATTCCCACCAATGGAGCACTAGGGTTCCATTTTCTCCACAACCTCACCAGCACTTGTTTCTTGATTTTTTTGCATTTGCCATTCTCACTGGTGTGAAGTGGTATCTCATTGTGGTTTTAATTTGCATCTCTCTATTGGTTAGTGATGCTGAGAATCTTTTCATATGTCCCTGGGTAACCACTGCCTTTTCATAGGAGCACTTAGCATACTTACATTTAAGATTATTATTGATAGGTACTTGCTCTTTGTATTTTTTTCTTTTTGTACATGTCTCTCTCTCTCTCTCTCTCTCTCTCTCTCTCTCTCTCTCTCTCC